>NC_055963.1:18808258-18813258 GCF_018492685.1 Alosa sapidissima
AGAGAGAGAGTCACTTTATGTTTATGTGTGTGGTGTATGTCTGTGGTGTCTATGGATACACAGTTGCTCCGGGGTAGGTTATTCTATCGGTGGAATGTGTTAGCCTTCAGCATGAGAGAAACCTGAAGCTGGTGAGAATCTGGCCCCAATTCCCAACACAAGACAACACACAGACGCATAGCTCACAGCCCTACATATACAAGGAGTTCACAACACGCCTCAGAGTATCCTATTAATCAAACTCTACATTTCAGTGAGTTATATAAACTAAGTACATACAAGTAAGTGCCCCTTAGCTGAGGATTTCTCATTTTCAAGAGTCATTTTTCACTAGTCAAACATCTAGACTGAAGAGATGAATGTTTGGTGTGGCCATATACTGTAAATATGAACGGATATCTATGGTAAGAGATGAATGTTTGGTGTGGCATTAGACCATATACTGTAAATATGCACGGATATCTATGGTAAGTTCAAAGCTAAGAAGGAATATAGCATTCAAATGTCTATTTCAGATGCTGAACATTTAGCAGTTTTAGGAGGATGATGCAATCCAAAAGGCTTGAGAGAGACTTAATCCAGCGGAAATGGATAGTGGGGGGGGAGCACAAAAACAAGGCGCAAGCGGCCAAGCGGCCAACTTCGGGTCCAAGTGACCGGTGTCCACGGGGACCGGAGTTTTCAATCTGACCCGCAGCCATTTCCCAATCCCACTCCATTTCTCTCTCCCACTCACGTCCGGTCTCTCTTAACTGAGAGTCAAAAAGCCCAAAAACATACTTAAACATTTTAGCTATTTTGGGCATCAATGTGGCTGTTACCAACAACAACAAGCACGGAATACAGAGCCATATTGACAGATACTATCACACTTCATTGTGCCAACTGCCAAGATAATTATATCACAAGAAGTGGAGATGCAATCTATTACTTTTTAAACATAAAACCAATACTGTCTCACTCAGTACTTTCTCTCCAACGTCTCACACCTGTGTTGCCGACGGGTGGAGCTGAAACAGGTATCCCCCCTCCAGGAGCACATCTGATTGGGCATCTCGTGCTTTTAGAAAGCTCCACCTACCCAGCAAGACCAACACTCAGGACTCAAGCTAACTGCCTGAACTCAGTGGTGTTAGTTTGGACTTTATGCTTTTTTCACTGAAAGCGTTTGTTTACCTTAGAACTTGTGCTTGGGGCTCTCTTGTAGTGAATGCATTTCACTGGACTGATATTGTTTGCATTTTGTGATATTGAATCTCTCACCTTGTCTCACCCCAGCCTTCTGTAAGTATGCTTCTTTTAATTCATGCATGATAAAATCAATAGCCATCCATCTGTGCCATCTGCCATTTTTTTTCTCATAGTCTCTGAGACAGCTAAGAGCAACTCAAAGGCACGGCGCTCCATTTATGCTCATTTTCCTATCTGCTCTTAACCAGATACACCCTCCACCTCAGTAGGTGGCAGTAAGGTAAAGGCTGGCTAACAGTCTCCCAGCAACAGGAAGCAGAGGAAGACAATAAACAGCAAGAGAAAGGAGTAAGGAAGAAAAGAGAGATCTGAGACCAGAATGCATCTGTACACATGCAGACAAATCCCACCCTAATGAGGCTGACAACACCGATCCCACCCAAACCTGATAACAACATTTACATGTGCTTTTGCACCAGACAGCTTGTCATCCCTAATGCTGAGCTTGGCTTTCTCTCCACCCAGCCCACCACCACCCACCACCTCCATCTCCCTCCACCCGTCCCCAGAGACTCAGGCAGTCTCCCCAGCGGATGAAGCCTGTCATTTCACACACTAATGAGCGGTCCATCTCAAACTCTCTCTGTCTTTCTCTCTAATCTAAAGGGTGTCTGCCTGCCTGCCTGCCGTTCTCCCTGCCTGAGATGCCTCTGCTGCCTGTGTCTTCTGTGCATGACAGATCAATGGGCATACATATTACATATGCGCCTCGCACAGGTTCGCCGACAGCACAGGGTTTTGGCGAGGTGTCAGGATCTTAGACGAGATCGTTTCTTTTCCGTTTCCTTTGATGTTAAAAGGGCCAAGGCACAACTGGTGGTCTTTGTGGAGGCTTTGTCTCTGCTTTTTGTGTGTGTGTGTGTGTGTGTGTGTGTGTGTGTGTCTGTCTGTGTGTGTGTGTGTGTGTGCGTGTGTCTGTGTGTGTGTGTGCGTGTGTGTGCGTTTCTGTGTGTGTGTGTGTGTGTGTGTGTGTGTGTGTGTGTGTCTGTCTGTGTGTGCGTGTGTCTGTGTGTGTGTGTGCGTGTGTGTGCGTTTCTGTGTGTGTGTGTGTGTGTGTCTGTCTCTGTGTGTGTGTGTGTGTGTGTGTGCGTCTGTGTGCGTGTGTGTGCGTTTGTGTGTGTGTGTGTGTGCATGTGTGTGCGTGTGTCTGTGGGTGTGCATGGAGGAGGGGGATTGTAAGGGTGCGCATGTGTGTGTCTCTCTCCAGGTGTGTCTTCATCCATATGTGTAGCTCACATATGCATTTACGAGTTACACGGTGGATGTTGTGCAAATGTCCACGTATGTATAAATGCTTGTGTGTCATGCAAGTACCTACTTCCTTATTTGTGCATCTCTATCACTCTCTGTCTCGCTCTCTCCCAGTGTGTATGCATGTGTGTGTGTGTGTGTGTGTGTGTGTGTGTGTGTGGGCGAGGGCCGGGCTCCATGCACCCGTAGTGGGAGGTGGCGGGCGGCCCGATTTCGGAGGAGATTAACACAGCTGGGCCCAGCCCGTCTCCGGGAAAGCGAGATGGCCGCTTTTAATGTCCGCTAATCCGGCTTAGCCACATAGGGGCCACCTAACCCCTATTTCTCATCTCTCCCTCTCCCTCTCCCTCTCTCACTCCCTAAATTTATGCACACACATACAGAGAGGAATAAAGGCCAGACACACAAAGAGATCAGCGCTGCAGTAGTGGTCAGATAAAGATGCCGCTGTTGCTCCGTCTTCTCCTTGTCATGGAGATGGAGTCTGAATTAGAGCGGGTGGACACACACCGCTGGGAAGCCACCATATTCATCTCTGAGAAAATTGGCTGTGCATTGTCCGTTAAAAGGATGAGAGAGATCGTGAGCAAGAGAGAAAGAGAGAGAGAGAGAGGGAGGGAGGCAGAAAGAGAAAGAGAGACAAAAGGGTGGAGGTCTGCATCTGGCATTTACATCTTACGGCCACAAGGTGGCAGCAGACGCTGTGGGAGCAGTGCGAGGGCTCATTGTGTAATGTGACGAGTTGACGGCAAGGAGCAGCACCACACGAGGGCAAAGATGAGAGCTCGTGTTAAACAGTAGATGAAGAGATACTGGGGGACTGACAGATTGCTTGCACTCAATATAGACCCCGTAGTCACGCTAATGCAACGGCACTGACCCCCGAGGACGGAGCCTTGCTAAATTTAGCCGCTGAACTCGCCCAACAAGCGCTGAGAATCTTTAATCTCCCTCCTCTTCGTTGGCTATTACCCAGTTTAGAATGTAAAAAGGGACTCGGACCGTGGGTCAGAAAGAGGGCGAGAAACCATAGCGATAGGGTTGTGATGGTGACCGCGGTGAAATTGGGACCAACGCTCGCCGCTGTCTCCCGCGGTCTTTTTATTTATGGCTGATGATGCGAGTGCACATCTAGAGGCTGACCCACTCACAATGGAGATGCTTTCATCCGCTAGGGTCTCGCGGCAGATGTTTACGTTATCATGGGCTATTTCTGGTCTAGGCCTGGGAGCAAACACACACACACACACACACACACACACACACACACACACACACACACACAGAGAGCGAGTCATTCACTTCCTCACTCACAGACACACACAAACAAACACATACAAACACATACACGCACACAGGCATTCACGCTCTCACACACTAACAGACAGACAAACATACACACACACACACACACAGACACACACACACTGATGACGGCATGAGTTATATGGAAGAGTGGATTGGCACGCTATAAGACAGTGCACGCCTGGTTGGGGCAGTAAGCAAAGGGCAGCGGGAGGAGACTGGCACTCCCACTGAGCCTGGCGCTCACGGCCAAGGCGACATGTAAAGGCACCGCAAATACTCCGCTCTATAAACCACGAGTGTGCCAGGCAGAACCTCTCGCCCAATATGAGCAGCCGGCGATTTAATTCATACACACACACACACACACACACACACACACACACACACACACACACACACACACACACACACAAATACACACAATGCGCATATGGCCTTGTGGTCATTAGACAAAACCATTAACTCTGGCCCCCAGCTGGCAAACAGACATCTGCCAGCTTCTCCGCTACTGAATCCATCCTCCTAAATCAAACAAACCAGGCCCAGTTTCACCTGAGGTGATGGGGCAGTGTGCACGAGGCACGAGGGCCGCGCTGCTCGCTCACTCGCTCGCTCGCTCATTAGTTGTGGATCAGTGAGAGCCCGTGGGCCCAGCCGCTCCACTGGGACCATGAGGGGTGTTCATGTGTGTGATTGGAGTGCTTTGTGTCCCCACTAGCTCTTGCCCTTCCTGGTTTTTTCTACCTAAACGGGCATTTATGCCAAATGCAGACAACTGTGTTCCATCCTCTGTGGGGGTGTTGGTGGATTTGTGGATCCACGACTGTGTGTGTGTCTATGTGAGTGTGTTTTATGTGTGTGAGAGAGAAAGAGGTAGAATGAGAATATGTGCGTGGGTGAAAGGATGGGCAAAGTATGTGTGTTTAAGTGTGGGTGTGTGTGACAGAGAGCGAGAGAGATTGATAGAGTATCTGTGTGTGTGTGTGTGGGTGTGTGTGTGTGTGTGTGTGTGTGTGTGTGTGTGTGTTGCATGAGTGTGTGTGTGTGTTTGTGAGAGAGAGACAGAGAGAGAGAGAGAGAGAGAGAGAGAGTTGCACCATCGGAAGTATACTCACTGGAAAGAAGGGGGTCTGGAATCACCGATGCCTCCTGTCCTTTCCAGAGGAGGCGGAAGCTCGGGGTGGCTCTCT
>NC_055963.1:18818258-18873258 GCF_018492685.1 Alosa sapidissima
ACTAGAGACCTAAAATTAATTTGTGGAATCAAAACTTGAAATGGCAGTGAGGCTATCTGAAAAGTTTTGCTCTTTCACAGAAGACACTCCTAAACACTTACTAGCCATAAAGCCAGAAAGACAGAGGGAGAGAGACAGAGAGAAAAAAACCAAAACAAACGTACAATGTTCTTGTGCTTTGGCAAACTGTATCTAAGCAGTCCTGCTACTAAGGGAATTTTGAATTTGAAAGAGAGAGAGAGAGAGAGAGAGAGAGAGAGAGAGAGAGAGAGACTGTTATATATTATTGTATATTTGTCATTTCTAAAAAATGTCCCATGTTTTTGTGCTTTGGCAAGAGAGAGAGAGCAAGACAGAGAGAGGGGGGGGGGGGGGTCGTGGACGTGAGATTGACACAGGCTGTGGAGGAGAGTGAGAGCGTATGAATGGTCCAGCCCTCCAGCCAGACATGACACAAACAGAGACAGTGAGCTCTGGGTCTGAGTCTGTGTGTGTGTGTGTGTGTGTGTGTGTGTGTGTGTGTGTGTGTGTGTGTCGTGACACAAACAGAGACAGTGAGCTCTGAAAGGTAGCGGGGAGCTCATGAGCAGTGCATATCTCACACTGCAAATATCCCTGAACAAACAACTCAGAGGACTGCGAGTTCTCCATTCAGGATATCAAAATCTCCACTCCCTTCAGTGCCTCCATGGAGACAGAGTCAACCATCTGGGTTTTCTAATGAGCGCGATTCTTTAAAGTTAATGCCTCCGACTTCAAAACAAATGGGTGAAATGAGCTGGAACAGTGGACAGGGTGGAGCGAGGCGAGCTGCACATGGCACGACGTCTCTGCAGCGAACTACTCTCAGCTGTGGACACGGATACGGGAGCATCACCGCAAAACCAACAGAGAAGAGAGAGAGAGAGAGAGAGAGAGAGAGAGAGAGAGAGAGAGAGAGGGAGGGAGATTGAGAGAGAGGGAGTGAGAGAGTAAGATTGAAAGAGAGAGAGAAAGAGGGAGAGAGGGAGAGTGAAAGAAAACAGTTTCATAATTCTTCCACAAGCTGAGGAAATGACAGTGAAACAGACCAATGGAAGCACTTAAGAGCTTGTAAATCTCACACACACACACACACACACACACACACACACACACACACGTCTCTCTTCTCTCTCTCTTTCTCTCCAAGTTGTGATATTCCTGTGCGAGTAGTACAGTTCCCTTAACACTCTCTCCCAGCGCTTCTAGGTCAGCTGACCCGGCAGGGCCGGGAGACGGCGTCGGTGGGAGTGGGCCGATGGGAGGAAGATGGTAACGCGCTACTGCGGCCGGAGCTGCCGACAAACACGGAGGAGGCTGCGGCCTGTTCCAGCAAACAAAACCTCGGACAGGAAGCAGGGGTGTAACTCTAGGAAGTGCTCGGGTCCTCGAGAGGGAGGGGGAGAGAGAGAGTCAGCGGGAGAGAGAGAGAGAGAGAGAAAGAGAGAGAGAGAGGAAGACAGGAGGGAGGGAGAGAGAAAGGGAGAGAGAGAGGAATAGAGAGAGAGAGAGAGACAGGGAGGGAGAGAGAGGGCCAAGCAGTACGAGGGAACTGAAAGGGCCAAAACATTTTGCATCAACAACATGAAGGGACAAGGATCAACACCAGTTCTTGACAGAGGAATATTTCACTGCTGGATGACCTGTAACTGCCAAATTAGGAATATGTAAACAAGTGAAGGCAAGCAAACACAAACACTGTGTAGGAATGTTCTAAACCAGTTTAAAATTCCATTTATTGGAGATAAAAATCAGTTTTTAGAAGTAAATACTTTCACTTTAGACATTTGCTATCGGAATGCAGCATCTTTGTTGGGTTTGCTTGCCACTGAATATGTTATGCCTGAGCTCTGTTGCAATGCTACTGTGAGAGGTATATATGTGTAAAATAATCCACACAAGATGCCTTTTAGTGTCAAATAAAAGGCTCCAAAAATACCACACAGTAGATGTCTGCAAGCGCCAGTCGTATGTGCTGGGCTGAGCCTCAGAAATAAAAGGTTATAAATTGCTCTGCTATGTAAAAAAACCTGCTACGGTTTGTTTTTTTATGCTTCCTGGCTTGTTGTTATGCACTCATACAAAGGCGATAATAGCACTTAATCTATCTTTTGACTGTAATCGTCACATGTTTATGTAAAGAAAGGAAAATGCATTATGACAGTGTAGTTCTTGTCTCAACCATAAATGATCTGAATCAAACAAAACAAAAAAACTAATCTGGCTACACTTACTGAAAGTATTATGACACATTATTAACATGTTACTACATGTGCTTACAAAACACTAACCCTATATCCATACATAAGTACTACATGAAGTCCATCTGGCCTGAAAATGTTGCAAATGTTGGTGTAGTGCAACGGAGCACTTGAGTAGTTTATTTTAAATCCTTAACAGAGGCCCCTTCATAGGGGTGTTCCTACCTTGTAATGACAAGCCCAGTTCCCCTGGTGTTCCTGCTTATCTATTTTTGGGATTTCCTGCGATACGGGGTCCACCAGCTGGGCCAGGGAAGGCTGAGCTAGATGCTAAACGCTAACCCCAACCCACACAGTGCACGAGACTCTGCCACTACTCCTCGCTAATAATCAACTTCAACCAAACAGCAAACTGGCTGTCCGTCAGACACTGGAGAGTCCTGACACACTTAACAGAGCACAGGCCTCCAACTGTGTTGTGGCAGCGCTGTCTGAATGTGCTCTCAGTAGGCAAGAATGATAATAACAGAATGGTAGCCCTGTTAGGAGTATTTGTTTGTATACTTTCCATTTATCCTAATAAAATACCAGCAAATTCATTTGAGTTTTAAACAAATAGGCTATCATTGAATTGATTACAATTATGTCCTGGCCAAGCCTGTGTATTCAAATAGAATTTCCATAATAGACAGGCACCAAGTAGCGCGGTATGCTTTCTCATGTTGCCCTTGTCCTGCCCAGATGTTTTCTGTAAACTCCACAAACCTTTAATCCACACATGTTGTTTTGTCTGTTGAATGCAGACCACATAAGTCTCTCTCTGTGACAAGAGACACGCTGACCTCGAGGTCAACAAGTGACACAGCACTTAAAGAGAGACATGTGCTCGGGGAGGGCCCTGACATTACAATTACTTTTTAAAGCTAGAAGCTTTGCCCGGGTATTAAAAGATTTCACTGGATAATGAGATAAGATTTGCAGGAGATTGCTTCAAATGATACTGGTGGCTGGCCATATAGCAACAACATGATCATAGCGTATGTTTGTAGTAGCAGAGGATTAGCAATGTTTATTTATGACCGGGGCTAAGTGTGCAGTGCTACTTATGGTTGGATAATATACCACAGAGCTGCCACAGGCAGAACTGGCAGGACTTTGGTCACGGAGTCCAAGAGTTCAATACTAAACGCACAGAGAACACAAGCAGGAGACTGCATGGTTTCATGTCAACACAGAAGACACGGAGTAAGTACGACTTTAACTGTCCTTAATGGCTATACCTATTTGCCCAGCACCCTGCTCACGGCAAAAGGGTAAATAGTGGAACTGGAATAGTAACACACCGTTCCATGAAATAAAGGCACATGGCGCCCTGAAAGCGGAAGAGGAAAACAACAAGAGGCCAAGCGATTAGTCAGACTGTGTAGCAATTTGCTCCTGCAAAGGTTAGAACCATTGTGAGCAGTAACTATGTAAATACATAGGTATGTGGTATCATACTCGTTTTTCACAGTGAACAGCTTGAATAAACACAACAAAGAATGCTGCAATAATACCATGACTTTTTGAGGCTGTGTAGCCAAAAGTGCACGAGGCCAAGGCAGAGAATTTAGGTCAGAGGGACTATGACAGTATGCGGTGATAAATGGCTTATTATGTAAGTAATAGAAATATATTTAACGTTCAGTGAAAGAGCTTGTGCTTGACGCCTGGAGTAGAAACAACACAGATGAGGCAACACAGCTCATGCTCACGTGTCTTTTCTGCTCATCTTCTGTACCCAAACAAATACCCAGTCAAGCACAACACACACACACGCACACACACACACACACACACACGCACACACACGCACACACACGCACGCACACACACATACACACACACACACACACACACACACACGCGCGCGCACACACACACACACACACACACATACACACACACACACACACACACACACACACACACATACACACTCACACACACACACACACACACACACACACACACACACACACACACACACACACACACATACACATACACACATTCACATGCCTCATCTCCCTCAGTGCAACCTTCCCAAGCCCAGGTCTGACTGACTTTGAAGAACAAACATGTTTACGTAATCAGTTCCTCTATCACCTGGGGCCTGGCCCAGACCTCAGTGGCCATTTGTGTGTGTTGTGTGTGTGTGTGTGTGTGTGTGTGTGTGCGTGTGTGTGTGTGTGTGTCAGGGTGGGCAGTGTTGGAAAGAGCTGTAGGGGCCGCTCCGAGCAGCGCCACCATACCAGGAAAATCCAGTTCCCCCTCAAGGTCACGTTGGGATGCCATTATGTGAAGTCTGTTGAGTTTGTGTATCAGTGTGTGCCTGGCTGCTGAGCTTCCTCTCTCTCTCTCTATCTCTCTCTTTCTTTCTCCTTCTCTCTCTCACTCTCTCCTTGTTAAAAGGATCTCATTCAAAGACAAGATCACATGGATTTTTTTTTACACAGCAATACAGCCGAGAGAGCTAGAAAACGGTTCCTGCAACTTCAAACGAAGCTCAAAGCTTTTCATTTTTAATGAAAATAGACCAAAAGATAAAAAGGGAGACTTGTTTGTGCTATGCTTGTATTTCCTTCTTTGTGTGTGTCTACACTTGTCGCACTCAGACAGAAGCGAGGGACATCTCTAACAAGTGATCCCCAAAGAAGTTGACCTCTGACTCCTGAGCTATTCAAAGCCTCCAACCTGACCGATTACAGGGAGGTAGAGGTCAAAACATATCCATCAAAGACCCTCAACAAGCTCATGCTGCTCCTCATTCCCTCAATAAACCTGATAGACATTGCAGCGCTGAAAGACAAATTGACAACAATATTATGTGACTGATATGGCAAGTCTAATAGCCACTGATGCCGACATATTACATCCATACAATTTCTTCACTTACATTTAAATTTGTAGGTTGGCACTGCTGTAAATCACCAAGCTGTGATATAATTTGACAGCATCTGGCTGTTAACTGCATCTCTTTTATTATGTCCACTGTCCACTGCATCTCTTTTAGGATAGTATGTCCACTGTGACTGTCCAAGGCATTGCGAAATGAACAATTAGGCCTCTAATTTTTCTTTTTTTTTCTTTTTTAGAATTAACACATTATTTCTATAAAGCACTTTCGGCATACACCGAATTTTGAGAACACGTAGGCTAGACACAAATATTTGAGGGTGCTCAATTAGACAGTGTCAGCACCGTTTGACAGCTCCTACTAGGGCCGACGGTCCTCGGCATTCAGTACCAAGAGGCGGAGCTCGTTTCCCGGGCAGCCATATTCACTCCGGGCATTTCCGTTGATATGCGGCCTAAGATCGCCACTAGACAAATGGCAAATGCTCAAAGGTGGAGACAGAAGTGAAAGTGATTCTTTGCACACGTCAGACTTCAAGTTCATAATCAGATCGTGAGTGTTTTGCTAACAGCCCGAAGAGGCTGTGTTGAGGCTGTTCACAGTCACACCACCAATTAACAGCTATTTATGTGTAACACTTTCCCTCCCTCTCTCTTTCTCTCTCTCTCTCTCTGTGTGTGTGTGTGTGTGTGTGTGCACGTCTCAGTGTGTGTCTACGTTCTTTTGTCATGAGAAATCCAATACAGTAGCCTAACTTAACAGATTCAACACATAGGCTTCGCTGTATTTATGACAGTCGGCTCTACAGATACACGGTAATTGACTGTGTAGTTACTGTATCCAACATGAGATGCATGCTTATTATCATAGGCTGGCTACCACTAAAAGAATATGTGGTAGTCTACAGTTAGGCTACTAGGCTACCTAAATAGTTACAATGTCACATGTAGCCTATTGTCTATGTAACAAAATAGTTCAACAATTTAACTTTGGAAATAACGATTCGGCTTGTCAAAGACTTGACATTCTGTCTCATTTTATTAACCCGTGCTGTCAAAGGTGTTAGGTGGTACAGATAACCTAGCCTATCTGTAAAGTATGTAGCTAATGTTTAATGAATTCACGAGGGTGGTTGTGCAACACGAATTATGTTCCGAATCAACAGAGAAAACTACTTATGTAGCCTGCATGACCAATTGGCACAACCGTGATATGTTTCCTGTACGGTTTGAGACAGGCTGATAAGAATCAAAGCAAAGCGAGCCAGAATGCGCAAACATAGAGCAGGTGCCAACCACTGTATATGCTGTGGGTGAAATGGTGTCATGATCTGGATAACGCTATGTCTTTGTCATTTGGGTTATCATGCGATTAACAAAGGTGTAGGCTACCAAGCAGCATAAAGGAACACACCGAGGTGTATTTAAAGTGAAATGTTACACTTACCCAAAATCCTGATCCATAGATTTAAAGAAGAATTTGTAGCTATTGACCGGACGATTGTTGAGGACATTTTTGAAATCCGCCAACGTTACTTTCTCAGGAGGAACCGACAGTTTCACTAAATAAGGAGTCTCCTCCTCGTCAATATGGTATATAATTTTAGTCTCCGCCATGAGAATGTGAATAGGACAATCAGAGGAACACGGATAGTGACAGCGAAATATAAAATATAGCCTAGCTATCTATCGAGTAAACATCGCAAATCAAACATGTCAACATGTATAATTGTCAAGATCACGTCGGAAAACAAATAATCCTGTCTTTGACAGCATATTCAGTCCCAGGCATTGTCGAGTCTATTGCGGCTTCGTTGTGCCTCTCAATACGGTGGCTCGGTCGGCAGTCAAACAGGAAGGGACGGTTCACATCCCAGCTACATTGAGTTTAGAATATTTCCCCAGTTCTCCAGTTGTTTCTCAAGGACGTTCTGCCACCTAGTGACAGGCTTTGTGGCCGACATAGTCTGTATTGAAATAGATTTTAGATTTGTAATATAACGAATAATAATAATCTATTCTGAAACCAAAATAAGCTTGCCCATTAAATAGGCCTAGCTATTAAAACAATAATTGAAATAAACATAATATATAAGACAAAGACTTAGAGGATTTATAAACTAGGCCTATAGAGAATTTATAGCACAATGAAGATATCAGACATGATGCAGTCTGTGGTTAGGCCAAGGGTTAGGTCTACATGCTTTCAACAGCAGAGGCAGCCCCAGGTCATCCTTAAATATTGTGCATAAATCTCTAAAATTCAAGTCTAAAATCTCTATTGCCTGTAGGTAGGCTATTACTAGGCCTATTGTCTACTATACGGGATCTATAGACTATAAAAATTATAAATTGTTGGCCTACAGAACATGCCTCCTTTGGTTTTATGCTTGTAATTTATCTTGTTTTACATAGCCTATGTTAAGTTCTGGGGATGTTTTATGGGGATGCTACTGTGAAAACGAATAGCCCATATGAGATTTTAAGCACAATAAAATCATCATTGTTGAAATTATCATGTTGAAAAGTGTATATACACACCAGTTCTTTTTTAAATTTTGAAGTTGCTTTTTTTTTTTTTTAAGTGTTTCACCATATTTATGTAATCACTCTCACCAAATCTGAAACATGCTCCTGTAAGTTTATAAAAGAAATCTGCATCAACAGCATCATGCCATAAATCTCTCTACTTTACATTTAAATAAGTTAAATCTATTGACCCACAATACATCTGTGATCAAGTAAAACAAACAATTTCATCTTTATTTTTATAATTTATAAGACATATAAACACAAATTTATTTTATGTCTTTATTTTACCTCTAATGGCCTCATGGTAAGCCATCCCAGCTATTTTGACACCATGTGTGACACTTTGCATGACAGCCTCCACCATAATTGTGTGTGTGTGTGTGTGTGTGTGTGTGTGTGTGTGTGTGTGTGTGTGTGTGAATAAGTGAAAGTGAGGCACGTGCTTGAAGGAGAGAAAAAGCACAATATAAATGCAGTCCATGTCATTGTAGAAGTCTTTGTGGCGGTTTGAACCTCACGCTAATAGGATTGTTCATCAATGTGAGAATGAAAAAAAAAAGGCATCAGGATTAATTATTGGTTTAAATGGTGTTGGATTGCAATGGTCTAAATACTAAAGTTCATTTTTTATCTCAGAGAGCACATGCCAACATAAACCCATTCCCAAGCCACTGGACCCACGTGTGGCATTTTAAGTTAACTTTACTGGCTGGGATTATGGAAAATATGTGTCTGTTTTCACAAGCCAGGGCCCAAGAGTGAGTAGGAGACATTAACAGAGGACAGCGGACTATTGTTGAACTTGTAATAAAAAGATTTTTTCTGTGGTAGAGATGGTTACTGGCAATACCTTAACATTTGTACCAATACCCTGGATTTGTAGAAACATTTCTGTAGAAGCTTTGCAGGTTCTGTCTTAGAACAGAGAATTCTGTAAAAAGCATCCTTGTCCAGCTTTCATGATTTAAAAATGTACTGCATTTCAAAACAAATTCATTGATACATGTAGGATCCTGGATATATTTCAGCACAGACATACAAGAGGCACAAATGTTGACAAGATTCATTAAAATACAGAGCAGAGCATATAAGGAATTACCTGAAACTTTTATATCAAAATACTACAGAGGAAGTCTAGTCAAGATTACCATGGTGTTATGCTGGCCTAATTGATCATCAAATTGATACAATCCTACCGTATTTTAGGTTAGATGAAAAATACAATAGTAAAAAAGAAGAAAACCTAATAAAAATGATTAAAATATGATTCATTATATTGCATGATAATCATCCTGATAGCTACACTGTTTTACAGTGTACAGGCCATATTGTATTATGTTCACTCATGTGCAAATACATCTTTCACGCCTTTGGGTGTAATGCCAAAAACTGCATTTGTTTATAATCAACCAACGAGTTTTGAGGCGGCAAATACAAATGGTAAAAATAATTGAATCAAACTGGATCATAATAAATAACAACTTATGTTGACCAAATAATTGAAGACGTAAAGATCAGTTCACCTGATCATCAGCTTCAGTAATATGATACTTGTTGGTGTTAGTTTTGTCCACTGTTTACAACTCATTATGAGGAAGCAGAACTCATGCAAGATAAAAGACTGTGAACACTTTTGCATACATTCTGGTACTGGAAAGGAAATACAAGAATTGAATTCTAGGCTACAAAAAAAATGTGTTGAAACACACACAAAAAAATGGCCTGTTGGTGGCACTAGTGGATTTAAACAGCAGACCCAAACAGTGGGCAAAGCACCACTATTTGTTCTCATCTACCCATTTTCATGCAAACGGCTGCAGACAGAGTTCTGAGCTGAACTTGACTATCAGAAGTATAGTAGAACAGTTGATAGAACAGTTGATAGAACATACAGTAATAACAGGAATGTAAGCACTCTCTCTGCTTGTTCGCCCCAACAATGCGAGAGAGAAGAACATGCACACACTCAAGCGTTCTGGTGTGCAAGTGAATTCCTGAGAAATACAATGCCTCTCTCTTTTGAAAGCTCCTTCTCTTTAGAATCTAAAAGATCGTCGAAGGGTCAGGACAGGACTACATTAAATGCATTAAACGCGTGCAACATATGAATGCAGCGTGAACGGCAGAACGTCACTGATCATTGTACATTATCAACAGCATTCCTTTTATTTCTTTTTGAATACGTAAAAAAACAGTAACAGTATAAAAAAAGAACATTATAACAATGACACAGTGTATTGATATCGATCTCGTCGAGGGGCTAATGCAAGCTTGACCACTAATGTCAATGTATGGCACTACAACCTAAAGCATACAATATCCTAGATATATATATAGCTTTAGCAGTGATAAACATACTACATAGGGTATCAGATAAGACAGCAAAGTTGGTAGCATGAAGCTTATTGAACAGCAGACACAATGGCAACACCTCCTTTATGGCTTCATTCGTGAGTCTCCCTGCACTCCGATTGGTTGTCTCATCGCCAAGTCCTTTCGCTCTGGGCCAGCCAGCAGCCTGTTAGGCAGCACCTCATTTCCATGACAGCTTCTCCATTTCTAATGACAGACAAGACAAACAACAGAGGAACGATAAAGTAAAGACTTTCACAGGCAATCATTTTCTGTCTTCTCTACTATAGATATATAATTATATTTTGTGTTTTTGTGCAATATAATAAAGGGATCTTGGGTTTGTGAAACATTTTATTATTATCATTATTTTTATTATAAAATGATAAAATAATTATGATTAAAAAAACAGAGATGTTTTTCTACCTTTATTGAGGTCTATGACTCTTGAAGTGGAAGCATAGGACATCTCTGCCTGCTCCTTCATTATGTTGTTCTTGTAGTCTATAACGACAAAGCACAACTTGTTGTTGCTGTTTATTTGTTTTCAGGCTAGCAGTGCTGAAAAATAGCTCAATAGACTTTGGCAACATCAAAATCATAGGTTTGAGGAACCAAAGAAATCTAAGACTGAAGGCTACCAGCACACATACTGACAGCAACAACACATCAGAAAGCCTCAGTAAATAGTAAAGCTGCCCACTAAATGTTTCTCACCCCTGAGGTCATCCTGATTGCAGTTCTTCAGGCCAGTGGGTTCCATCTCAATGGCTGTCCTCGGCTGTCCCCTTCATAAACAAATAGAGGTTATTATTACATATTCATTACACTCTAAGAATGTTTTGTTAATATTCTTCATTTGGCAAAACATTTCATTTCTGCATCTGTACAGAGTGGAAGCTGCATATATAGGACTGGAAAGTGAGAGTAATTATGGCTCCGTTTGTGTTATATGAAACCCTATTATTATAAAGGAATAATGGATGTAGGGCTTTTTTATGACAGTAGATGTAATATGAAATGTAATGTGCCTAATATGCAAAATACTAAATTGTTATGCATACGAGTCAGGATGATCAAGTTCTTACCGTTCAGATCTACGCACATCATACTCCAGCTCTGAAATAAAGACATAGGCAGATTTGCAATAATGTCTGAGTACACAAAAGTCTATAATAATGTTTGCACTATGAATAGAGAAGGCTCTGAGTAGAAAGTACCCCATTGCATTAGCAAACTGTCTTTGTAATGAATACTATTTGTGTTGCAAAGCTAATTTAATTTTCAGTATTTATGATTCATTTTTTTGCCTATTAAATTGCAGACAAGTGTCTCCTTCATAGAAGCTGAAGGACATTATTAGATATGTGGAACATTAAAACCTGAATTAGCACCACAGAAAAGCCATTCATTCTGAATATAAACAGCCGCTCTGTAGTCATGTTTGCATTTGCAAACATTGCAACACAGATCTACAAACACTCTGCACTCCAGTTTGTCTGCGTCCCTGTCTCTGTTGTACAGATCTACAGACGCTCTGTGTGTCTGCCCCTCCCCCGTTCGTTTCCTGTGGTACCTCTCTTCCTGCGGCTCCGTGTGAGCAGGATCACCGCGGCGACGATGAGAGTGAGCAGGAGGAAGATGGCCAAGACGTAGCCGAGCTGGTTGAGGAAGTGACTGCGTGGCTCTGGCACGATGACATTGAAAACACGCGCCGTCTCCACCATGTTTGTGTCTGAGAAACAAATTGACAGGAGGCGAGACAGTTTGAGAGGACATTCGATCCAGGCCTACCGAGTAACATCAAGCTGTTCAAAAGCATTGCATTATGAAAAAGATGTAAAACATAAACAAACTGTACTTCATACAGGAGGACACTACAGAGAGTAAAATTATGTTGACATGATTAAACTTAAAAAATTAAAACACCCTGTTATCCCACCACCCTCTCCCTCTCTCTCTCTCTCTCTCTCTCTCTCTCTCTCTCTCTCTCTCTCTCTCTCTCTCTCTCTCTCTCTCTCTCAGTGTGAAAGGAAAACAGCAGTTTACATGTCAGAGTGCTTTTGGTCTCTAATGAGTTCCAGACTTGATGTCATGCAGCAGCTATTTTTTTTTCCTGGAGGAGAAAAAAGGAAAAAAAAACCCATTACCGCGAGAGGACAGAGTGAGCGGAGAGCATGGTTTTTAGTCTGTGGTTAGGTCAGGCAGCCTGGTAAAAGCGTTTCTATTTGTTTAGATTACCCTAGCCTAGAAGAGAGTCTGTATTTGCAGTCCCCACAGTCACTCGCTCGCACAAACAAGACCAGATTTCTCCAGGCTGCGATATGGAGCTACTGGAATGCATTAGCACTGCATATCTTAAATGCTTTGGCTGCATAGTTTGGACTCTGTAATGACCATTCATTAAAGTAAAAATGTTGACAAAAAAGGAATAACAACTTCTTTTAATTAGACATGACAGTGTTTTGACAAAGACTGTGAAAATACTGGGGCGATGGTAGCGTAGTGGTTAAGGAGCTGGGCAGTAGCCTGTGGGTTCAATACCCAGCTTCCACCGTTGTGCCCTTGAGCATGGCTCTTAACCCAGAGTTGCTCTGTGGACAATGACTCTTGTAATATAACTGACGTAAGTCACTTTGGATAAAAAAGCGTCTGCTAAATGAATAAATGTAAACAAGTAAAACAAATCACTGTGGAAACACACCATGCCGCATCATCATGGACTTTTTTATACCCTGCAAGTAAATCAAGTTGCTCTATTGCTGTCCAGCCGATATCTGGGACATTTAACAGAAAAAAGGGGCAGGAAGCACAGTAGGGTTTGCCCTTTAAAAGAGTTAGTGGCTCCTATGGTCCATAAATCTGTGGCCAGGCCTGTCAGAGTTGTCTGGGGAGACTGTTTACCACATCCCGTCGTGAGATGCCCTCAATTCAACCCCAGTCTTCTGGCACAATGAGGTCTGATGGGTCGAGCTCATCCCAGCTTTATAAACCAACACCTGTGAGATCAGGAATACCCTCTCACTTTGGCATGGTAGACTGTAGAGTGTTATTGGGGGACATCCAAAACAAACAGCAGTGATGAGGACTGTAAACTGTTGTGATTGCCCTGCAAGCAAATTGCATAAAAAAGACTGATGCCGGACAAAGAGAGGAGGGTGAAATGAGGCAACACAATTGGTAAGGAATGCACAGAACTGGGAAGATTTGATTTAAATGAAAAGATTCAAATGAAAAAATGGGGCATGTGAAATGGTCGCCATCCAATCGAAACCAGCAACACCAGCAGTGTCTTTCATGTGCGGCCGAGCAGATGTCGGACAGATGTGGAGCCAACTTCCTTCTCGTGGTGATAAAACCTGCTCCAGCCAAATTCAGGAAGACTAAAGTCAAAAAGTCACTTCATCAGTACCCCTAAATGCTTTAACTCTGTCTCAGTCACTCCTTTCCTCCTTTCCCTCTCTCCCTCTCTCCCTCTCTCTGCCTCTTTCGCTCACTTGCAAAACGTCTTGAATTCAATTTTGAGGAATTCCATTTTATTTGAGGAATTTTGGTGAAGACATTGTTTCACTGAAGAGGAATGAAAAGCCTCTCCACTGAAACACAACTCCTATCCTGGTGCTTCAATTGTCTGCATATTACACAGGGCAGACATTTCACACACACACAGCTGGCGGAAAAATGCAGGATATTGGCCCATGGAACCGTTGCATGCAAGGGTTCCGTGAAGGTAGTCTGGATTTAGACAAAGCAATTCAGATCCCTGGCTGAAGGTCTCCAGGAATAAAAGCTCTAACCCAGAAAACGCATCATCAAACAGGCTTTTCTTTTCCCCAACTCCATTTACCCCAAATTAAAAGGCAGTTCTTTTTTTCCTAGGGGATGGGTGGGTGGGGGTTGTGGAAACAGAGAGGGTGCACAGACTGAAGTGAGAATCTAAATATAACCACAGCTGCAACCCTAGGAGACTGCACAGAGGAGAGAAGTGAGAAAACACAGGACAATGAAGTCCACATTTCACAAAATTACTTCTGTGTCTGTTTTTTTTTGTTTCAAATAGTGAATTTGAATAGAGAATTGAATAAAGAAGTGAAATGTCACCTGAATTGCTGGCTAGTTTTGTTTCAGACACACATAAACCAAGAATAGAGCTGATATTTGTAACCGTAGCTACATCACCAACAACGCTAAATAAAACCATGATAGATGGCATCATGAGTAGGCTATTCCACATGCTTGTCTCTGCACTGAGCAGACACCAAACACTCAACACTAATAATAACAAATCAGAGACTCTTACTTGGATCCTCGTTATTCTCCAGGAAGGGTAGCTCAATAACAGTGAGCTTCTTGGTAGGTTCATTGTTGGCGGGCACTTCTGTTGGCGGGAGTTCCCGGGGTCTTGTGGGGACGGGTTGCTGAAGAAGGGGGGCACCCACAATGAGGCGGAAAATGCGCCTCTCGTGCAGGCCGCAGTAGTGGTGATGCAGGTGGCAGACATATAGCCCCTTCTCCGTCGGCTGCAGGTCCGAGATGCGGAGGGAGAAGTCGCCACGCGAGAAGGCGTCCGCCGTGATGTTCATCTTCTCGCGCAGGAAGTGCGGCCCGTATTTACGCTCCTCGCCCGAGGCGTACAGGTCCACCAGGCGCTCAGCACCGTCTGGACGCACACCCGGCGGCTGCCAGTCCCAGTGGACCACCTGCTGCTGGTCCTCCTGGCTGCCCTCGGTCCACAGCGGCCGGCGGTTCATGCATGGCAGAACTATGGTGCTCCCCGCCAGGACCACAAAAACGGACTTCTCTCCATCCCAAAAACGCCTCTCCTTATGGGCTATGGAAGACCAAAACAATACTTATTTATCTAAACTACAATAATGAAATTAATATAAAAAACAATACTTATTTATCTACACTACAATAATGAAATTAAAATGAAAAACAATAATGTTTCATCTAAACTAAAATAATGAAATTAATATGGAAAAAACACAATATGAAGAATATCACAGTATACTTAGAATTTAGTAAATAAATCATTAACTTAACTTAAAATTCTATTATATGATGCAACTCTTTGCAATGTCTCTATTGTCCCAGTGGCAGTATGATTAAGATGCATGAGGAGAGAGGAGTGATGGTATTTAAACACTAATTAGGAGGTCAGGGAGGTCGTAGAGGGGGGCTTCTGCAGCTTACCTGACTTGGTGATATTGAGCTGCATCTGAAGGGCCTGGTGAATGTTGCAGTAGTGGTGATGCAAATTGCATGTGTAGAGGCCTCTGTCATTCGCCCCTACATCTACATAACCACAAAACAAACACATTAACAGATGCGGCCTGCCTGCCAAATCACTACCCTGTGCACCACATGTGGTCTGTCAGTGCTCAGCAGGCTGCAGAAGAGGATGTATGGTTTTTAATTAGAAAAACAGAGGACATTAGGTGTCACTTTTACAGAAAACAGCTTAGTGTATCTACGAACGCTAACAAGTTCCTGGGAACTGGACACATGACCTTGACAACAGAAGGGCAATGCATTACAATCTAGGAAGCTACTACTTCAAGGACACGTCTGACATTTTAGACTATAATTCACAAACCCCGGAGTTCTACAAACCCTTAAAAGCACTACAGCAAATAACAAAGACCTGCATGTACTGTACAACCGCAAACAATGAAAATAATCCATCCTCTCTGTGTGTGAAGCCAGTTGGTCAAAATTGTATATTGCTATGGGTGTAAATAGGTAATAAGGTGCATCACTAGGAACTAAATGAGAATGTTTCCATACTCTGAATGATGAGTGAGAAGTTGCCATCAATGAACGCGTCGGGTGAGATGTTGATGCGGCCCTTGTTGTAGTTGCTGTAGAGGCGTTCACTGCCCCCAGGGAAGAGGTCCAGCACGCGCTCCACCCCCTCGTGTGGGCGGCTGCGATACACGTCCCAGTGCACCACACGCTGCCGGTCCCGCAGACGATCCTGCCGCCAAACGATGCGTTGGTTGTGACACGGCAGCAAGGCGTTGGAGCCTGCTGGGAGCGTGATGTTACGAGCTTCCACCACCATGCTCTGGGTTCTGGTCTGGGCGAGTACTGAGACAGAAACACACAACATGTTACAGATGTGTTGTATATATATATATATATATATATATATATATATATATATATATACACTGTATACTATATACTGTATATATATATATATATATATTTGTGTCTGTAATTTATATGTGATTTGCACACACACACACACACACACACACACACACACACACACACACACACAAACACACACACACACAGCACAGATACTTAGCAACATACAGATTGCACGCTCACTCAAATATATATACACACATGCAAACTGTTACAGATAAACAAGCCAACAAGGAGAAACAGTCACACACATACTCAGACAGACAGACACATAAGCTGAGACATGTCCACACACACACGCAATTCACAACCGTCATAAACACATCAAACAGGTTAAGTACAATTTGAGAAGGGGAAAAAAAAACCGTTCTTCAAGAGTTCAAGTGTTTAAGAAAAGTGTTTCAACATGCCATCACAATGGAAAAGCCTTAGATAGTATCATGCCATTTAATGAGTCCATCTTAAAGTCCTAACATGTTTTTTTCCCTACTAAAACTACTGGACCCAACAAGCAAAAAAGGGTAAGATCCCTGGGTAAGTGTTCAGGGTTGGGCAAGAGACTTACCACACTGCAGCCACAGGCAAGCAATAAACACTGCAATATGAACAAAACAAAGACAAATTAAAACCACTGCTGAATGAAGCAAAATATAAAACAGCAGTTTACTGTAGGCCTGGGAAACTTTCTTACTGTATTCAGTGACCTCCATTTCTTTCAAATGTTAGTCTGTAACTTAGTCTAGACAACTTAATCTTTTGGACTGTAACAAACAGTTTCATTGACAAAAGAAGAGAGCAATAGACAACATTTAACTTTAGCTTTGTAATTCACACATGTGTGTTCTGAGCAATGAAACGCATCCATGTCTATCCATTCCTCCCACTGCCTATTTTCAGTGACCATCTGTGTGAACTATTCCTAGCCTGGATGTTGACTAAGCAATGCCTCATTCACGGCTTCTGGGCAAACAACAAGAAAACCAGAGTTTGCTTGTATAACTTGAATGTTTTTTTACTGCAGTGAAGGAGAGCTGATCTGGGCTCAGACGAAGAGGACCATATTTTGATTTACATGTATTTATTTATTCATTTATCCCAAGCAACTTACAAATGAGGACTGATACAGTATCTAGGCCACCGTGCAAAAGTAGACATTAGAGACACGATAAATACCTCTATAATACAAGATAACCTGGGGATGGTGGTGTTAAGTACAACAGAGTTAAAGTGACAACCAGATAAGTAATTACCATGTAAAGCTCCACAAATAGTCAAAGAATATGCTTTTTACTTCATAATATTTGTTGGTTTGATGCCATCAAACCTAGTCTAGTTCACATTTCATCAGTTATGAACACACAAAAAAATAGAGTCTTCCTTCATCCCAGGCCTGAATTCTGTTAAATCCATAATCCAGACAGCAGAAACACTGTCAGCATTCACAGTTCCAAGTAGCACCACTCATGTTGAATCATCTGTTTTACCTGGGGGCATAGATTCCCAGAGCGTGCTTAAATGAGGTCCATCATTCTTGGCAAAACAATGCAAACAATAAAATGATACAAGGTGGCTTCATGCTCTCACACTGAGGTAAACATCTACTGTTTAAAATGACTCCAGGGACAAGGAATCTTGCGGTGTACTGGAATCAAACACACATGTGAACAATCGAGTGGTCAGTCTATAAAATCTCCAGTGACAGCGCATCGGATCCACAGCAGAGAGCCAAAGCGAAGGACCGTGGATGGCCAGGCCAGATGGTTTGGTGATCAGATGACGAGGGCTGAACATACCAAAACTGCTGTGTAACATGCGATCTCAGCCCTTGCCACTTTACTTTTTTTACGAGGCCAGATTGTCCAAAGCCATCCTCCCTGCATAGACACTGCCAACTAGATATTTCATATCAAAGCCTGCTAATGTGAGCTATTAAAACGACTCATGAACGCTGTCCACTTCCTGCATTTCATACAGCAGTCTGTAAGATTTCACTGGTTCCACTGCTTTTCCAAAGAAAGTTGGGGGGTGGGGGGGACATCACCAAACCCTGTAATTTTCTTTCAGTATTTCCTATCCAGACAGTGGCCAATTGAACAGACTAGAGGCTTGCTAAAGACTTAACAACACCTCTGGGACTTAATAACTACCATTACCCAAATCACTCAAAAACAAGGGTACACCTTTAAAACATTAGACACTGCATTTTTCCAAGGGCAATCTATGGATATGAAAGCTGCATGAAACTGCATGCAAAAACAAACTTTGGGAAAAAAAAGTAAAACAGACTCAAAAGCATTGTACATAATATTCTTTATCGATGAGAAGACCCCTAATGTGACTGCTGTAGTCCTATGATGACTTGTCCACCGTTTAATACATAAAACCCACCAGAAGAGGCTCTTACTAATGAGGTCATGGTCCCAGGTATTATTGACACACAGGCTAAGGCAAGAGAAACTCTGGCTTGTGTCTGTTCCCTCTCCAAACATGCCAGGGCTGTGGACTCTCTGCACTTCCTGACTCAAATAAAAACCTCCTCATACATTTACCTTACACAGATTGAGGACATTCACTTTCTTTTTTTCTCTGTGCAGCCAGCTCTGTTATGCATCAAGGCCAAATGAGTGACCCAGTACACGTTTAGTCATACTGAGTAATACATGGTCAGAGACTGGTGATTAAAGTGTAGCCTATAATGACTAAGCTCGAGGGCTAGTGCTAACTCAGCAAAACAACACTTCCATAAGCATCCCACAGTGACTACCTATAATGCAAAACACATTGGAATAGAACTCACAACAATTGAATCGACCGACTTACTCATACCACCTTGAGAAAAAAAAGAAAAAAGAAGAGAAAGAAAAACTAGGACTAAGGATAACTTAGTCCTAATGATAGTAGTGGGATAACATTCCTTTCTTTCTTCCCAGATCAACAAAGACATTCTTTGATCCAATAACATTCACAACTGAATGTGTACAAATACTCAAACAGTATAAATACAATTAAAATAAAATGTGATTGTTCATTTTGAACATTACATTAGTTCAATTTCAATGACTTGAAAGTCTGACTATGTGGATATTTGGGTCAGAGCACTGTTTCCTGTTTATTTGCTCTATAAACAAGTTTCCATTCTTTAACATGGCAAAGAATGCAACAATGGCAAATCAGACATGGGTTTAAACAAACTATTAGACGTAAAAACGGAATTAAAAGAAAACACAATATTTCCAGAAAAACACTGAAATTAACATATAAAATAAAACAATATTTAGACTACTTACTTAATAAGAAGAACATGGTTGGATTAAATCCTTGTTTCCCTCTCTAAAACTGTCTTATAAAAGTCTACCCCGGGATGGTACTGATGCGCTTTGCGGTAGTCTACTGTCGCAGCCGTCGCTGGATGGCACGCATCACCTGGAAAAGTTTGTCGACCTGCAACAACAAAGTCATTGTCTGGGTCGGTCTGTTAGAAGCGCTCTATGCCCCTCCTCTACAGTCTGTAATTCTACACTAGCCCAGCCCACAGAAGGGTTTGTCCACTGCTTGATTTTATGCATGGCGCATTATTTTTTAGGCTAAGAGTATTACTTTGGGAAAATCCACTGAAGGGCGATGCGAGACTCTTCCGACTTGCAAGTGTCACATTTAGGCAGCATCTGTAATGAACCAGTTAGGCAACGCTATTCAACTAACAAAAACAAACTATAAACTATCAAGAGAAAGAGTTGCAACACAGGCATGGTGCCAAAACACCAGTTGAATACAGCACATGGCAATGCGCATCACATCAGCGAGCTAGCGGTTATTATGTATCCCACTTCGCAGGGTTACCTGATGCCAATGAGGATACGATGCAGTAGGCCTGGTCTACACGTGACAAACCTATTTTGCGGTCACACTCTCCTATTCTGAAGTTAACAACGAGCTGAAAACAGTTGCAGAAGCATTCCTGAAAGGACTATGCAATCAGTAGTGACCTATGAAGTCACGAATCCTGGACGGCACGCCAATAGGGGATGAAAAAGAGAAAAGGCCACGGACAGAAAAAGCTGCCTTCTGCATGCAGCGGAGTCCTGTTTGCCCGAATTATTTTAAGATATTTTAAATGACATATGACTGTGTCGTATGCCTATAAAACTGTAGCTGCAGACACTGGCTACATTTTAAAACATGTTTCCCAAACTTTTACATAGATGCAGCATAGATAGGCTGCTGAATTTCAGCAGTCATATCCAAAATACTGCAGGGTAAGGCCCAATTAGAATCAACCTAGTAACGTTTACAGTTGTTGTACATATTAGTCTACTACAATAAGCTACTCAATACAGCACAACAGCATTTTATTTAGGCCTACCATACTTTGATGTAAAAATTCTCTCATGAAACCTCAGATGTTGCCAGTGCCCTACAAAATCCCAGCTGTAATGTTTTTGATGCGCATTGCCTCTTAAACTTCAAAGGGCTTGCTCATAACCCTGAACTTGACCTCGCCTACAGCTTTCTCTCACTGCAGTGGTTCACACCAAGCCACCACGTTCAACCTCTTTCCAACAGTCATAGGTTATCAACAGGGATGGTTTTTCACTACTTGTTTGACAGCATACACAGATATGCATCTCTGTGGATTCTAGATCTCTCTTCTAATCTTTGTTTAATGAATGTGGAAAGGACTCAATAATGTATGTATGCTGAAAAGGCTCCATGAGTAAATGGCATTTCTTGCATTTAGAGTAGCACAGCTGATATGATTTTAGGTAGCAGGCTTACCTGATATCAAAGAAGTGACACAATAGAAAGAAACCAATAGTCTTGAATGGCTTGTGTATTGTTTTACATCAAAAAAAGCAGGAGAGCAAATCCACAGAAGCTGTATGTTCATTACTGACATATCCAGAGAAACCCTCCTTTAGTGGTGAATTCTGGCACCTCTTGCAATTCTCTTTCGTAATTCTTCACTTTGCTGACCTCTATTGGATGAAATAGTGAAAAGGATAAACAAAGACACATTGCTTACAAGAGGCTAAAACCACACATAGACACATTGTTTTTAACCACTGGTATGCAAGCAAACAAACACACACACACAAAAAAAACAAAAAAACAAACAGAAATAAGTTGATTCACATATTCTTTATTAAGTTGTTGCAACGCACGTTCCCACAAGACAGTGATCAGTCCATTCCACATTGGACCGATTCCACATCAGTCTCGGCTGGAGTAACCAAATCAGGAGTCCCAAGATGAGGCTGATAAGTCAAGTACAACCAGATGATCTGCATGTTTGCTTACTGACAAGTCCAGTGAAGTCCTTTCCAACGCTAATATTGTTTGGTGAAAATCTTGGGCATAGTCCATCCTTCTGGTGCCTTTTTCAATCCAGCTTTCTTCCAGATTCTTGTAAGATCTTTCTCAAAGCGGGACTGTGAAGAGCAACGATCAAAGGCAAAGGCATCAATATTTCATCAATAAACTAATTACATGAAAAAGTCATGAAGGGTAATAGAAAGAAGACCAGCAGAGCTGCCGGTTTTACATTCACTAGAGGTTAGAGGAAATGGAACTGAACAGAACAAAATAGGATGCATTATCTCTTTACAGACAAAATCGTTCATGCACTGAATGGCAGATGAGAGACTTGTAGTGACACAATTTAGAGCAAAGTTTCTATTTTATGGAAATATGGCCAAAACATGACATTGATATCTATAGCATTATTGTCTAGAAGCTCAGAAATTAAACATTAGAAGTTGTGATTTTGATAAATGAGGCTATTTCATGAATAGATCTTAGACAGGCTTTAAAATTGGCACCTGCCGCTTGCCAAATGCGAGTAAAATCTGCTTTGGAGAGTAAAATAAATATGGTCATTCGCCACTGGAGGGTTGCTGACATAAGTCCACTTCAGAGAGTTTATACAGACTTTGGCTATATCACATACGTTGATAGACTACAGTTTGCAACTATTTTAATGACCGTCACTGTCTACCATCGGTACAACTTCAAGCAAAACCTGATGTTTTCTTTTTTGCTGCGGAAAACAGCGGTGATAGATCAGTCGGAGCAAGCAAGCGTGCTTGTTAAATTTTAACATCACTATTATGGGCTCACTAGCTTACTTGAAGTCGGCAAACCAGTTTCCTGTTCGTTGACGTCGCTGTCAACAAGCACCCTTAGAGAAGTACTTCAGTTGTACCAAAACGTGTGTCCACCGAAAATCCTTCCCTCCTTATTTTGTGCAGCCACTGCATGTAGGCTGACGATTTTAGGGAAAACGTGGAAGCTAAAATCGCTTTTATAACAACTTGAAGCCAAGCAGAGTGGCACAGCAGTGCACCTTAGAGCCGCCCACGGACATTAAGACTCGCGTACATTGTATTTCCAACGGCTGGTTTGCCGACTTCAAGTAAGCTAGTGCGCAGAGCCCATAGGGTAAATGTTAGTGTTGTTCAGCAAGTTACAGCTTTTGAACATGGTGTCATCTGAGTGTTCTGACTAGCAGGTGTTTTATAGGAGGAAGAAGTATAATTGGAGAAACATGGGCTAAACTGACGATAAATTTACTTAAACTGTGTGCAATGAAGTCTGATTTTTTGGGGAATTCATGTTTATCCCGTTAGTTACGTCAAGCTTCAGAAATTATGATTTGTAATATCTGACCGTATGCAGGCATGTTGTCGCAGCGTGTGGAGGAAGACTAAATCGGAGAAACAAGCGAAACAAGGGACTAGGCCTACCTATGCATCTCAAAATGCAAAAAGATCAAGGACAGGGCAGCAACATAGATTTAGATTAGGTCTACATCTTTTTAATATTTTGGTCAGCCATTTTTTCTGTTGACCTGCCATTGGCAGACAAGCCAAAAATGTACGGTTATACCCTGATCTTAGCCCAATCAAGTTGGTACTAATTTTAGCAATATGCCAGCATTTCAGCATATTTGACTGGAAAAGCTGTCAAAGTAAAGTCTGCACCATGAAAACACGCTGCACTCAGCCCACCTGTTTCCTTTTGAGTCGGCCCTCTTTCACTCTCCTCCTCAGGAACTTTGTGCGCTTCAGCAACTTCTTGTACTTGTGCCTGTTCATCTTCCGTCGTCGGATCTCCAGCACATTCTTGCAGCTGAGGGGAGCGTTGCCCTCCTCTCCCTCCAACACAGGGTAAGAGGCAGGGGGCAGAACCACAGCCTCCACCACCACATTCCCTTCCTCCAGGGGCTGAGCCGCCTCTGGCGTGGGGAGAGAGTAGCGCAGGGAGAGCCAGCTCTCTAGTGGCGACACGGCGAGCTTACGGGGGACTAGGACCTCCTCCAGCTCTGGCTCTAAGGGCATCCAGAGCTTAGGAGGGAGTTTATTGTCTGCTGCCGAATTGAAGTGCCGGTGTGTGATGGAAAAAGACTGGCATCGTGCAGGCCGAAAGCGCCCCAGAGTACAGCTAAGGGACTGTGACTGATGATGAAGGGTACCTAACAGACAGAGAGAGAGAGAGACACTTTGACTAAATCAACCTTATCCGTTGTGTCTAAAACGTGGGGTTACAAAACTGTGCAAAAGAAAGAACAAATACATACCACTAAGTCTGGATACCAGACTTAAACGTGCAGCCACTTTGGATAGAAACATGATGGAATTTAACACGACGTCATGGGTCAAATCTGTGATGTTACTTTGGCCTGGGGGGAAAAAACAGCTATATGAAATGAAATCTAATCTGTAATTAGGCAAACTACATGTAAACAACTCAAATGAGAAGAGAGAAAGAAATATAAAGAACATTCTTAGAGGGGAAAAAGCTGAAGTAGCTACTGTAGGACGAAGTCTACACCACCAGCCGAGACAGGTGTCTGTCTATTCAGATCCAATACAATATTTTTTCCTTGATTATCGTACAAAAACACGTATTTCCCATCATCGAGGTTTTCAGGAATCATGGAATCATTTGGGAAGCCGTGGCATTAATATCGCAACCTAGACAGCATTACTAGCCATTGATAAATATCTAGACTACTGCTAGCTAACGTTACGTTAACTTACAGCAGAGAATGTCCGTAGACGGGCTCTGCTTACAGCTGGTTACTCACGACAAAACAAACTAATTTCTAATGGTGATTATTAATACAACATCTACATAATGACAGGTAAGCAAACCAATACACATATACCTTCTTTACAATGAAAAACGTCTTTGGTATTCTTACCTTTCTAACCAGAGATACTCCGTAGCTACTACACGGATAGCTAGTGGGCTTCAATGTGACACGGCTGAAGGCGACAACTTCCTGTCCGTACAGTAAAACATTCCCGCGACCAGCTTGCTGTTAATTTACTTGTTCCCCATGGATGGGCTAGTAGTGTAGCTTTGCAAATCCATGGAAAATTAAATTTTTTGTAACATCCATAACGCCAATAAAATGTGATGGTATGGTATGATGTGAATGATTACATGGAATTTGAGCATTTTCATTCACATTATACAAATGCCAAGGCATTTCACTGGCATTATGCATGGGCGGATTATGAACTTTCGGGCCCCTGGGCCCAGATGTATTAAGGGCCCCCCACTAATTGTTGTATATGTGGGTGGGGGGTTTATGGGTCCTCCCCCAGAATTTTTTAAAATTGTTTGATGTGATTTCCTGTATTCTGGTGCATTTTGGGGATGGCCAATACTAAATTCAATCAGATTCATAGCCTACATCCTGACTTGTTGATATTGAGGCAATGATTCCATGCAAAGGCTTGGGCTTCAGGGCCCCCTGACCCCCTGTAGGCCCGTTCAGTAATCCATCCCTTGCATTATGGATGTGACAGAAAGTCAATTTTCTGTGGAATTGCCCAGCTACTTCTTGTAGATAGACCAGGCATTATGTAATTATTGTAATATGTGTGTGTGTGTGTGTTTTATTTTAATTATTTGCGATATATACAAAAAAACTCTATATACAGTTCTACATCTTACAGGGAAAACAATCACAAATGAGAGTAAATGCAGGGCAGCTTCATGTGTTTTCTAGATATCCTGACCATACCCTGTTGTATTATCATTAATTGTGTGCATTGTTAATCCAAGACACAGGGCAATGATCCATAAATCACAGACAAGTTTTGAATTGGGGATCAATAAAGTATCTATCTATCTAAGTTGTATAACCATGAAAAGGCACAGACACATTTGATAACTAAAGCTTACAGTTATTAAATGGCAATTCAGTAAATAATAATAACAACAACAACAGTGATACTCTGTTTTAAAAGCTGTTTTTCTTCACCATCTCCCTTTTTGTGAATGACATTACAATAGATGAGGACTTCAGAATCACAGAGGTTAACCTCTGGTTTACGTCACCCATGCCTGCATGCACGACCCTTTTGTGTTGACAGGCAAAGCAACTGGGTATACTGAGACACTATATGCTCAAAATGTAATTTCCTGGCATTATCCAAACAAGAGGCAAACGATAATCAAAGCATACAAAGCACAAAGGCAGTTCAATATTAAAGCATTAGGGCAATCAATAATGTCTGTCACAAACCAATACATTAATCTGCTACATTCAAAGGAGTTTTTTTTAATAATCTGGATTTACTGGAACTATCATGACACTTGAATGACAAGGCAGTTCAACATCACTTCTAAGATGAGTATAGTGGGATAATCATTTCATTGACTGGAAATAAATTAGTAATTCATTCATTGTTAAATAAGCTCTAAGGGCATACATCACATTGCACATGATGCTCAGGATTAGTATTTTGGCAGTTGTGACATTATCACTGGTATGCAAGACAACCAGGTAGGCTATTTCTTTTTTCATATCAGCCTAACTGTGGAGGAGGGTCGTTTAAGGTTTGGTTGCCATGGCGAAGGCTTACAAGCCTAGAAGAGACTCTAAACAAACTAGAAGCGTCTCGTTTTGCATGACATCTGTAGAACCTTCACAAACCTGTAGGAGACAGACATACATTATAAGTAGCAGATTTTAGGATACAAACAAAAAAAAACAATCTCTCCAATGGATGGCACATAAAACAGGGAAGCCTCCATGTGAAGGACTGGACTGTCACTAGAGATCTGTTCATGTTAAAACACTGGTGTGTGTTGTGGTGTGTAACAAGAGAGGAATGGTGAAATGGTTTCTTGTTTTGTACAAAAGGAGGAAAAGCCAGATATACCTTTGTTTCATTTTTAGCATCACAAGTCATGGTAGGCCTGCTTAAGGACCTCATCAGTGTGACAAGCCATGGTGAGACATCACTACGATACTTCTGATATTTTGCAGAGAACGAAACACTTCACGTCTACTTCATCTTAAAAGTTGAATAGTGACTCCAGCTCTCTGTGAACTGAGGGAAAGTGGATTGATATACAGCCTGTTCTTGACCTAGTTTTAAAGCTCTATGAACTGCATTTTTTAAATATATATTTAAGGCAACATCATTTCTTTACTTTGAATGGCAAATAATTCAGTAACACACAAAGACAAAGGAAGTTTTATTTTAGCACGATACTATAAGGATTTGGTACGTATGGCATGTAGTGTAATGTACATTTTGAAAAGCACAATTTGCTGATATATACACTTCAATTTAGCTTATCAACATATGGCCACAGCGATCTTACTGACAAAAAACATACAGTCAATTGCAAAAAAACATGTATTCACATATGATTTGAAACACACATCATTGATAATCATTGCAGATATGTATTTGAGGAAAAGTTGACTCAAGAAAGCAGAATGCTGGCAAAATAAATCTACTTAGTTTAACCTCAGTATAGATATTCACTGTGAGAGAATCAATCCCAAAGACTGACCGGATGGACAGAAGTGCGCTTCAGAAGAAAGAAAACAAAAATAATAATAATAAATAATAAATAGAAAATCTCTGGAAAAATAGATTGAGACAAAGACAGGAACCACATGGAATGAACAGGCCACTGAAGGAAAGGACATAAAACAGAGAAGCCCAGTGCACATGAGGTCTCTCTCTCTCTCTCTCCACTCTCCCGTTGGGTGACAGGAGGACGGGGGACTGCCGCCCAAGTCAAGTACAACCACATGATCTGCATGTTTGCCAGTGAGGTCCTTTCCAACGCTAATATTGTTTGGTGAAAATTTTGGACATAGTCCATCCTTCTGGTGCCTTTTTCAATCCAGCTTTCTTCCAGATTCTTGTAAGATCTTTCTCAAAGCGGGACTGTGAAGAACAACGATCAAAGGCAAAGGCATCAATATTTCATCAATAAACTAATTACATGAAAAAGTCATGAAGGGTAATAGAAAGAAGACCAGCAGAGCTGATTTGATAAGGAAACATTTTTAGTTTTCACACCTATGTTCTGCAGTTGGGCTTAATCTAACTAAATGCTGTGTTATAAACCTAATACTGAGGGACTAGACCTATACTACCTAAAGTAGCCAATGCATCTCTAAATGTTCTCAGAAGAAAACGATCAAGGACAGGGCAGCAACATAGATTTAGATTAGGTCTAGGTCTTACTGTAGATCTTTTTAATATTTTGGCCGGCAATTTTTTGTTTGTTAACCTGCCATTGGCAGACAAGCCAAAAAGTTAGTTACCGGTCAAATTTTGGGGTCAGAAATTTCCATTCCACTCTATTATAGACAGAATACCAGTTGAGATCAGTTGCATTTTTTTTTATCAGGGCAGCAGTTTTCAGATTACATTAGGCACATTCTGTTTACTAATCTGATATCATTTTAAAAGGCTAACTGAGAAACCATTGGAGAACCTTTTTGCAATTATGTAAGAACATAATGTAATCTGAAAACTGCTGCCCTGATTAAAAAAAAAAAAATTGAGATGTAGCAGTTGACGTCATAAACCAGTATTGGCAGGAAAGTTCAGAACTGTGCCAGTCTTTTAACTGGAGTTTAAACGGATTAGCATTATGTGCTAATGTAACAATGTTTTCTCAGTTAGCCTTTTAAAATGATATCAGATTAGTAAACAGAATGTGCCTTTGGAACATTGGATGAATGGTTGCTGATAATGGGCAATGTAGATACTGCATTAAAGGTCAGCCATTTCTTTCTACAACAGTCGAGAACCCTTTTGCAGTTGTGTAAGAACATAATGTAGCCTAATCTGAAAAGTGCTGCCCTGATTTAAAAAACAAAACAAAAAACAATGCAACTGATTTCAGCTGGTAGATTATGTCTATAATGGAGTGGAGTGGAATGAAGTGACCCCACATTTTTGACCAGTAGTGTAGCCTACGTTTATACCCTGATCTAGCCCAATCAAGTTGGTACTAAATCTATCAATACGCCAGCATTTCAGATTAGACTGTCGAGTTTCTGAAGAAAGTTCTCCTTTTCTGACCATTTTGAGGGTATTCGAAAAACGTCTTCGGTATACACGGGTTTCCCGTTTACCAACAAAACTAGATGCGCGCGCAGCCGTGAGGCAGAAGACGCTTGGTGGCCGTCCACAACGTTATAAATTTAACCTAAATAGTCGGCTGCTGTAAGCTACAATCGGATTTTTTTGTATACCCCTGTTGTCTCAATGATAATAACATCCCATTTCAGACTATATTTCAAAGTTTGACGTTCATTTGGATTATTAATATAACATCGTATTTGGTCATTTTTGGCGAAGACATGCATTCCGTTATTTGACTGGAGCTTGCCTTCTCTTTAAAACACGGATCAAGACAATCTGTTAAAGTAAAGTCTGCGCCATGAAAACACACTGCACTCAGCCTACCTGTTTCCTTTGGAGTCGGCCCTCTTTCACTCTCCTCCTCAGGAATTCGGTGCACTTCAGCAGCTTCTTGTACTTGTGGCTGTTCATCTTCCGTCGTCGGATCTCCAGCACATTCTTGCAGCTGAGGGGAGCGTTGCCCTCCTCTCCCTCCAGCATTCTTTTCTTTTGCCCCTCTTAATCTTTTCGTTTTATTGGCCAATCTCAGATATGGCTTTTTATTTGCCACTCTTCCTAGATGGTCAGCATCACGGAGTCGTCTCTTCACTGTAGACGTTGAGACTGGCGTTTTGCGCGTAACATTTAATGAATCTGCCAGTTGAGGACCCGTGAGGTGTCTATTTCTCAAACTAGAGACTCTAATGTACTTGTCCTCTTGCTTAGTTGTGCACCGGGGCCTCCCACTTCTCGTTCTATTCTCGGTAGAGCCCGTTTGTGCTGTTCTCTGAAGGGAGCAGTACACACCGTTGTAGGAAATCTTCAGTTTCTTGGCAATTTCTCGCATGGAACAGCCTTCATTTCTCAGAACAAGAATAGACTGTCGAGTTTCTGAAGAAAGTTCTCCTTTTCTGGCCATTTTGAGGGTATTCGAAAAACGTCTTCGGTATTCTACCTTTCTAACCAAAGCTATCTTTCTAACCAAAGCTACTCGGTAGCTAAGCTATCTACTACACGGATAGCTGGTGGGCTTTTAATGTTAAATGTGACAGCTGAAGGCGACAACTTCCTGTCCGTACAGTAAAACATTCCCGCGACCAGCTTGCTGTTCATTAAGTTATTCCCCATGGATGGGCTAGTCTACTTCTTTATTTTACTGTCTATGGCTTCTTGCAGATAGACCAGACATAGGCTATAGATATTATGTAACTAAGCACATAATGTAATCTGAAAACTGCTGCTCTGATATTTTTTTTTAAATCAGAGCAGCAGTTTTCAGATAACATTATGTGCTTACATAATTGCAAAAGGGTTCTCGACTGTTGTAGAAAGAAATGGCGGATCTTTAATGCAATATCTACATGTATCAGCAACCATTCATCCAATGTTCCAAAGGCATATTCTGTTTACTAATCTGATATAATTTCAAAAGGGAGAAAAACATTGGAGAACTCTTTTGCAATTATGTAAGCACACAATTTAATCTGAAAACTGCTGCACTGATTAAAAAAAATGTAACTGATCTCAGCTGGTATTCTCTCTATGATAGAGTGGACATTTCTAAGTGAACCCACATTTTTGACTTTTTATATAAATAACTGCACAGCAAAGCATGAAGTAGGCTGTTTCAATAAGTGAGACAAAAATAGGTGCTTGGTGCTTGTAGTGAGCCTATACATGTGATGAATAGAATAGGTGTGACATTTTCCACCAGACAGTCTATAGGCCAGAGCTTCTCAACCTTTTTGGGGCTAAGGCACAAACTAACTACAACTCAAACTAAAACGCCAAGGCACACAACTTATTATTTGCACACACTTATATAGGCTACAATGAATTGAAAGTATGTCACATACATTATTATAGACTATAACAGGGGTGTTCATCCTTATGCCCATATTTTTTCTGTACAGTGTTGATAAGGTGAGATAACAGCCGATAGGCATATGCTCACATGATGTCGACTGAGCTTCTTCCACTCCAAGACTACGCTGGGTCATTTATTCATTAAAAAATACCCCTATAGCCCATTTCATGAGCTTGTATAAAATTACAATTGTTGCTTAAAATTCCACAGCACACATCACTTTTGCTTCATGGCACAGCTGAGATCACTGGCCAATTTGGATTTCTTTGTTAGGGAGATAAATGATTAGTTGGAAGATTTTTTGACAGTAAAGGAGGAATCACATCCATTCTGAAGCAAACCATTTTCAAATAAGATGCCTGAAGACTGTTCAGACATAACTGTTTTAGCCTGGGAGAACCCAGACTAACCTGTTAGCAAATTTGAGCAGCGGTCTGGTGTTAACCAGGCTCCTGTTGTTTGGGGTACATTGTCCATTTATGAAAACACATTTCTTCAATAATTTCATCATATGGTTGCTTTTCTTTATTGTAATTGTCTGCAATATATGCAAAAAGCACTATGTACAGTTCAACATTTTACAGTGGAAACAAATAACAGTAAATGCAGGGCAGCTTCATGTACAGTATTGTATTTTCTAGATACCCTGACCATACCCTGTTTTACAATCATGAGTTTTGTGCTTTGTTAATCCAAGACACAGGGTAATGATCCATAAATTACAGACAGGTTGATCACCATGAAAGCGCACAGACACATTTGATAACTAAAGCTTACAGTTATTAAATGGCAATTCAGTAAATAATAATATAATAACAACAACAATGATACTCTGTTTTAAAAGCTATTTTTCTTCACCATCTCACTTTTTGTGGATGACATTACAATAGATGAGGACTTCAGAATCACAGAGGTTAACCTCTGTTTTACGTCACCCATGCCCGCATGCACAACCCTTTTGTGTTGACAGGCAAAGCAACTGATATACTGAGACATTATACTCAAAATTTAATTTCATGGCATTATCCAAAAAAGACATGAACGATAATCAAAGCATACAAAGCACAAAGGCAGTTCAATATTAAAATATTTGGGCAATCAATAATGTCCATCACAAACCAATACAGTACATTCAAAGGAGTTTTTTTTAATCATTTGAATTTACTGGGACTATCATCATGACACTTGAATGGTGGCGCAGTTCAACATCACTTCTCAGCTGAGTAAATATCATCATTTCATTGACTGGAAATAAGTAAATTAGTATTCATTGTTAAATAAGCTCTAAGGGCACATTGCACATGTTGCTCAGGATTAGTATTTTGGCAGTTGTGACATTATCACTGCTATGTAGGACAACCAGGCATTTCTTTTTTTCATATCAGCCTAACTGTGGAGGGCCATTCAAGGTTTGGTTGCCATGGCGAAGGTTTACAAGCACATATGACACAATAGAAGCGTCTCGTTTTGCATTGAAGCTTCACAAACCTGTAGGAGACAGGCATACATTACAAAAGTAGCAGGTCTTTGGGAACAAACAACACAACAACAAAACATTTGAAACACAAATCTAACATAATCCTAGCATAATCTGTCTAATGGATGGCACATAGAACAGGAAAGTCTTCTCCATGTTTCTCATGCTTCTCAGCATTTTTTACACCTCCTTTATTGAAAGTGTACTGACCTTGCTGGTTTCACTCCCTCTCAATCAAAAACAATAAACACCTTCAGAGCATTGTGAACACATGTTCTACAATCATTGGCCACCCTCTTCAGTCTCTGACATCATTGCAAGGCAAGGCAACATTAAGGAAAGCCAACTGCATCTTAGAAGACTCTACCCATGTCCTACATAGACTTTTTTTTACATAGGCTGTAAGTGCAGCAAACTGACTCATTAGCCTATGACCTCAAAGTTCTTTTGTACTCAACACAAAACGTTATAAAATAAAAGTCTTGAATCAAAAGTTCTTCGTTTGTCTGTTTACTTATGAATTTCAAATCACAAAGCATAAAAAAACTTAGGATCTTTACTTTTCTTAGATTAACTGTGTAGTTCCCGTATGAATGTTCTAATTGTTCTGTGTAGTTCCCGTATGAATGTTCTGTTCTGTGTAGGTCAAAAGACTGTGTTGCTCCAAAGTCCAGTGGCTTCTGACTGTTTCGCGGGGTTCTATTTATTTTATACTAAATCTAACAGCCAATCAAATTACATAATTTTAAATTACTGGTCAACTGTTTACATTCCAATTTCTACATTACATTTGCAACACAGGTTTTCTCAGTTCTTACAAAAGAAACTTTCCATTCCACATTCCATAGAAATGGCTTCAACAGAGGCTATTCACCTTTTGAACTTGAATATGCTCCCAGCCCCCTCCTCCTTCATCTCCTGGGACTAAACCCCCCCCCTTCCCTTTACACTCCTGTCTGTCCTGTTCTTTCTTTTGTCCTGTCTTATTTGTTGTGATGTGTCTTGTTATGTCTTATATGTCACTATGCCTGCATAGGGAAAATTGCCCCTCGGGGATAAAGTTTGGTTACACTTTACTTACGTTTATGACATAGACATTCGTTTTTTGTCATAACAAATTAGGGTTAAGATTAGGTTTAGGGTTAGAGTCAGGGTTAGGATTAGGGTTCATGTGTCATGACAGTGTCATATATGTTCATGACTGTCATGTCACTCTTATGTCGATACTGTCAAGTATTGAATGTGATGGACTGGACTGACACTACGAGATCTGTTCATGTTAAAAACACTGGCGTGTGTTAGTGTGTAACCAGAGAGTAATGGTGAAATGACTTTTTATATTTAAAGAACTGGACAGCAAAGCATGAAGTAGGCTGTTTCAATAAGTGAGACAAATGTAGGTGCTTGGTGCTTGTAGCAAGCCTATACATGTGATGAATAAGTGTAAATAGACGTTAAATTTGACACCAGACAGCCTAGTCTAGTAGGCCTTGTCAACCTTTTGGGGGCTAAGGTAAGGCACACCAAGGGTCAAACTAAAACGGCAAGGCACATCACTTATTATTTACACACACGCATGTAAAATTACATTTGTTGCTCAAAATTCCACAGCACACCTCACTTTGCCTCACGGCACACCAGCTGAGATCACTGGCCTAGGCAATCTGGATTTTCTTTGTTAGGGAGATAAATTATTAGTTGGAAGATTTTTGGCAGTAAAGGAGGAACCACATTCATTCTGCAGCAAATTATTGTCAAACTAGAAAATGTCATTCTGAGGAATTACCAGTGCATGAAAATGCGAAACATATAGGCTATTAACATAAAATGCAAAAACAAACTTTTATTTGGAAACAGTTGTGGGCAGAGGAAACAGTTGGCGGGAGTCATAGGAGTTATAGTTGATGATAACTGATGGTTGGAATGGCTGAACAGTTAAATAGTTGAGTAGTTTAAATGGTTAAATTATTTAATAGTGAATTATTGTAGTGAGGATTTTTATTTTGAAACAGTTGTGGGAAGAGGAAACAGTTGGCAGGAGTCATAGGTGATGACAACTAGGATTGTTTAAATAGTTAAATTATTTAATACTGAATTATTGTAGTGAGGACTTTTATTTTGAAACAATTGTGGGCAGAGGAAACAGTAGTCTTAAGAGAGCCAGATTGTATGCTTAAAGCCTGAGAAAGAGTATATTATTTAAAAGTTGAATGTAGATAGTGTAACGGATGTGGATAGAAAGTTTAATGGATGTTGATTTGCAGATTGTTTAGTGGATGTTGATAGATAGTTTAACCCATTGTGATGTCATAGTGCCAAAGTCTATGGGGGAAAATAAGCTTGTTTTTTGTTAATATCTCAAAAAGTATAAAGTTTACAAAAACAAAATACATTGCATAACTGTCCTTTTCAAGACCTACGTCACAAAGTTTGAATGAAGTTTCAACATTAAACGGTTGAAGCTGAATTCAACACAGAAATTTTGGTTAGACGAATAATAGGCCTAATAATAGGAAGAAGACTTCGGATAACAGAACAGTGCATTTTCATGCACTGTAATAATAATAAGACGACTTCGGATAACAGAACAATATCATTTTCATGCACGGTAATAAGATGCCTGAAGACTGTTTAGACTACAGAACTGTTGTTTTAGCCTGGGAGAACCCAGACTAACCTGTTAGCAATTTGAGCAGCGGTCTGGTGTTAACCAGGCTCCTGTTGTTTGGGTCGCATTGTCTATTTATGAAAACACATTCCTTCAATAATTTCATCATATGCTTGCTTTTCTTTATTTTAATTGTCTGCAATATATACAAAAAGCACTATGTACAGTTCAACATTTTACAGGGGGAAAAAAAATCACAAATAGCAGTAAATGCAGGGCAGCTTCATATATTTTCTAGATATCCTGACCATACCCTGTTTTACAATCATGAATGTTGTGCTTTGTTAATCCAAGACACAGGGCAATGATCCATAAATTACAGACAAGTTGATCACAATGAAAGGGCACAGACACATTTGATAACTAAATCTTATAGTTATTAAATGACAATTCAGTAAATAATAATAACAACAACAGTGATACTCTGTTTTAAAAGCTATTTTTCTTCACCATCTCCCTTTTTGTGAATAACATTACAATAGATGAGGACTTCAGAATCACAGAGGTTAACCTCTGGTTTACGTCACCCATGCCTGCATGCACGACCCTTTTGTGTTGACAGGCAAAGCAACTGGGTATACAGAGACATTATGCTCAAAATGTAATTTTCTGGCATTATCCAAACAAGAGACAAACGATAACCAAAGCATACAAAGCACAAAGGCAGTTCAATATTAAAGCATTAGGGCAATCAATAATGTCCATCACAAACCAATACATTAATCTGCTACATTCAAAGGAGTTTTTTTTTTTAAATCTGGATTTACTGGGACTATCATGACTTGAATGGCGAGGCAGTTCAACATCACTTCTCAGCTGAGTAAATGGTGGGACCATCATTTCATTGACTGGAAATAAGTAAATTAGTAATTCATTAAATAAGCTCTAAGGGCATACATAACATTGCACATGTTGCTCAGGATTAGTATTTTGGCAGTTGTGACATTATCACTGGTATGCAAGACAACTAGGTATTTCTTTTTTCATATCAGCCTATCAACTGTGGAGAAGGGCCGTTTAAGGTTTGGTTGCCATGGCGAAGGCTTACATGCACATAGTGACACTCTAGAAGCTTCACAAACCTGTAGGAGACAGGCATACATTATAAAAGTAGCAGGTCTTCGGGAACAAACAAAAAAACAACAACAAAAAAACATTTAAAACACAAATCTAATATAATCCTAGCATAATCTGTCTAATGGATGGCACATAAAGCAGGGAAGCCTCCATGTGAAGGATCACTACGAGATCTGTTCATGTTAAAACACTGGCGTGTATTGTGGTGTGTAACAAGAGAGGAATGGTGAAATAGTTTCATGTTTTGTACAAAAGGAGGAAAAGCCAGATATACCTTTGGTTCATTTTCAGCATCACAAAAGTCATAAGGACCTCATCAGTGTGACAAGCCATGGCGAGACATCACTACGATACTTCTGATATTTTGCAGAGAACGAAACACCTCATGTATACTTCATCTTAAACGTTGAATAGTGACTCCAGCTCTCTGTGAACTGAGGGAAAGTGGATTGATATACAGCCTGTTCTTGACGTAGTTTTAAGGATCTATGAACTGCATTTTAAATATATATTTAAGGCAACATCATGTCTTTACTTTGAATGACGAATAATTCAGTAACACACAAACACAAAGGAAGTTTTATTTTAGCGCGATACTATTAGGATTTGGCATGTAGTGTAATGTACATTTTGAAAAGCACGATTTGCTGATATATACACTTCAATTTAGCTTATCAACATATGGCCACAGCGATCTTACTGACAAAAACATACCCAGTTACAGTCAATCGCAAACAACCATGATCTTGTATTCACACATGATTTTAAACACACATCATTGATAATCATCGCAGATATGTATTTGAGTTAAAGTTGACTCTAAAAATTGACTCAAGAAAGCAGAATGCTGGCAAAAAAACTCTACTTAGTTTAACCTCATTATTTCCTTCATGTCTTTCAGGTAAGAAAGTCTGTTTCCTCTCATTTCTATACTTATCTGGCAAATCCAATGGCACTCTTTCACCATACCCTGTGCAATGTATTAAAATTCACAACAGACAATAAATAATCAGCATATTCACTGTGAGAGAATCAATCCCAAAGACTGACCGGATGGAAGGAAGTGCATTTCAGAAGAACAGAGCCACCCCCCTCCAAAAAAATCCCCAAAAAACAAATATTTAAAAAAAATCCCTGGAAAAAAATAGATTTAGGCAAAGAAAGGTATGATATGGAATGAACAGGCCACTGAAGGAAAGGACGAAAAACAGAGAAGCACAGTGCACATGAGGTCTCTCTCTCTCTCCACTCCATCTCAGCCAGTGGGACGACTGAGGGCTGGGGAAACAGGGTCACATGGTGTCAAGGTCGCATGATAACCCCGAGGGGGGGTTAAAGTTGGGGACACGCACGTCTACCCAGGCTTCTCATGCCGTCAGCTGGCTGGCATCTTCCTCATTATCGTTGTCGTCATTGGTTACGGCAAAGACTCGAGCGCGCCTTGTCTCCTTGAGGGGGTGTTTCTTATGGGAATGCTGTGGGGAGGGCGGAAAAGCATTTCAATGGGAAATAAAGTGCTAGTGCCACATAGTTTTTCTCTTTGACATTCAAATAAAGTACAGGTCTGAAAGGATTACAGTAACTGGACTAAAGAGTCCTGCTGGCTGGTGCTACATATACATTTAGATATATTGTGATCTGGACTATATTCATTCTTTTTAGTCCCTGCTTTGCATTAGAAAACACAGAAAACACCATGCTCAGAATACTAATCAAAAGTATTTGTATTCATACCCTTGAAATATTGTCATGACATCTTTGAAATCCATCTCTCAAATTGGTTTATAAAATAGAAGTATAGTAGAAAGTGACCAAAGTACCGCACAAATGGAACATGTAAGAACCACAACCGTGGTTTCTCTGACCAGTATACATAAGACCGGCTGACCAATCGTTATTGAGGCTACATAAAGCACAGATCAGAAGGTGCAACATCTGCAGAAGCACGTGCATCAACTGAGCCACACTAACATCACATTTATTGAAGTAAATGTGATCTGCAAGAAGCTACATAATATTTAGACCTCCCCTGACAGAAAGAGAGGCCTGGGTATGGGAGGGAGCTGACCTGTGGAAGGACATCCATGAAGCAATCGGGTGGGAGAGGCTAGCAGTTCTACACAGGACAGAGAGAGCACAGAAAAATACACAGATATATAAAATATAGATCTATCTATAAAGCAAGAAGCGTCTGTGTGTCTGTGTGTCTGTATGTCTGTGGCACGCATATCTTGCTGACTGTTTGTCAGACTGACCTAAGATTTCGTATGTGGCTCGCGAGTGGCACAAAGGTGTGCACTCTCGATTTTGAAGATTGTTGTACGCATATTTCAAAATATGCTTATTTACGTAGGATGTTTATCACTGCACTGCACTGTTTCCAATTCCAAGGGGACCAGTTTCAGGGGAGCTCCACCCCATGGATCGTGTACTGACAGCTAAGTCTGATAGTCAGTCGCAATTTAAAAAATGGATTACTCGGGAACCGCTTGTGGGTTTAAATGCAAGATGATTATCATGTCTGACCTCAACAATAAAGACTCCCTGTATGCAGTTTGCTTGCATAAAATTATTGCGCGGATTTGCAACAACACGCCAACAAACACGGGTATGTAGTGAGCACTCAAAATAAAAGTATGTGCAATAAATAAACTGACGCTTCGAATAGCCCAGGCTACTTTGGACTTGAGACTTTGACTAAACAAACGACAATTCCGACTGCAAGGTCCCAAATTAAAACGAGCGATAGGCTAATGCCACATAGCTAGACAACAACAAGTGGCAGACTGAGCGACGTCACTTATGCTAAAGACTGTTTTTGAGTCACATTGTTGCAAATTTTAAACAATGATGCATCATTCCACAAAATGGTTTGTCTTCAGTATTAGGAAGTTATTCAGTAAGCTTAATACACATTTAGCCTTAACTCAAAACAGTTGTTAGTAGAGATGCACCAATATGGAATTTTAGGGCCGATAACGATAACCGATATTTATTGGTTTGTTGTGGCCGATACCGATACGATAACCGATAACATTACTCTTGAAAAAAAATTGTGAAAAGTGATTTGGGGAAAGCATTTAATAAGCATAATTTTATTGCAGTAATTTTACCTACCACCAAATGATGGACAGAACTCATAATAGTCCTCAATAGTACAGCAGTCAACATAACAGTAGCCTAGCCCTACAGTATGTGTGGCTCCTTTAAGTGAACCTGACGTCAGTGAATTGCGAGTGAGTGGCTAGAGAGTATGAATCGTTTTCATTTAGGACTAAACACTCATGAACGGCTCAGCTGGGAGTAAGCTACAGTATAGCGACCAAATCAGAGTTTGTGAGGGAAACTTAGGTTTAGTTTCAACTGCGGGTAACTGAATAAAGCTGCAACTCCTCAGACTGTATCTTATGTCTGTCTACTCTGTTGCGCACAACCTGCTGCAGCAGAAATGAAAGGGGTTAGCCCCGAAGGTTTTAATAACTTATTATGATGACCTGTCTGGAACTGAAGCAGGAATGGTTAGCATATGTCTAGGTAATAATATAAAACCCAAGCTAAAGTAATGCAAATATAATACTAAAACACAACTTAGAACTAGGTCTACTTATGTAGGCTACTAGTCCCACTAACGAGTTTGTTTATTTGTTTCCCCGACCAGCGCGGTAAAGTGCAAACACATCAGAAACAAGACGACTCTAGATAGGGCTGAGCTCCGCTCTGGTAAGGTTAAATGGCGGATCATTCACGAGAGGATTTTGAGATGCACAGATTCCCAAATGAACGCATATCCACAGATTTTGTTAGAGTGGTGAAATACATTAACACCGCTGACATTATATTAAGGAAAAAGCTCAAGTAGCTCATTGTAGCCAGACGGACCTTACATAGGCCTAAATTAGGACTTTAAAAAATATCGGCGCAAATTATCGGCCAGAATTCTGTTATCGGACCGATAATAATATTTTAATTTTTTCACTTATCGGCCAATAATATATCGGCCGCCGATATATCGTGCATCCCTGTTGTTAGGCTTATGTCATTCTGATTAGTAGAAATGTCACATGCAGCCATGCCTAAATTTATTACACATGTATTAGAGGCCACATTAATTATAGGGTAATATATTATAATATTCAGTATTCATTATTGAATGCTTATAAAGCTGGAATGATGTTTCCCTATCATCCTATTTTTAAAGCAGGCATACCTGTGGGCATGTAATTGGGCTACAGGTTTTCTTCAGGAATGGCATGTTTGAACGGGCACTGCACTAGTATAAATAACACAGACAGCACAGACTCCACAGCCATACACACACACATGCAGCTAAACACACAGTACGTTCATACAGTAAGTGGTTTATATTATTTTGTCTAAATTTGAAAAGCATGCTTCACTTCTCGATAAATGGTGCATGGATGGTGGTTAGGACATAGAAACAAACACAACAGCTGAAGCCTGGCTGAACTTCCTGCAGTCTCTAAGTAGATGATAAAGCCATTGTGGTGACTGTCAGTTCAAATACACACAAACACAAATGTACATACAAACACAGGTGCTACATTGACAAGGGAATGGGACACTGACAAATCAGGGGTGGCCATGCATGTATACAGTGTGTGCATATAGTATATACAGTGCTTACTGTAAGTATTCACAGCGCTTCACTTTTTCCACATTTTGCTATGTTTCAGACTCATCTTAAAATGGATTCAATTCATTTTTTTCTCATTAATATAGACACAATACTTCAACACTCCACAAAAAAACAGATGTTTGGAGTGTTTTGGATATTTATAAAAAAAAAAATATTGAAAATAAATATACTGAAATATTCAATTTTTACAAAAGTATTCAGACACTTTGTTATGACGCTTGTACTGTAATCGAGCTCTGGTGCATCCTACTTCTATCAATGGTCCTTGAGATGCTTCTACAACTTGATTGGAGTCCACCTGTGCCTAAATTAATTCACTGGACATTATTAGGAAAGACACACATTTCTTTATATAAGGTCTCACAGTTGATGGTGTATGTCAGAGTGAAAACCAAACCACGAGGTCAAGAGAATTGTCCGTAGACCTGCGAGACAGGGTTGTGTGAAGATACAGATCTGGGGAAGGATACAAGAAAATTTCTGCAGCATTGAAAGTGCCCAAGAGCACAGTAGCCTCCATCATTCTCAAATGGAAAAGTTTGGAACAACCAACAGTCTTCCTAGATCTAGCCGCTCAGCCATACTGAGTAATCCGGGATGAAGGACCTTGGTCAGACAGGTAACCAAGGACCCAATGGTCACTATGAATGAGATCCAGAGTTCCTTTCAGAGGATGAGAGAAGCGTAAAGAAGGACAAACATCAGTGCAGCTCAGTGCCTGGTTTCTTCCACACACACCGTTGGGAATTGTAGCCAAATAGTTCAGTCTTTTTATCAGACCAGATGATTTTACTTCTCATGATCTGAGAGTCATTCAGGTGCTTTTTGGGAAACTCCCGGCAAAACATGGCTTCCATCTGTACACTCTACCATAAAGGCCTGATTTGTGGAGTGATGCACTGATGTTTGTCCTTCTCATTCATAGTGACCATTGGATCCTTGGTTACCTTCTTTTTTTATATAAATTTACAAAACACTCCAAACACCTGTTTTTTGTGGAGTGTTATGTGTAGATCGATGAGAAAAAAATGAATTGAACCCATTTTAAGATGAGTCTGAAACATAACAAAATGTGGAAAAAGTAAAGCGCTGTGAATACTTTCCGTATGCACTGTATAGTCTACATGCATACATACAGTGCGTGTACAGTATATAGCATATATAGTCTACCTGCATATATATATATACAGTGCGTGTATATTGCATATATAGTCTAAATGCATATATATATATATATATATATATACAGTGTGTGTATATAGCATATATAGTCTAAATGCATATATACTGTACAGTAGTCTAGTGTGGGTAGAATGTGGCGTTGACACAAAAGCTCACATCAGTCCTCTCTGAGGCTGTAATGTGTACTCAGGGGCCGACTACTCACTGATGACGATGGCGATTTGTGGTTGTGTGGTCGTTCCAGTTTGATGCGAACATCTGTCTTGGCATCGGGGCCCTTCCCAGCCTCAGGAGGCTGATTCCTATTGGATGCTACATGCACACAGGCAAAGGAAGAAACCCTAATCAGCCTATATGACATAAAATAACATAAGAGGACCCCCAATAACAATCGGTTCCACCTAGCTCAAGTTGCTATACCAACTGCCCCATTATCATATCAATCTAAATTTACCTAATTACCTTACCTTACTCTTATTGCCATACATTGTAATGGTTGTATGCTGAAATAAGATTATGTCAGTAAGCCATTTGGCCATGCTAGTTGAGTTGAGGTGTATGGATTTTGTGTGTGCTTTTGTGATCAGTGGCTGTAAAATAATTTTTAGGCTAAACTGTGCTGCTGTACCAGGAGAGTTCCCCCTGCTGGCCGTGTTGGTACTGCTCCCGCTGTCCTCCAGCCATGTGCTGTATGTGAATGAGTCCCTCTTATGTGGCGTCCCAGCAGATGACAGGCTCTCCTGCAGAACACGCACACACACACACACAAAGACAGTCAAACCAGAGGGACTATATCACAGAGAGAAGGTAGAGTGCACTCATTTGCTCTATCAACATTTAAACATATGCAAACACATGCACATGTGGCAGAGACAGACAAAAAGCCACCCCCGCAAGACGAGCAACAAAAAAAGACTATAAAATAGTTTAGCACTCTCTCTCTCTCTCTCTCTCTCTCTATCTCTCTTTCTCCTTCAGTTTTTTCTCTATCTCTCACACACAAACACACACACACACACACACACAAACAAAAACATACAAATGCAGACTGACACAGAAATAACCCATCTGCTTCAGTGCACTAAATCCACATTGCAGACTCTCCCTGCAGATACAAAGGCTAATGCATTGTGTCAGTATTGTGTGTCTGCACTCACCATGCCCGTGTCATAGTCCTCGGCGGCCTCGGTCTCCTCCACTACACTGGCGAAGCTGCTGGCATTAGACGAGGAGCGTGACAGGTCCTGTGCCTCTGGGATGGATGGCGCCCTGCAGCACAGGGCAGAACTGCACACATGGATTACTCCTGCACTCGCACTTTTTTGTAATGTATGTATTACTAGGAGCAAAACGTATAGATTTTTAAGTACTTTTACTCAAATGTCCATACTTTTCCAGGTTTGAAAAACAGAACATCGTAATTTCAGACTTTGCAGACCTGCGTAAGGACCCTATCATCCCGCTTTCAACAGCAGCATTGCACTAGCAAGCCATACCCGACACAAGGTGGCTGGGAGGGTAGCAGGTTTAGGATGCCACAAGCCCCCAACATTGCAACACAAACAGCAAGTTATGATGGAGGCTGTTCAGATCTCAGGTTAACTTTATAGACTCGGAAATCAGAACGGTTTGTTTTTAGAGATGCCTCATCTGCAGTAATAGGAGATTGCACATGTACAGTTTTACTTATGTGAGCCCCAACTCAAGGTTCTGTTCTTGTGGATCTCACCTGTTCTTGGCTGTGACCACCTCAGGTGAACTCTGACTGGAGGAATTGTCTGACTTGGGGTCCTGGGAGGCATGGCCGCTGTCAGGGGTTTTCTGTGTACTTGGAGAGCACTCCCTGCTGCAATGACACAGACACACCATTAGGTGGCAGCACAGACACAAGGTATCTGTCTGCAGAATGCCGCTTGCTGCAAAGGGAGGGGAGAGGGGATTCAAGCTAGGAGGAAGCTATGTTAGTTAGAGTGGTTAGGAATCCTGTTTACTGCGCAGCATCTAAAACACTACTAGGTTACAGTCACCTACAGCAATGGACATACCAAGCTCTGTAGACACTTAGGGGTTACACTACTATGCAGGATGCACTTCCAGGCACTATGAGTCAACAGCACACTGAAAATGTCTTTTTAAATAGCTGTTATGAAATCATATATGGCTTTCACTACAGCATATATGACTTCTAAACATCTCCTCTACAGTCTAGAGAGGGGTGTTATAGAGGAGGCTTGTCTATGCTGGTTTCTATTGGGCAAACTCTACTTGTTTGAGTTTGAGGGCTCTGGTACTTTGAATGGTCGATGCTTAGCCTCCTAATCCTCAGTCTGACAGAGGGCAGAGCCACACACAGCACTGTCCTGTCCTCTGACCACACCGCTGCAAGCCTTCACACACACACACACACACGCACGCACGCACACACGCACGCACGCACGCACGCACACACACACACACACACACACGCACAGAAAGAGATGCTCATACAAATGTGCACACAAACACACAGATACACACACACACACACACACACACACACACACACACACACAGACACAGAGGGAAAGTAAGACTTTAATGTCCACATGTATAATCTGACAAGTAAGACTGCTTCTCTGGTGCTGACAATACATCTAAACGATGTATGTAGAACAGACACATACTGTACAGCAAACACGTACAAACAAGCTCAGAGTACAGGAGGAGGCAGCGAGAGTATACAAATTGGCCAATTTGCATGGGAACTGTAAACACAGCAGGATTCGATAGCAAAACATATGCAAAAATATGCATGCGGACACAGTGTCTCCCTCTCTCTCTCTTTCTCTCTCTCTCTCACACACACACGCACACATACAAATAGAAATACATTCAAATCAGGGCTATCATTAAGTGCTCAATTGACCGGTGCATTGACAACACTTTCACAGCATCTGTCAACCATCACACACTCCTCCGGGAGACAGCTGCTGCATGCTCACCTTCGCTCCTGCACCTCCTGGATGTTCTCAATACCGATGGCACTGCTCCTTCGGGAGCTGAAGGGACCCGACTTCTTCCGGGTCGGGCTTTTCCCCGGAATGATAAGAGACTGCAGGAGACATTAAGAATGTGAGTGAGCAAGTAAGACTGCGTGTCTACACTGAGCCAACCCTCTGATAATATTACCCTTTTAGCTGTTTCACAGCTCTGCCACCATCTTATAAATAACTATAACATACCTACCAGATATAGTACCTTTCATGTTAATTATTTATAGATTAAGCCTATTTGTGATGTTATGTTTTATTCTGACTCTTACTTTTCTGAGTGTATGTCACTGCACCTGCCCTAACCCTCACTGACACAAAATCAGCTGGAAAAGTGTGTGTGTGTGAGTGTGAGTGTGAGTGTGTGTGTGTGTGTGTGTGTGTGTGTGTGTGTGTGTGTGTGTGTGTGTGTGTGTGTGTGAGTGTGTGTTCTCCTCTGGCACAGAGCTTTGATGCCCATGTACAGGATCAGGCTGAAAGAGCCTCCCTGTGCCAGTCAGAAAACCAGTGAGAGCCAGAGATGAAAGATGAGAGGAAACTACTGGCAGCCAAAGAGGAGCTACTCCTACTGTAAAGGACTCTTTGTTCTCAGCCTACATGGATTGAGTGCTTTTTGCCTTAGAAAAGTAATTTTTTTTACCATGCATATAAATAAAATAATTAAACGGATAACATAAAGTTCCTTTGAAAAGGGCTTTGAACAACACTATCTCTTTTGTTTCATGTTTTGCTTGAAATAAAACTACTGAAGTAGCCAACATGTGAAAGATGATAATTGAGCACACTACACATTGGTGATTGCACAGAGGTTGACGACACACTTCACACTAACACAAAACAAAAGCACACCTGACACATCAGGAGAGGGAGTGGATGGAGGAACAGCGGAAGCATGTGTTTGTCTAGACCTGGGGAAGCTAGTCGCTAACTCTCAGGAAGGATTTACTGACAGGGTTTATAAAAGGGAAACACTTTAAAATATTGTTTCCACATCCGTAAAGACTGGGTGTCCACAGCTATGGTTAGTGGTTCTGTGGTGACCTGTGGTCTCTCAGGGTCTGTTGGAGGGCAGGGTGGTGTTTTACCTCACCCTAGGGCTGGAAGGACACTGCCCGTGTTTGTTTGACATGTATACTGTATGTGAAGAAGAGAGGGTGAGATAGGACCAGGCACATCATTTTTTATTTATTTTGTTTTATCTTTTTTTTTTTGGATGCGGTTGGGCACTTTTTCCAAAACGAAAAAGGCAGGATTTGCTACATTCCGCGCTCTGCTGTCGGCAGTCCGATCCACTGTGATTAAAACCCGTCCTACACGGGCTGACATTTTTAGAGCAGCTTGTGGAAGGAAGTGTGTGTGTGTGTATGTGTATGTGTGTGTTTGTGTGTGTGTGTATGGTTTAAGTTCTTTGAGGTTGGGATTCAAGAAAACTCACTAGAGGAGACATGGCGTTGTGTCAGTAGTACATGCAAAGACAGCGAGAGATGTAGAGATGATGGAGAGTGAGTGGGTGGGTGAGTGGGTGAGTGGGTGAGTCGATGAGTGAGTGACTGAAAGTAAGTAAGAGTTATACATGAACCTCTTCTATCGTTCCTATGCCTATGGCGCTGCCTCGACGTCCATATTTACTGGGACTTTTCCCTGGGACAAGCAATGACTGAATCACACAGAGAGAGAGAGAGAGAGAGAGAGAGAGAGAGAGAGAGAGAGAGAGAGAGATGAAGGGTGAGAGAGAGAGGGAGGAGGAGAGAGAGAGGAGAGAGATTACATGAGACTTCATGCAGCAGGTTATGTCATAAATAAAACAAAGTACTGTATAAACCATGGCTGGAGCGCTCTCATAAAGCACGCATATTAGAGAGAATAACAAACATGACACAAACGCAGAAACAGCAGAGTGGCAGCAGCCACGAGGGAATGGGGGTTACGGGGGCGCAGCACAGTGAGACGCGAGAGAAACGAGGTGGGGCATCACTGGGACAGGAAGTTGACTCAAAGCACTAGGACCTGCGTGACAAGCTGAGGTAGAGGAGGAGGAGGAAGAGGACACAAGGCACAATATTAGACGAAACAGGAGGCTGGTTAATGAGGCAAAGGACACTCTCAAACAGAGCAGCACGCCAGTCGGACATTAATCACGCTTTTAAAGGACGCCGCAGAAGACAAATCTTCTGCATTTTAAGACTGCACTTTTAGAACTACTGTGTCCTTGTTCCCTTTGAGGTTTTATTCCAGTTAATGGTGTGATTTATCACAACATATCCTACTGATAGCACATGAATAGCATGTATTCGACTGATAGCACATATTCAATCCTATTCACAGAGATGACTTGTAAATCTAGCCCAGTAGCCCATCCATTAGCATGGTGAAATATAATATTAATAATATTTATGTTACCACATCAGTATATTACAGCAGAAACTAAACACACACAGTATAGGTGATCATCAACAGTATAATTGCAATATATTTTATTTTCATGTGAGATACTGATATGCACTCTGAGTTATATTGAATGTTATAGTAGTAGGTGACTTTCCACTTGCCACTTGCTTTCCAAGGTCAAGGTCACTAGAACTGTGTAAGACACAGGGGCACTATGCGATCATGAGCAAATGGTAGATTCAGCATCTGCTATTGACCACAACAGTGACATCAACGACACACTACACACCAGAATAATACACCAGTACCCCACTGACCACACCGCTGCAAGCCTTCACACACACACACACACACACACACACAGAAAGAGAGACACACTACACACCAGAATAATACATCAGTACCCCACTCATCAGTATGGTGACAGCACCTCTGGGAGCATATGTTAAAATAAGAAAACAGCTGAAGGTCACACACACACACACACACACACACACACACACACACACAGACACACACACACACGTCTGCCCCTCACCCCCCCAAAAAAGGGAGCAAAAATGGGCTTCCAGTAGCGTCCAGGTCCCTTGAGCCACCCGGCTGTCCTTTAGAGGACTTGCGCTTGACGGAGCGGCACATAGAGACAAAGTGAACGCAGCATAGCGCAGAAGCACATTGAGACAGAGTGAACGCAGCATAGCGCAGAAGCACATTGAGACAGAGTGAACGCAGCATAGCGCAGAAGCACATTGAGACAGAGTGAACGCAGCATAGCGCAGCGGGCAGGACGAGGAAGTCGCTGGAGAGGAACGCAGAGCAGCCGGCTTTAGCTGGCCCAGCAGCCTCTCCTCATTCCTCATACTCACCCTGATAAGGCACCACTGACTGACCGGACCCAGGAACTGTGTGTGTGTGTGTGTGTGTGTGTGTGTGTGTGTAGGTGTGTGTGTGTGTGTGTGTGTACGTGTGTGTGTGTGTGTGCCTGTGTGTGTGTGTGTCTGTATCTTGGCACACATGTGCACACCAACATAATCTTTGGTATAAAGACAATCATACAGTTGTGCACACACTAACACAACTAAGACCTAGAAGCATACCAACACACTCTTTGATATGGACAGAGGCACGTTTGGGCAAAAACTTAAAGCCGACTAGTGCACATATAAACATAAACATACAAACACAGACAAAAGCAGACATGTCAACATACATACAGTACAAAAATACAGGATTAAAAAAGGCACAGAATATACAGCAATCAACCAAAAAACAGCATGCATTAGACACACACACATAGACACACACACACACACAAACATACACACACATTCAGGCAACACAACCACAGTCACACTTCCCAACGCAGCCAGACTATGCAGGTGTGACTGTGTTGACTGGAGCTTAGATGAAAGCTACTGGAGACCTGGGGAGTCTCTGGCATTTATTTCTCAAAGCACCACTCTATTTGCAGCCGTGCCACCCCAGAGTGCCTCTCGACCGCCTACAGCAAAGTTGGATGGCTGTGTAGGTACACTCGAACACACACACACACACACACACACACACACACACACACACACACACACACACACACACACACACACACACACGTGCACGCCCACACACACACACACACACACACACACATACCTTCTTGCATCATAATCAAAACCTGGCCACAGATCGCGGCCCTCGAGGCAGAGGACAAGTGTGTTTTGTTCTCATTCTTCTGTGCGTGCGTGCGTGTGCGTGTGTGTCTGTGCGCGTGTGTGTGTCTGTGTGGGTGTGTGTGGGTGCATGTGTGTGTGAGCAATGAGCATACGGCACTGGGTTCATGTTTTCAAATTCTCATCGCCTCTGGGAAGCATGCAGCGCATTCCAGCTCTCTAATGTTCACGCTACGCATGCACAATTAACAGCCATCTAATACAAACACACACACACACACACACACACACACACACACATAAATAAACATACTGGCTTGCACACACACACACACACACACAGACACACTCTCTCTCACAAACACACACAAACACACACACAGCCACACAAACACACACACACACACACACACACAGACACACTCTCCAGAGTTGTGGTTGCACATTGACAGGCACACTGTAAGGCACAGGAGCTGATGAGGGAGGCGTGGGGGGGGGGGGGGGGGGGGGGGGGCTGTACGGAGAGGGATGAGGAGGAGATTGGGAGCGTGCTGGGCTGTCTCTCCACATGACCAACAGAAAATGAAAAAGACTCGTTGCAGATGTGAGCTAAATCTCAATATGCCCTGAGTGAGTGGACACAGACTTTCTGCTTTTTAAAAGCATTAGAGTGAGGAGGTGGTTTAGAACGGTTTAGCATCATCGCACGGCTACAGCACCAGGCTAGTCTCTTATCCTCTACACAGCACCCTGGTTAGCTCTGCTGCAGCTACTGGGCATCAGTTACCTGGTGCCTACAGGCAGACTGGTACGGTGTGTGTTGTGGGTGGATTAATTGGTTGGGGGGTTATTGTGTGTGTGTGGTTGGGGGGGGGGGGGGGGGGGGTGGCACACCAGTGGTGTGGTGGTGGGGTCAGGTTTGGACAGGGGCTTCATCCAGGTCAGGTGTCTTCCAGGTCAGGACTCTGCTGCTGTGTGAAACACCAGGAGGGGTTGGGGGTGGATGAGGGGTCTGGTGTAGGAGTGGGGGGGGGGGGGGGGGGGTCGGGTTGAGGGGGTGGGGGGGGGTACTACTTACTAGCACAGGGACTTTGGGGGTCTCTGGTAGGCTGTGGATAAAGCTTCCGCTGTGACTAGTGGAGACTGTGGGCGGCTTCTTGCTACTGAGGCCCATGGCGTCCATTGACTGGCTTCTGCTGCGGATCACCCGCTACAGAGAGAAACGCAGAGATGGAGGGGGGTTGAGCTGCCGAGGCGGTGGGTGGAGGAAGCCCAGAGAGGGGATGAAAAGGGGGGCGGAGGAGGGGGGGGGTGTTGGTGGTGCTGAGATGGTATGGGCTTGGACAGGGACAGGCTCCTGCTTTGAAGAATAATAAAAAAAATCACCGAACCCCACCCAAAACACCCAAAGAGCTTCCACCGCACTGATCCTCATGGGCAAAACAAGTAGCTCCCCAAAAAGTGTTCAAGTCAAGACTCCTTGAGACAAAAGAGAGACAGAGACATTTAAGCGAGCCCTTGAAAGAGAGAGAGAGAGAGAGAGGGAGAAGAAGCACCAATGTTAAAGCAGCAGAGCAAAGCTAGCCTGCGTGGACATGTTTGGATAAGGCACACAGAGGCATGCATGAGGGAGATCGGAGTGCGCCAGCCTGGCAACAGGGCGAGAGGCCCTTCAGGCATTTTCACTCGGGCAGGAGCGAAGCCAGCTAACAGGAAAGGACAGGGCAGGACAGCTCAAAGACAGTACTGCTCTCCAGACAAGACTCCTAATGGATATTGATGAAGCCGTTTGCTGAAATGTCCTGGGTACATATTAGGACACATTCTAAGTACTCCCGGCATCGCCCTATACCACACACAACCTCTGATGTAACCAGCGAGAGAAAGGGCTCATAATCTCAGTAATCTATTTTAGAAAAGTGAGCAAAGATTGACTGGAGAGACCCATCATGCTGTTTCCATAAATAGCCAGAAATCATGAAAATCAGAGAGAGAAGATTTGACGAATCTGTAAATAGGCAAGAGGTTGATTACAAATAGAGTTGGCCACAAACAGCATGTTCTCTGGAGTGCCTGAAATTAATGAACAGTGACTAATTATGAGTTACACTTGCAAGTAGTGACAATTCTAATCGCCTATGAAATATTATATGAACACATCACACACATAGTCAGAATATGACAACCTGAAAATGGGTCATTTATCTTCCTGGTAAAATCTCTGCTGGGAATATCAGTAATTGACACAATATCACTGTGCTTAACAGTATTTGCACATTCATAATTACCACTAATAATAATTAATGGGATATTAATTAAAGCCATTAAGGTTTACAGGAGGGTGAATAGATTCCCACAAGAGCTGAATGAGCATCGCTGTGCAGGGGTAAGAAGTAGCGTAGCACTGCTTCCCCAGTCATTAGAGCTAGCCATGATGCTCTATACAACTTTAATGAGGCTAATTTGTTTCAAAATAGGATGATATCCCAGTCTCTCCATTTTGAGACTATGTAAGACAATATGAGGCCCATGCTGTTCATGGCTGGACATATCAGTAACCTAGCAGCCACCTTTCAGCGTTGTAAGACAGTTGGATGTCGGATGTCCCAAGCAAACCGTTAGGTCACCCTAAAGAAGCGTTGAGAGGAGGCCCCGTCACCAAGAGCAGGATGGGGTGGGGGGTGTGGGGGGTTGTAGAGGGGGGATTGGGTTACCTTGAAGGACTCGAAGAAGCCCCCTCCTCCCCCGCTGCCATTCTCCAGCTTCTCCTCCTCGCCGCCCAGCCCCATCATGGCCTGGCTATTGATGTGCAGCTCCTCATACAGAGTCTCCAGCAGGGCTGTCCTTGTGCGCTCCTGATAGACACACACATACACACACACACGCACAAACACACACACACACACACACACACACACATACAAAGGTAATGTACACTCTCTGGTGAAAATTGCTGGTGAGACAGAAACATGTATACACAGACACACACAGCAATTTTCTACCCCCCACCCCCCTTCACAAACAGACACATACACACTTTAACTCTCTCTCTTACACACACACACACACACACACACACACACACACACACACACACACACACACACACACACACACACACACACACACACACACACACATACACACACACACACACACCAAGCACTTCATGATATGACCCTTCCCACCCTAATTATGGTTTCACTCAGGGGAGGTCTTGAGGGCTCCAATTATCAGAGATGACTCACCTCTAGCTTGGCAAACTTCTCAGCCTTGTAGCACGCATACTCCGCGTTGATGAGCTTGGTGAGCAGGAACTCGAGAAACTCCGGTCCCTAAGCAACAAGCGGGCGACAGATGAGACTCTCTCCCGGGGATATCAGACTCACGCTGGCCGTTAACACCGCTTCGCACAGCAGGAATTGGCCACTCCGCTAAGAGGGGCCCATAATTCCACTGGCTATTCCCCAGGGTTTTTTATGCTGCACTATGAAACCATTAGCGGCACCATCTCTCAGCAGGACATCCCCGGCTAACAACACACACAGATGTCCCATAATACCAGTGGCTAGGCCCCTGGCTTTACTTTTGTGTGACCATGAAATTATTTAGCAAACAGATTAAAATGGATAGCAGATTACAGTCATTTGGACTTGGGTTATGTATTTTATTGATGTCTGTATGATGCAAAAATTGAGCCCATATTTTTTTTTGCCATGTTTACCACTCAGACTGGACTAAATCACTGCCCCAGAATCTGACTACTACTACTGACTACTACGATGAATGCATCCATATTCTCCCCCCTTTGTACACAAACAAAGACATTAGTAAAGGTAGACACACTCACTTTCCTAAAGACGGCCGGGTCTGGCAACGCGGGGCCGAAGAACGGGACGTCGTCCCTGGCTGTTACTGACACCTAGAGAGTCCAAGACCAGCACAGGTGATGAGACAGAGAAGAAAACAACTTAATGATGTTTTTCTAAACAAAGTTCGGGAGGAGCCTTCGGGATGATTGACAGCAATTAACTCACCCACTGCCGCCGCAGGGCAGGCCTATTTAAGCCGACCTCCTTTTCCATACGTCACACGCTCCGACGTTCGCAAAATCATCCCCCCTCCTCCCCCTACTCCTCCATTTCACCAACTGCCCTGTTACTCATCCTCCTTACACAGGGGGGTGCAAGCGGTCATCGCTCTATCGCGATGTCCGCTCCAGGCACTCCAGGACCACCGACAGCTACCTTGCCAAACACGCACTTCTCCCATACATTCTAGTCTAGCTGAAGCAATCATATAGAAGGGCGAACTAGTGAAATGATGGTCAGCTAATGTGGTAAAAATAAATCAAATTATGGCCCTTCAGATTTGTACACAAATACATGTACATGAAAAACGTGTCATATGGTAAAATAGTATGTTTACAAATGATGGTCATTATGGTGATACAGCTCTCCTAAAAATATCTTTATTACATACATGCATGAATCACAGTGTGTTATTCTGTTGATTTAGTGGGGGAGCTACCTTGTATAGCACGTTGTCTGAGCAGGGGTTCTCCACCTGCACCACGACGTAGGCATGCAGGAAGTTGGAGGCAATCATGTCGGGCACGAAGGGCGTGTTCTCGTCCTGGAACATCACGGCGACGATGTCGTTCCCGATGTGTCTCTTCCGCTGCAGCTGTGGAACAGCGCGACAAACACATGCCGTCACCATCGGCAACCGCCACACCCCACGGAGCACTACCGAACTAAATGATTCATTGAGCCGCCACGTAAATAACTCCAAGATGTTTGCTCAAGAATGCTTATCAGCTCCCTGAGATAACTCGTCAGAGCAGAAGGAGCAACAGAAGACGCCTTGGGAGTGTTACAAGTTCATTTTCACCTTATCTACAAAATCCCTTGTGTAGTCAAACCAACACAATACATCTTTTTTGTTCGACAATTTACCAATTCCTGAATAGATCTGTGCACCCACACCATACACTTTTATCAAAAGCAGTTTTTGGAGTGTCTGTGTGTGTGACGCATTAAGAGGGCCTTGTGTAATATAACTCTCTGTGGGTTAGGCCAGTGACGAGCGGGGCTATTTTAAGGCTCCGTCTGTGCATTAGGAGAAGTGCTGAGACTGGGATCCTACTGGACAAGGCTCACTACACACTTCCTGCAGGGAGTGGGTCTCCTGGGGTGCTTAACCAGGGAGAGAACACATCATCAAGCTGAATAACTAAACAGAGGCTGTTTACGAGGGGCTTATAAAAGTGTGCTTTCCTCTGTGTTACAGTATGTAGGATGCATGTGTGCATGTGTGTATGTGTATGTGGAGGGATGTAGTGAATTATTTAGGTGTGAGGATGGGCATGCAAGTCTCTTCATGAGTGTGTGTTTGTGTGTGTGTGTGTGTGTGTGTGTGTGTGTGTGTGTGTGTGTGTGTGTGTGTGTGTGTGTGTGTGTGTGTACAAGAAGAGCTTCAGGCTAAATGGTGATCCTGTATTTCTAAGCACTCAGTTATACACAAGTATACACTCACACACTTAAACACACACACACACACACACACACACACACACACACACACACACACACACACACACACACACACACACACACACACACACTGGTGGTGAGACAGAGAAGAGTATGTGGTAAACAGGAATAACTGAAGGATGGATGCTGCCTCATAAATTAGTCTAAATGGATCGATAGTTTAGTTCTCATGGGAGGCATGTGTGTGTGTGTGTGTGTGTGTGTGTGTGTGTGTGTGTGTGTGTGTTGGTATGTGTGTATGCATGTCAGCAAATATGTGTGTATGCTTGTATTTATGTTAGCATAGTGTGTGTAAGCATGTGTGTGTGTGTGTGTGTGTGTGTGTGTGTGTGTGCGTGTGCGTGAGTCTCTCTCAACTCAAGTGGTGAGATTTGCATTCCCAAAGGAGAGGAGCATGTGTACTAAAAAAGCCCTTTCTGATTGACAGTGCCTCATCAATCTGTGGGCACACAAACTGAATTTTAAACAGAGATGTGAGAATTTGGCACAACCTCCACAGATTTCCTTCCAAACCTCTCTGTCAGTTTGGTTAAAACTAAAGGCAAAACCCCGTAGTCTGGGGAAAAAGGGAATTCACCAATGCACAGAAAGCTAGTGTCACTGTACCGCCATTCACCAATCAAGTGTGTGTGTGTGTGTGTGTGTGTGTGTGTGTGTGTGTGTGTGTGTGTCAATGTAGCATAGAGGGACTATCCACCTGACTACACAACTGGTGTATCAAATGGTCCTTATAATTCAAAGAGTACAAGTGCATTTGTTATGTGTGTGTGTGTGTGTGTGTGTGTGTGTGTGTGTGTGCGCACCTGCTGCGTGTCCCCTTCCGTGTACGGGAGCTTGGTGGACACATGGAACATAATCTCCTTGTTGTGAAAGTT
>NC_055963.1:18883258-18885758 GCF_018492685.1 Alosa sapidissima
ACATCACTGCCCTCAAAACAAACATGTCAGGAAAAGGCTATGCCAGGATAAACACAAGTTTGACATGGCAATATAGGCCCTGCAGTGTACAGCTGGACCCATAAACATGGAATATGACATGTCCTACTACACGGACATGTACATGTCATAAAAAATCTCTAAATATCAATTGCATTGATGGTTCAACATCCACAATAATGCAGTGATCCTGATAAAAACTAGAAACAGATTGTGTTTCAAAATATTTCTTTGCATTCTGTGGATCTGGGGGTTGCACTTTGCTTTGAATTTACTCAATGTTTTTCAACGCTGGACACCACATGCAAAGAGCGCTGAGAAACAGTACTGGGAAAGGTGACCTGTTCATTGATCCTTCAGAAGGATCTCATTATTGTCGGTATGTGTGTGAGTTTTTTTGTGGATAGCAAGACCTAGATACTACTACACCTTTACACAACAAGTGTTACAAGTGTCCATGGTAAATAATGGATCCTTTTTTTGACCCTTCACGTGAGGTCACCTCCCTTAGCAAACAGATGTGTTGCATGAAGGATACTGTTCCTGCAAACTAAAAACTAAACACTTCAATCCTTGACTTCGACTTCAGCTCAGAAGTGGCTATGTGTAGCACTCAGCAAAGTAAACATTTTGATTGCTACCCTACGGTCAGTCAGAGCTGTGACCTCTAAAGTCCCGTCAAGTAGTAGTAAAAGGATCAAAAATAAACCTGCATAAATCTACTCTAGTACATCTAATCAAAAAAGTTCACCACATACTGTAAATTAATTAATAGTTACATACCAGAAAGCTCACTGGACCATCCACAAAGCATCATGCATCACACAGTGCAGTTGATTAAAGCAATGCCTTTCCTACCCCCAGCAGTCATTAAAGCAATGCCTTTCCTACCCCCAGCAGTCAGTTCCACAAAGAAAGGAAATAAGACGACAGCCAGTGGCCGTCTCCACTTAATGAGCAACATCTGAAGTGCTCTCTTACTTGGCTCGTGTCATGATGACAGACAATTAAGCTCCCTACTTGCATGACAAACGGCGCACGATTCCTGGGGTACTTATCATGCACTATGTTTCGCCATGTTTGGCATTCGAAGACACTAAATAAATAAATAATAAGCTGTGTGTTGTTGGCTAATGACTGTTGCAGAGTTTGTTCCTGTTTGCCATTTCTGGCCTTAGCAAAATTAATTTCATTAGAGCAGTGCAATGCGTGACTTAAAGGGCTACTCACTCTGGCTGGCTTCTTCCAGTGGCCCACAGTGACGTGAGTCGGACTCTGGTAAATGTGCCGACTTTTGGCCATTTTCACAGGAGGTGAAACCAAACCAAACAAAACAAAAATAAGTGAGCCCAATCAATGTCCAAATGTGGATAAAAAAAAAAAAAACTCCAGGCAAAGTCCAGATGGGAGTCCAGAGACACGCGAGTGGTGTCTTCAGTTTGACACCTGAGTCAGTGTGTGAGTGTGAGTGTCCACCTCAGGAGAGAGGGCTGTCCTAACCCAGCGCTGCAGTAAGGAGCCACCGTGGGACGTCTCCTATGATCCATGGCACGGGTGGAGGAGCGACTCCTCACTATACTGCTGATATGCACGTGCTCCAACTGACCATCAGCCAACCCACAGATACCTTCCAGGTCTCTGAAGTGTGCTTTACTGAATGAGCACAGGTGTGTGCAAGAACTCTGTGAGGAGATGAGAAGCTCAAGTATTAGTCTGTCTGTGTGTGTGTGTGTGTGTTGAGCTCTCTTCTCTTCCAAAGTCTTTCTGAGACTTTCTGTTGTTCTGCTGTTGAGACGCTCTCTCTCTCTCCCACGCACACTCTCTCTCCCTCTCTCCCTTCCTCTTTTTCTCACTCACTCTCACGCTCTCTCTTCTTCCACTTCCCGATTGCCAGTGTTTAAAAGTTGAGATATGGAGGCATAGACATGTACAGAGAGCATTCCTCCAGGGTACGTGAGTGTGTGTTTGTGGTATGTGTGTGTGTGTGTGTGTAAACACATTCTGCCTCCTCCTTCTCCCTAGCTGTTGGCCAGAGCCATGGCTGCGACTGCCTCCTGTACTGTACAGGCTGTACTCTCTCTCTCTCTCTCTCTCTCTCTCTCTCTCTCTCTCTCTCTCTCTCTCTCTTCTCTCTCTCTCTCACTCTCTCTCTCCTCTCCTAAACAAGTCTGAGCAGATCCTGGCCTCGCCAGAGGGCACTACTCTCAGGATATTTCACAGCGCTAAGACACAAGGCTGATGTCACCGACTGAGTGCCTGGTTAGATTAGGACTCAAGCCCAGTCACTCTCAAGCATCTGGCTCCACTGACTGACACACTATGTGTGGATGTGCCATGTTCTAAAGCGCTATTGTTTGGGGAATGGAGGGAGAAAGAGAGAGAGAGAGAGAGAGAGAGAGAGAGAAAGATGGAGAGAAAGGTGGGAAGAGTAAGAAAGAAATAGAAACAAGTAATGAAAGAAAAAGAAACAAAAAACACAGAA
>NC_055963.1:18890758-18905758 GCF_018492685.1 Alosa sapidissima
TGGTCGTTAGGGTCGTGTTGAAAACATTGTGATGCAACAGTTTTCCATGCTGTTGCTGTCATACTTTGTGTTGGAAATGAAACCCAAATGAGAAGTTGTGGCCACAAGCGATGAGACAAATGATCATTTTGAGTCTTTCCTTCATGCGTAGTTGAACCAGTTGGTGAAAAGGGAACAATTAACGATTATGCAACTCCCCACGATTCATTAGCCCTTATGATTCAGGCTTATAATGAGTGGATTGAGATGGACGACACAAACATACAGATGTCAAAGCCATATGGCCGATGCTATGAGCCTCCTAATTCAATATTCACCATATGGGGCAAATTTATACAGAATCCTTTAGCTCGTCTTTAGGATGCCTTAAGCCAGCGGACAACTCGGAATGGAGATCTAAAAGCCATCCTTCCTTACTGACACTAGTCACTTAAGGGATAAGATGTGAATTTCTCTCCTTTTGGAACATTGTTCTGAGTGAGACACGCTAAACTGAAACAGGCAGGGTAGCGACGTGGCAAGGCAATCTTTGTAAGTGGCACAGTGTCAGCCAAAACAAGCAAAGTCCTCACCAGGTGGGCCAGCTGGCTAGCAGTCAACAAGCTAACACACAACTTTTTTTTGGAAACATTATTTTTCATCCTTTCATCCTGTTTATGTATTTATTTAGGTAATGACTTTGGTTTATGACTTTCATCCTGTTTATGTATTTATTTAGGTAATCTCACACACAGCTAAAGATTTGGATTGTTAAATCCAATTTTGAATGCTCTGGATTGACGTTTGTTAATTAATGAGGGCTGCCAATGTAGTTTTTCAAATTGAATTGTGCAAGATGCCGGTCATGACTGGCAAACTCCAGCTAGCAAAAACAAAAGAATGTACTCATTCTTCCAAAGGTTACAGTTGGTCTTAGTCTGACTGCTAGCTGCACAGGCTGACACAGATGGAGTGAGACATTGACAGCAGCGAAAGTCAGTGAGAGAGACAGGCATATCCTAGAGCACTGTCGGACTGGTGCGGGAGACAGACAGACAGACAGACAGACAGACAGACAGACAGACAGACAGACAGACAGCTGAGGTCAGGGGTGATCTTAAGGTTGGTTACCTTCAGGAACGCAGTGGAGTTGAACGGCAGTGGAGACGTGGGAAAGAGTGAAGGCTCTAGCGTGTTAGAGATCCGAGGATCCCCTCCATCCTGTTTCCTGCATGGGCAGAGAAAGAAAGGAGGACAGCATACGCTGTGAGATCTGAGCTTCAGCAAACACTGGCAGATAAAGAGAAAGAGAGAGAGGGAGGGAGAGAGAGAGGAGAGAAAGGGAGAGAGAGAGAGAGAGAGAAAGAGATAGGAGAGGAGAGGAGAGGTAGTGCCCTGTAACTACAATCCTTTGTTTCTCAGTTATATTTCTGTATTTTATTGACTGAGTGAGTATGTCATTTTGTCATGGCAATAAATCATACATTCAGCTGAAACTGAGACAGACAGACAGACAAAGAGAGAGAGAAGAGAGAGATAGAGAGAGAAAGAGAGAGAGAGGGCGGTACAGAGAGAGATCATGACAGAATTCTTTCTCAAGTGGGATTCTGAGGACAGATACTTCTAGAAACTTCAACCCAATTGTGTCTGCACCCCCTCTCAGCTGCATGAGGGACACAGGGGCCTCACATGCACCCAAAAGCAAACAAGCAATGTGGGGGGAAACGTAATCAGATTGTGGGACTTCTGTTGTTTTGACAAAAGAATGTTATTAGATTTCCCATTATTGTGTGATAGAGGGCAAGCATTGGATTATGTTACAGGCTAAATGGGCTTTTGGACTCGGAGGTGCAGCTGAAGAATGACCTTCACTTCTCTTCACTGAAACAATTAGCAAAAACACACACTAAAAATACCACACAGAATACCAAAGCCAACATTTCATACAAATATCCAAACAAAACAAGAGATTAATACTATTTGCGTTGGGATAAGCTTTCTAAATTATTTAGCCCAAATGCCAAACTCTTTCCACTTATCTAAATAAACATGAAACATGTGATACTAAGAAAAAGGCATCATCATTGGACAAAAGCAATTATAAGCCTGGTCGAGCAGTGACCAATGTGACATCCTGATATGAAAGCAGAAACAGCCCACCAACAATAATATAAACTCTCAGCATTCTTCCCCATCAGTACAGTAAAAGCTCCCAAGCCACCTCCTGCCCCCTGACTGTGTGGGGTTGGAGATATATTTTAGATAAGGGCTCTTACAGGAGTGAAGGGAGATCTGGGACATCAGCTTATGTCCTCCTACAGCAGGCACTTAAGCATGTCTCTCTCTCTCTCTCTCTCTCTCTCTCTCTCTCTCTCTCTCTCTCTCTCTCACACACACACACACAAACACACACACACACATTACCTGGGTCCACTGGGGCTGTGCGCTCATTACTACAACTACTGCTGCTACTACTTCCCCCCCCCTCTCTCTTTCTCTCTCCTTCTTTTCTCTCCCTCTCTCTCATGATCACTGACTCTCACTCCTCTGCCCTTATCTATCCTACTCTTTCCCTAAGCATCCTCATTTCTCATTTGTACTCTTTTCACCTCTAGTATTTCTGACACATTTCAAATATATATTTCAAATACAAAATAGTACTTTGCAATGTATATTGCATCGGGTTAAAAAAAAATGGCTTTGTATTTTTGTATCAAAATTCTTTACTGGTGTGTATTTTTACGAAAAATACTGCAAAAATACTGTAAGACATCTTCGTGATGACTTCATAAAAGTGACTGTCTTTCAGTGTGAGCAGTCAGACCTAGACCCACTACAGTGTGAGCCCATCAACCGTGATTCGATTAACTGGGACTTAACTGGGACTTGGTGTCCCCTAATCAAGCACCTGTTTGTGAGATGTTACACAATCATCTCAATCATCTCATTCTCGGCTCCAGTACAGCATTTCATTTCCTTTACTTAATGGCAGACTTTTCAAAAAGTTGGCTGCGCTTAAATGTATTAAGCTAAAAAAGACCTTGCAAATTCAGGCCACAGGGCACACACACACAAACTCATTACACTCACACAATCCCACACACATAAGTTTGCCTGTTTTGGTGGAACTTTTGAGCTGTTTGGGAATTTCTGAGTGGTATTCTCTATGCAGCCTTATTGGAGCTCAAATGGGCTAAATGTTTCGGATATAAAAGCTGATAGATGGAAGATTGGCAAAGTGATTTCACGCTCCCTTGAAAAAAGCATTTTTATTATTTTCTTTTCCTCCTGCCTCTCTCTTATGATCATCATCTCTCTCTCTCTCTCTCTCTCTCTCTCTCTCTCTCTCTCTCCCTCTCACTCTCTTATTTCCCTTTCCCACTTTTCTCTCCTCCCCATCATATCTCTCCCTCCCTCTCTCTTATTCTGTCCCTCATCACCCCCCCTCTCATCTGCCTTTCCTCTCTCTCTCCCTCTCTCCTCATCTTATCTCTCTCTCCCTCTCTCTCTCATTCTGTCCCTCATCATCCCTTCTCTTTCCCTTTCTCCCCCCATCTCTCTGGGGGACTGACTGCAGTGCAGTCTTCTCTCCTCTCCTCTAATTCCACCTGCTTTATATAATATTCCACAGGCCCTGCACTCCCTGGTGAGGAGCATCCATCAAAACAGACAGACACTTTCAAGTGAAACGGGATTATTCTGCAGATAGGCCTGTTTGGCTTTTAGCCCTTATGAATGCATTATCCTAAATTACCCACCCCCAACTACCTTCCTTAGCTCAAGGCAAGGGGGCATAAGCCTTCATTAACCTTGAAGTAGGCTCCGTTAAGCATTAACCAGAGAGAGACTCCAAGACCATGAAAATTTATACCAGGACATAAAATAGAAAGACATCCATTTATTGAATAGAGTTAATTTGTTAGGGAGGTTATTCATGAGCCAAATGATGTCCAGTATATTGACTTTGCTGTAAGTAGAGTCTGGGGAGGGAATGTCCGATAAATATTTACTGAGTGCGATCTCCTTAAAATGGACCTTGTCGTTGTGGAGCCAAAAGAAAGTATGGGAGAAAAGCCTGTCAAGATTAAGTCTAATTTGGCAAGAGACCCCAGCTGTCCAATCCCCAAACTGCTGCAGTAAACCCCACCCGAGCACGCTCACTGCCAAAAAACCCATGCTCATTTTCAAACTATCGATTGCTTGGATCGCCAGAGCAAACACTTCCAGTAATGTTGAAACACTATCATTTCTACGGAGAAGGGATTTATAAAAGAATGATTCTTCTACACAGTGCAGCAACACAGTTGATCTGAATCTACAGAAGTGACAGGTTTACACTACTCCGTGTGTACTTAAGATATGGTGAGTGTAGACCCCTGGGAACTAATGTGCTCACAATGTGTGCTCTTTGTCAGAGTGTATGATTAAGCAACCTTTTTCCCAACAGCCTGCAACTGGTTTTCCCCCTCAGGGAGTATGCAAACATCACAATGGTTCACTGCACCTGTATTAAACGGCTTCCCTGCAGGCATGAAAAACAACACACTTCCGCAGACCAATAAATGACCGAATCAATGACAGCGCTAAGCGCTTTCTCCATGTCTGGAAGCGAGCCATTTATAATTGGGTGAGTTCAGCTCAGGGCCTAAAAAGTAGTGCTCCACATATAGCATTCTCTGCTTGCTTTTTGACGTATAACATAAATATGGATGACAGAGGTCACACTCATGTGTGTCTCTCAGATACTGTGACAGTTACTGCGCGTACTCCATCACCAGCACTGATGGAATAAGACACATAAAAATGAGTCTGTGTATGATCTATCACGTGTGTCCCTTTCCACTTGACCCCTGAAAATGCAGCAACTCAGAGTACAGGACACCGTGGGTCAAGGCGATATATTGCGGAGGGTTATAGTGATTCATGCTTGTTGGAGAAGTCATACTTTATCAGTGTCTGGCAGCAACACCCTTCAAGTTTGAAATGCGCCTGGGCAATCGGAAGAGTCCTCCATGCATGAAAAAGGTTCCACTTACAGCTGGGAATGAATTCAGGATGGTTCCTCCAACTAGAGGGAAAGTGACAAGAGGAGGAACGTGTGCCAACCGCTTCCCTAAACGACCAGAAAAAAAGTTCTGTTTCAGAGGAGGGCTGTTTATGTGCAGCAAAGCAAACAAAGTTCAGCCGATCGTGTCACCTCCGATTAGACATGGCCCATTTAATTGAGAGAGTGCTAATTAACCGGGCTCATTGCAGGCTCAGGAGGAGAGTATGGGTACCAAACGCCAGCTCTGCTGACAGCAAAACACGGGCAGGACACAGCTGAGGCCTCAGATAGCCCCAAGCCTGAATATGCACGCAGAGCCAGACCGATTTCATCCAGGGGCCTAGCGTAACCTAGCGTTGTGTTTACCACACAGCTCAGCCCTGCACTCGCCACGACTCGAACCCGCAAACAACAGCACCTCGAATTGAGAGTCTAACGTGCTGGCGATTGTGTTAAAAACCCAGGCTGCTCGCACTCTCACTAGCATGACTCTTAAGTACTCTTAAGGGAGGTTTTACACAATGTACATACTGCACAACTACGGACTAGCTGGCTACCGTTACACTACTGTAGGCCTCAATCATACCACATACACAGCCTATTTTTATTCAAATTCCATTTACAATCGTCATCACTGACCATTACTGTACTCTACTGAACAACACGATCACGATCATGACAGACACGATCGTGACGAATATAACTACTGATAGCTCAATTCATCATGGGTCAGAAACACAGTAAATGAACAGAGCTCACAGACTATGCAACAGCACTGTGGATCCTCTGGGAGACATAAGCAGAGAGCAGCGCTAATGGTTATTCATGCAGACACTGTCCAAAAGTGCGAGTGCTAGAGCACAACAAATGAAGGGCAATTTCTACCCACTAAATCATTAATCAATTTATTGTCAACTGGTGCCTCTGTGCATACCAATGATCCAGCTGCTTGGAGCAGTGGGGGCAAGAGAACTCCATTCACAACACACACACACACACACACACACACACACACACACACACACACACACACACACACACACACAGTCACACACACAGTCAGTCATACACATGCACTTACAGACACACTCTAGTAGACAGACATACACACACACACACACACACACACACACACACACACACACACACACACACACACACACACACACACACTCACACTCACATTCACACCCACAAGCCAGGTCTTTGTGGATCTCTAGAATGGATTAAATTGCTTGCCGGATGTTGAGGAGAACAGAGGGATGCCAAAAACACAGAGAGAGAGAGAGAGAGTGAGAGATAAAAACCGATAGAGAAAGAGAGAGAGATAGGGAGGCACGAATGAAAGCCGGGAAGCAGTGAGTCATATTTGGCACGGCCCGGCCCTATTGCTGGAGCGCCACATCCTTTGTTCCGGCTTACGTGAGTTGGGTGAGAAGTGTGTACACACACACACACACACACACACACACACACATCCAATCGCTCGGTGAGATGGTCCTGGAGAGCGGAGAGCTGGCAGCGTCCACCGCCGCACAGCACCGGTTTCGGGACCGCACGGCACCGGTTCCGGCACCGCTCTGCCTTTGGTCTTTATCTCTGGCGCGAGCACCACTCCGGTGACATTTCGACTCACCAAGACCGTTTACATTATCCCTGGCGGCCACGTGACCTCACCGGAGACAGATAGCCGGTCAGACTCAAAGCTATCTGCATCAGTGCCTGATCAGAGACACCTCTTAAAGGTTCCAAACAGAGGATATATACACACATCAAATGGACACACACACACATATTCATACGGACAAGGACAGACACACACACACATACACACACACACGGACATGCACATGTATCCGCGCACACCACACACATACTGTACACACACACACACACACACACACACACACACACACACACACACACACACACACACAGTACACACACACACACACACACACACACACACACACACACACACGCACACTCACCATGTGTGTATGCTTTGTGCACACATAATATAAGGAAATGTGAAAGTAATTTGAATCCTGCACACAATGATACTTCAAAAGCCATATACAGATGTATGTAGTATATATATGTAGTATACACACACACACACACACACACACACACACACACACACACACACACACACACACACACACACATTCTACACTCGTACTCTTTTTCATCCCAATGTGAAATGTAAGAGGCACTGAGGTGACAGGCTACCATCTGGTCCTCTGAGTAAATCATTAAGCCGTCCACTGGAGCCGCCACATCCACAAGCGGGTAACCACAGGCGAGAACTCAGAGAGCCGCGGGTCTTCCGCCGGGCGGATAATTAGGGGGAGAACCGGCTCTTGTGATCCCAGGGGGCCGCTGCCTGCTGACCTGCAGCCCTGACGAGAGCTCCATCGTTCGGGGGCAAACGAGCAGGATCACTCCCCCCTCTGTCCCTCTCACTGTCCACTCCTCAATCACTCACTCTGGCTGCAGGAGTGTGTGTGTGTGTGTGTGTGTGTGTCTGTGTGTGTGTGTGTGTGTCTGTGTGTGTGTGTGTGTGTGTGTGTGTGTATGTGTGTGTGTGTGTGTGTGTGTGTGTGTGTGTGTGTGTGTGTGTGTGTGTGTGTGTATGTGTGTGTGTGTGTGTGTGTGTGTGTGTGTGTGTGTGTGTGTGTGAGAGAGAGAGAGACAGAGAGGAACGACTGGCAGGGGTCAGTGAAGCACAGCGTTAAGTTGGGGGCTGAACAGACGGTCAGTTTGCACTCCACTCGTTCAGCAACTACCAAAAAAAGAGATAGCACGCTCAGTCTGCCCCCACCCCCACTACCCTTGCCTTGCCTTGCCAGGCTGCCTGGGTTCTCATTTGAATGGTGTGTGTGTGTGTGTGTGTGTGTGTGTGTATGTGTGTGAGCGTTTGAGTGTGAATGTGTTTGAGTGTGTGTTCATTCATGTATTTGTTTACATGTGCACACCTGTTCAGACATGACTGTGTACATGTTCATTTAAGTACAGAAAATGTGTCTGCATATGAGTGAATCAGTGATGTATATGTGTGTGTTTGTGTGTGTTGAGAGAGGGAGAGAAAGACAATCAATCTGTATCAAAGTCTACACAAGAGTCAGTCTATGTACAGTATCTGAATGTCTACACGTGTGTGTGTGTGTGTGTGTGTGTGTGTGTGTGTGTGTGTGTGTATGTGTGTGTGTTTGCACACACAAACTCACTCTGGGCACCGAGCTGATCCAGCGCAGAGCTGACTGAATCCACTGATAGTCATACTTGGATCATAACATAAATAAGATAGACAGACAGCGTTCACAGCACAGGGCTTTGCAGCAAGCTGCTCATCGTTACCAAAACAGATAAGGCACCACCACACATGATTTAAGCTGGACACCTGCTAGCCTCTGCCTGCTCTGCCGAGCCCCCGGGAAACAGTGTACACAGCTAAACTGAGCCAAATACATGCCCCTAACACACACAGACACACAATTACACAGGCACACACAAACACACACGTATGCCCATACACACACACGCACACACACATATATACACATGCAATCAGCTAAACACATGCTCCTCACACACACTGATACACATACACACATAATTACACTTGCACAACCATACACACACACACACACACACACACACACACACACACACACACACACACACACACACACACACACACAGAGTAATAGAGAGATCCAGATAAACACGTACACACACAAAATCACAATACTCAGCATATTGCGCTCAATCTGTGCATCGCAAAAATTCAATCAAGCAGAGTGGCTGGCGTGAGAGAAGAGGAAGAGAGGAGCAGAGAGAGAGAGAGAGATAGAGAGAGAGAAAGAGAAAGATAGACAGAGAGAGAGAAAGAGAGAGTGAGTGATAGAGAAATGTGTATGGTAAAGTTACTCACTCAGCATCAGCAGATGGACTACAGGCTCAGCCTCAGCTTCTGATTCTCTTCACCTCCGCCTTCTTACTCCCTCACTCTCTTTCTCTCTCTCGCTCTCTGTCTCTCTCTCTCTTTCTATCGTTCCGTGAGTGGCGCTCCTCTCCCAGTCGCGAGTCTGTCACACACCTGCAGGCTGCACTGATCCTCCTCGCGCAGACAGATGCTACTGAAGCTCTCTCCTCCCTCTCCCTCTCTCTCCTCCTCCCTTGCCTCTCCCTCCCTCCCCCTCTCTGTTTCTCTCACACTCCCTCCGTCTTGCTCGCCCTCATGCTGTTGTTTCTCTCTCTCCCTTTCGATCTCTAGCTCTCAAACATACTCTTATAATCTCTCACACATACATACTATACTCATTTAAACAGGTCCAGCTTGATATACATTCTTTTATGGGGCTTTCTCTCTCTCGCTTGCTCTCACTCTCTCTCTCTCTCTTTTTCACGCACTCAGCTGACTTGCACTCTCTCCACAGATCTTTCTTTCTCTCTCCTCCCTTTCACTCACTCACTTTCACTCCCTCCCTCTCTCTCTCTTTCTCTCTCTCTTCCTCTTTCTGCCCTTCCCCCTCCCCACACATTGAAGTCTGCCTGTCCACAGGGTTGTGTGATGATGATGATGATGATGATGATGGCTTTTTTTCCTGCCTTCCATTATGCTCCCTTTAATTACAGTTTATTCCCCTGGAAAACAGACTCTGCAAGCGGACCCGCCCGCACATGAACATGCCCCTCTTCCCCCAATCGCTAAACTCTAAAACCCGAACCGAATACATCTCACGAAAACCAGGATGTCGCTTCAAAAAAAAAAAAAAAAAAAGGGTACTAGGAGCAAGTCAATTTGACACCCTGAGGGTAAAGGCAGTGGAACTGCTCTGCGAATTACCTGTATTTCAACTCTATCAACTACACACACGAACACACACACAAATATATAAATAATCACAGAACGTTTCAGTTGGTTGGCGGCTCACTCACACTCACACATGGAGGTGAATGAGTCAGTGGTAGAATCAAAAAATGGTGGGGGATTTTTAACGGCCGCCAAACACAACACAAGCACACAAAACACTCCCAGCTGAGAGGAATTCAGCTGTCAGACAAATCTGTCTGCCTCACACAGTCAATCCTTTTGGATGCACAGCGTATTACTGTGGTGCCGCAGCACAGCCTACTACAGGAAACATCTGATGAATGTGTCTTCCTTTAGAGAAGCCACACATTTGCATCTAAAAGCCCATCATAAATGTGTATGTGTGTCAATGTGAGTGTGTGTGTGTGTGTGTGTGTGTGTGTGTGTGTGTGTGTGTGTGTGTGTGTGTGTGTGTGTGTGTGTGTGTTTGTATGGGTTAGAGGAAGTCCGCTGTTTTATGAAATCACACAGGATTAACATGGCAATCTTTTCACTTCACTTCAACCACTGTCATGTATTGTAGTAATCACACGGTCTAATCCTCTCTGGGCACATAAAGCCCTTCTCCACACACACACATACACACACACACACACAAACACACACAGTACACAACCTCCATTCAGAAAAATACTACATCAATGACAGGCTGTTGTTTTCTTACGTAATCTATAGAATACATACAACAAAGGATGAAAGGTAATATGATATAAACCAGCCACCAGCACATTAACACACATGTCTATCAGATCCAAAATCTATTCCAAAATGTATACATCCAACAGCCACCAGCACATTAACACACATGTCTATCAGATCCAAAATCTATTCCAAAATGTATACATCCAACAACTATTCTTTTCCCCCAAATGGTTGTGTTAATGAATTCAACATTTGCATAATTAATCTAATTTTCTAAGTCATTTATCCAAACCAGAGGGTAGAATTGCACATACAATAGGGTGGGATTTGTAAAACTGCTTGCAAATGGTCAGTTGATGACCCCTTTGTACCCCTGAGCCTGCCGCAAAATGCTGATTTGATTTTGTCTCTGTCCAATCCCTGGTGCTTGGAGATATGCTTTGTTCCTTTTGGAAAACATCTGTCAGGCTGTTTTAGAACCGACTTTCACACTATCAGCAGGAGCCGTCATGAATTCTGTCCAGTTTGATAACACTCATTCTGCACAACACAACACAAGTAGGGTTAGGACCTGCCCATTTTTACAGCCACCAGATGAGAGGGATATTGCATTGTCACCGCAGGGACTGCCACTGTCGAGACTTGCCTTCAACAGAGAGCCGAAAGGAGACGTAGCAGCCAGTAATGCAAATGACAAAATTACAACGCATGAGAGCAAAGAGTAAACAGTGAATAACTTGTTCATAACCATTCAGAGAAAACACACAGAGAGGAGTACACTCAGAGAGTACATACAATGAGTAGTACACTCAGAGAGTACACACAGAGAGTACACACAGAGAGCAGTACACATACAGTAAGAGCACTTTACTACGCTCATCCACTAGAGCCACCCAGTCCATTACAGTAATGGCCACTGCAGCTCTGATCACCAAACAAGTCAATACAATGCCAAGCTCTGGAGACCCAGCCTGACACGTGGACTAATGTCCCTCTTGGGTGACCTGGGCTTTTTGCTGCTGATGGTCAAGCCCAGTGAGACACTACATTATGTGGTGCTGTGGTTGATGACCAGTGAGACAGAAAATTGGAAAGGGAGTCCTGTTGAGAGAGTTCATGTTCAGTGCTATTAAAAGAGTCTCTCCTGTAGAATCAACTTACTGCACGAGGCAGAGGATATGAACAGAACTTTGCTCACACACAGGCCAGAGGATAATGTAATGGTGTCACACACACACACACACACACACACACACACACGTACACACCCACACACACGTACACACATACACACACACACACACACACACACAATGTGATGGTGTCATACTGTTACCAGCATCATACTGGGGTTGAGTTACTCAGTCGGATTTTTTTGTGGCAGGGCAGCTCTCACACACAAAGCAATCCTGAGTCATGGAGATCACCAAGACCTACACACGACACACTCAACACACACTCAACACACACACACACACACACCTCAACCTGACAAACAAAATGAAGAACAAACACTAACAGCTAAAAACGGCCAACACCCAGCACAGAGGTAGGGCTTACCTTTTTCTTTCAAATACAAGAACAAGCCAACCAATTCCTCTCCCCCAGGCGCTGCCGTCTGGGAGCGCCTAAACTCTCACTCTGTACATAGAGCTACTTTTCATGCTGAATCAAACCCCAGAGGCCTCTGGCTGTTTTGCTGTTTCACTTTATCACACACAACAATAACTTCAGTGATCTTCCAGGTAGCTTTTTCTATCCACTTTCTATCCACTATTTCTAAGTATGAATCCAGACTGCTTCAGTAGAATTAGAGTAATACACGTTAATTCATTCTAAATGCAACACTGACTGGCTTAGAATATATGAATACAAATATGACAGCTGCAGTTTAATAGGTGACTTGGGGGTGGATACGGTTGGGGTTTAAACATCGACAGACAGTGGGCATTCTCCTCCATGCCCCCAGCACCTGCACCCCCATTTCCCAATCACACTAAATGCCGTGCCGTCCACCTGTCCCCAACATCCCCCCTACCCACTGGGATCAGATCCCTACCCACTCGGATGTCACCCAGTCCTGATATAACCACTGTTGTGATGGGAACAGGCCCTGCCAAAGCCACTTCCTCTCGCATTTAGAATCCAGCGTTTACTAATCTGACCTCCCTGCTTGTTCCGAGGGGCTTTGCGCTTCTCTCTTCTCGCCCCCACCACTCCTCGTAACTCGCTCCTCGTGTCGCATCGTAAATACGTGGCGGCGATGGTGACACACACTCTCACACACACACACACTCACACACACACATACACACACACACACACACAGAGTGATGTGGTGGTGGCAGCGTAGCATCACCAAACAGGGTATTAGTCAGATTAGTGGCGACGGCAGGGCCTTCTGAGAAATAGATTGAGTCACGTCCTAAACGTTTACACAACCAGCTCAGAACTGCCAGCAGGGAGGAGAGAGATAGAGGGAGAGAGAGAGAGATAGAGGGAGAGGGATAGAGAGAGAGAGAAAGCCAAACACAAACAACACCAACAAATAAACACAGCAGACCTGCATTATGCAGCAGGTTATAAAAGCATGACAAAACACAAACAAACATTGTATTCTGTTACGGCTTTACGTTGTGGCGAGGTTCTAATACTTAGTCTAATACTTCGTAGTGTGTGTGTGTGTGTGTGTGTGTGTGTGTGTGTGTGTGTGTATGTTCCATAATCCAAATGACGCAAAAAAAATCAGCACAATAAGGTGAATGTGTTTCACAAGGTCTTGTGCTGTGTTGTCGTCCATATTTTGTCCTTTCTCCACACACACACACACACACACACACACACACACACACACACACACACATGGTGCTCCGATATGAGGTGATGTGAGGTGGGGTGACTTGCACGGGGGCGATGACAGCCTAGCAGTCTGTCAGGACCCTGATCTATCAGACACGGGCCCCCTGGTGACAGGGCGCGACCTGACACTGACCCCCTGGGCTCTGAGCCTGGTGCGTGGGGAGGAGAGAACCCCCCCCCCCTACACACACACACCCCACCTCCATCCCACTATGGATGGGCTGAGTGTCAATCTGATTAGGGCTCCACCTGTCGGGCCCACAGGTGCTCCATACACACACACACACACACACACACACACACACACACATACACACACAGACACACACACACAGACTCAGACACACAGAAACACAGACACACACGCACACACACTCACACACACACAAACACAATGTCACACACACATTACGGCTCTTTAATGACTTCTAATTGATTTCCATTTTGTTGAGCTGCAGTGCAGAGGCTGAATACCCCACTCCTCCTTAAGCAATATGTCCCCACAAGCAGGCATGCTGTTATTGATGTTTTATCATTTTCTATCTTTTTATTTTCTTTATTTTACCATTTAGAAGTTAAAACACATTACAGTAAACATTGTTTCCTGATGGTCTCTTTGTCCAAAACACTGCAAATGTTACGGGTTATAAAAGTAATCAAACATACTAATCCAAATATGACGCAAGCCCATGTGAGTACAGTGAAAGAAAAACACTGCCTCCTTCTGTCACTTTTTCCAGGTCAGAAACAGACACTCTCTGCTATGTTTAGTACCCAAAGGAGACACTTGATTGAATTAGAGCCTGACGTAAGCTTGCAAACATATCAGCTAAGATTCCACCCAGTCTGAAGGCAAATGGAATACATTGTCTATGTGTTTGCAAATAACAAAGCTTTATCTTGCATACAGTCTCTATGATCATGTATGAACGTTTAAATGTACATAAAGGCTTTAGGACTGTGTAGACACTATGTGGAATGCACAGATAAAAATGCTTTTGATTTAGCGAACCAAAAAACTGAGACAATTTGACTTTGAGAGAATAGCAAAACAAAAACAACAAAAAAACACTACATGAAATAGTATCAGTGTATTCCTATACGGATTATCATGTAAAGAACTGATACGTAAAGTCCTACATTTGAGTCAAGCAGTAAACATCTTATCTTGGCTAGAGTGTCCACAGAGGCTTTACAGATGGTCAGTTGAAATTGAAATTCAGTCTCTCAGCAGACGATGGTCCACCAAAACACGTTCCTCCACAGATATATGCTGCCGTCAATTGACCATCAGCCACAACTAGGTTACCGACACCACCATGGCGACCACCACCACCACCGCCCTCATCACCTCGCTCACACACACACGCTGTCTGTGGTCATCTGTCAATGAGCGCCTCGTCTTGCGTGTGCTAGGTGCCGTTAGTTGGATAATAAATAACCCCCCCCCCCCCCCAAGTTCGATCTAATCCCCTCGCATGCGCTGGCACATGCTCCTGATGCATGGCGACCTGCTGGCTTGGTGATGGTGGAGACCCAAATGAGCAGGCAAGAGCGATGTGCCGTGTCATTTGGAAATGCTGCCCCAGGC
>NC_055963.1:18908258-18973258 GCF_018492685.1 Alosa sapidissima
GCGCATTTCGTCTCAGTAGCACGTGGCGGGCGGCAAAACAAAATGGTTGATTTGACTGTACGCAGAGTGAAAATTCCCACCTGCTGCTGAATATGGCGGCTGGCTGGCTGGCGGCTGCGGCTGCTATGTGGAGCGCCGCGTGGCGATGTTGTGCTGGGGCTGCTGATGAGTTTGATGAGTTCGTTTGGCACAGACAGGGGCGGGGCCCCGGCAGCAACTCAAAGGGCTGAGAGCGTCACACACACACACACACACCCACACGCTGCTATATTTAGGCAGACAGTGTCATGAAAGACACTGACACACACACACACATTCTCACAGGAGCTTACAAGCAGGCACGCAGACTGTCTGGGCTGATTAAGGATGACAGGTTCTCCTCTTCCCTTCTTCCCTTCCTCCTTCACCTCCCTCCCTCCGTCTCTGTGTCTCTCTCTTTCTCCCAAGCTCATCCCTCTGTCCTGACGTAGCACTCACTTCTTGACGCACACAAACACTGGAGCCCTGGCAAACACATGGGCACACAAACGGGCACTGGCACAGGCCCCATGTGCCCTCTCTCTCTCTCACACACACACTCTCTCAATCTCTCTCTTTATTCCCTCCTCACTTTCTATTTTTTTTTCATCTTTTTCACACTCTGTCTATCTCTCTCTCTATTCTCTCCCTCACTCTTTAGCAGCCAGCTTTAGTCACATCACACCCTGGTGGAGCGCAGACAGCCGTAGGCACAAGAGGAGGGCAGAGGAGGAGAGGAGAAGAGAAGAGATGAGAAAAGAGGAGAGGAGAAGAGAAGAGATGAGAAAAGAGGAGAGGAGAAGAGAAGAAAGGAGTGGAGGGGAGAGGAGAAGAGAAGAGAGGAGGGGAGAGGAGAAGAGAAGAGAGGAGAGAAGAGGAGAAGAGAAGAGAGGAGAGGGGAAGAGAAGAAAGGAGTGGAGGGGAGAGGAGGAGAGGAGAAGAGAAGAGATGAGAAAAGAGGAGAGGAGAAGAGAAGAAAGGAGTGGAGGGGAGAGGAGAAGGGAAGAGAGGAGGGGAGAGGAGAAGAGAAGAGAGGAGAGAAAAGGAGAAGAGAAGAGAGGAGAGGGGAAGAGAAGAAAGGAGTGGAGGGGAGAGGGGAAGAGAAGAAAGGAGTGGAGGGGAGAGGAGAAGGGAAGAGAGGAGAGAAAAGGAGAAGGGAAGAGAGGAGAGAAAATGAGAAGGGAAGAGAGGAGAGGGGAAGAGAAGAAAGGAGAGATGGGGTGAGGAGAAGGAAAGAGAAGAGAGAAGAGGAGAGGGGAGGAGGGGAGAGAAGAGGAGAGGGGAGGAGGGGAGAGAAGAGGAGAAGGGATGGGAGAGCAGAGAGGAGCAGCTACATGTAACTGCTGAGTGCACAAATGAGAGATGAGAGATGACCGGGCCCTGACAGACCAGCTGCAGGTGATTCCAGATGTCCAAACAGCCACATCAAACCACACTGCCTCCCTTCCTTCAGTTCAGGTTTACCCAAGGTTTGGCAAGTTCATTTTTTCTGTTCTCACTAGATGAAAACATACCTACCCTGTATGTAAAGTCTATGTTCAAATGACAAGATTGGATGAGGTGTAAATGTACGGGTTGAATGAAGGAAAAGTGGGAGAGTGGGGGGGATGGGTGGTGGGAGGGGCTCTTCAGAGTGCTGCAGAAAGTTCCATTCACATGAATGGGCCTTCTTAATGTTCGGGCCTATGTTAAATCTATATAAATCACCGGCAAAGTATATAATCACCGCTGTCAATGGCAACGGGTTGATTAACGTCTTTCATATCCCTCCGCAAGAATTCCGTTCGCTTATTGCAATGGAATTTCATTGAAAGGGAAAGTAAGCTAGTAAGACGTTGCCACGCAACACCTGAAACTGTCAAGTTCTATCTGTGTGGCGAACTATTTATTTTGTCAGCGGAAGACACGAAACGGTAGCAAAATCATTTTTAAAGATTCATTGTGTTAGGTTTCTTTTCTCGTTTTGGCAAGTAGCCGTGTAATAAGCGGGATAATGTATTGTCCGCCGGTAATTATCAGAAAATAAGTCCCGACAGGGAGAACAGAACCCTGACGCGCAGCGGAGCAATACATTATCCCTTACATAATCAGGTTGTACTTTGTCTGTGTTAATTGAAAACCAATAAAAATAATTTTGAAAGAATCTTTGTTGTCACTCATATGAGAACCAACTGAAGCACCCTTAAAAGTGTCCAGATACAGCAGCAACACCCTTTTTAGTTTGCATGCGTAGGCAACATACAGCAACAGGCCGAGCTAAAATAAGCCTCTCACAAAACTGGGGCCGCAGCTTGATGGAAGCACTGTAACAAGGGTCATTATAGGGACCAGAGTATCAGCCAGATGGCGGCCAAGAGCATCGCCATATTTAGACCATTTGGTCAGACTCCAGCAAAGCACAAACTGGCCATCTATGGCAACATCTTCTCAATTAAAGGTCCACTTTGGTCCATTTGGACCGGTCTCCATGCATCTCATCCTGGTCAACAGAGACATCAGATGAGCAGTTAAAAGAGCAGACTCACTACACAGGGAGAGACTTCACATCTAATGGCTGAAACAGATGTCTTCATACTGTTGTTCTTTTTACCTGTATGTGGCAGTTGAAAAGTTTAACTGGCCTGCAAATGGCCTTTACTGTAATGATGTCAGTTGCTGTTTTGACTTTGTGCTGCGTCATTATTGCAATCACTGCAGCAAATGAAACATGCATTTATGCATTCATGTGGTTATCTCCATACTTGGTAGGAGGCCAATCCTTCATTATGTGATGCAAAGTAATAAGCAGGCAGGGATGCCCGATTTGATAGGCTGTTTTGTCGCTGCAGAAAGAGCAATGGATTGTTTTCTTCCTCAGATGGATTTCAAAATATGAAGCCTGCTGGTTTAAGACAGAAGACACATAATTCGGTTCAACTAGCAAACGACTGCCAACCAAATTGCATCTTTAACCTGTGCTGCCTCTTGATCTCCACAGAAATACGGGAGTCATAGCTTCTACCACCAAGCAGAGCATCCTTTAAGCACCATGATGAAATAGTTGTATAATACAACCAGGTTGGTGCACATATACAGTATATATATATATATATATATATATATATATATATATATATATATATATATATATATAGAGAGAGAGAGAGAGATAGAGAGAGAGAGGGGGGGGGGGGCTAATGCATGCTGTAGTTTGCATATACCACAAATGCAGGAGATCTCTCTATATACTGTATGGTGCTCAATGACAGGATTACAGGAATTGAAAACACAAAAACACTGCAATGTGCAAAACCTGCCATTCTCCCCTTTTTCTCAAATCTCCCATTTTTTCCCTATTCCTCTTGCTACTGGCTGACCTCAGCGCAAATGAGCATGCTAGTGATCTAAAGCCCTTCTCTTTCCTCAGGGCTACAAGCAGACGTCTCTCTCTCTCTTCCTCCATCTTTCTCTTTCTTTCTTCGCCATGGTCATGGTATTGAGGAAGGGGGGGGTGAGGGGGGTTGCCCCCCCCCCCCCCCCCCGCCCGCCCTTTTAGCTCTAAAACTCCCGCATCTGCAGTTCCTCATCACTCAGCTCAAGTTGCCGGATGACAGACCTAGTTTTCTCCTTGAATGCATTTTAAAATAGCTACGGACTCACTATCAAAGCCCCTGCCCTGTGTTCGCAGGGTTTTTTTTGGCTGATTCACAGCAAAGGAAAGGGAAAAAGCCTTTGATGTCTGGGCTTGGGAGAGACAGAAAAGTAGCGAGCAACAGTTAAGGCTTGATTACTTTCAAACACTGCGCCTCCACACAACAGCCATATTTATCTGACAGATAATGGCAGGCAGCACTGCTGAAGTCATAGCAGTTCACCTCAGTTCAGTACAGCACCATGGGGGGGGGGGGGCAGGAGTGAACGCTGGCACACAACTGAACCCTACCAGCACCATCAGCACAGCTGCATCATCTCCTCTAATGTCTTGCAGTAAAGTAGTGTTTGTGTGTGTGTGTGTGTGTGTGTGTGTGTGTGTGTGTGTGTGTGTGTGTGTGTGTGTGAGTGTGTGTGTGTGTGTGTGTGTGTGTGTACATGTGTGTGTGTGTGTGTGTGTGTGTGTGTGTGTGTGTGTGTGTGTGTGTGTGTGTGCATGTGTGTGTGTGTGTGTGTTCTGTCTGCTTTAAGTGGTTCCGGCATTAGATGCAGGCTGGCATTAGTCTGAGACGCTCTGGGCTTTGGCTCGGGTAAGGACGCATCTAAATGAGAGGGGATGGGGGGGGGGCATGGGGGGTTAGGGAATAGTTACACAACAACAGACTGGCACAGTAATCCATATAGAAAGTAGGGTGTGTGTGTGTGTGTGTGTGTGTGTGTGTGTGTGTGTGTGAGTATGTGTGCTTGCATGGTGGGTGGATGGAGGTATGATGGCCTCTTACACAAGACCCTGCCACTGTCCACACCCCTACTGTCCATATCAGTAGCCCAGGGATCTGTGCCAATGCCAACTCCACTTGTGCTGGGGGCATCTGTGGGCACTCAGACCGTCTCGTCTGCTGCCAAAGCTACTGAACACAACATGAGGTTCACCCGCACTCACAGATATCACATTAAGCGCACAAAACACACCCCAGTCTTAAGTCAAACGTAAACCTCTCAGTCCAGACACACTACCAAACGTGCATTGGATGTCAGTGAAATCACACACGTCATCACACTTGTCAGAAAGTAGTGTCGGAAAGCAACAAAACTGCAAAAGCACTTTTATGCTCATATCATATTATTTTAACTCATCGATGTTGGAGATACCTGGTCCACAAAAGTAGCTATTTACTTTTCGAATTTCGGCAACAACAGAAGTTTTGAATCCAGTTTGACGGGGCCTGTGAGAAAATGACTCATCTGAGACGGGCAAGGCAAGTGCAGGAGTGTAGTGTGTGTAGTCTGCCCTCCGACTCCCACTCTTCCTCCCTCTCCTCCTCCTCACTCTGTGGCAGCCTCATCAAACAATGTACGCCTTGCAGCTGTAGGAGCTAGTATCTCTTCACCATCAAACTGCAGAATATGATAACACAGCTTTAGCCTGACTCTATATAGTCTCAACACTGTACAGTACCAACACTGAGCAGCAAAACAACGCTGTGGGCACTGCAGACACTGGGACAGGCACAGTTTCAAATGCACCAAACATTAGACCAAGTATTACTGTCATTGCTGGACAAATACCTCTATACAAATCCTGAATCTAAACACTGTTGCTGTGTAGTGTCAAGTGTAATATTGATTAACTAATAAACATAAAATCTAAATCTAAAATAAATGTATACACATTGTATACAGCCCTAATCCAGTCTTCCTCATGTGCAGAGGGAGGAAGAGGAGGAGGAGGAGGAGAAGGAGGAAGCTGGAGGGACTAATGCATGCTGTAGTTTGCATACAGCACAAATGCAGGAGATCTCAGAGACAGGCCTGACACAGGGCAGGCTGAGACCATTTCACATTCCACAAGCCTTGCTAATGAGGACACGTCTCAATGCATATGTAAATCACACACGCACGCACACGCACACATACATATGCACACACACACACACACGCATATGCACATGCACACACACGCACTCACACACACACTCAAACACATATACATACACACACGCGCAAACCATGCTCCACTCTGAATCAGAGCCAAACTCTGGATGAGTCCTAGGGCAGGTCTAGATACACCTACATTTACAGATAAACACAGTCTTGGCACACGTGGTAAAGAAATCCAAATGCATCCAGGTAATCATGGTGTCCTACATAGCTTAAAATAATTGGCGAGGACACACACACACACACACACACACACACACACACACACACAACACACACACACACACACACACACACACACACACACACACACACACACAAACAGAAAAAAACAGGAAGAAAGGAAGACATTCATCCTGCCAGCCAGAACTGAAAAGACCTGCCAGTTTGAAAGCTGAGAAACCTGCCGCTTCACGAGTTGCACCACACCTCGCTCACTTGGCTGGGGAGAGAAGTCGTGATAAAAAGGTTTCTCTCTGGCATACTGTAACCGAAAAGTCCTCATAATTTTAAAGCATATCCTGCACCAGGGATCCATCATTTACTGTGAGCCCCAGCTGCTGTCTCACCAGCAAAACGTTCCCATAGAACGTTCAAGCAATGAGGCAACTCACCAAAATCTCCTCGGCCTCCCGATACGGAATGGTGAGCAAGGCATGCTGCCTGTGTTTGGTATTTTAAAACTCGTCTGATGGTCAAGAGCCTCCCGTCAATCAGCTGATCAGAGTGCTAGCAGGCCGCAACAGAGAGGCCTAGTATTCGGCTTATCGTCTGAGCCTCGGCCTAAGTCTCTGGTTCCGTTTATCATTGTGAGACTGTCATATTCCCCACTGTGACACAATATTAAATAGAGTCAAAATCAGAGGTGATCGCCTTGTTTTACTCCTCTCCAACACAGTTAACAGTCCTCTTGCATTTCTACAGTAAATACAACTGGTGTGAAATCAGCGAAATCGATTCCAGACACTTGACTGGCGTCTAGAGGCATAAATTTCCTCCCCTGACAAATCTTTTGTGCCTCGTAAGGCTGTGATTTGGCAGGACGGTCGGCGTGGCAGTGGCTCAAAGCAATATTGAGGAGAGGCCCTATAAAAACCAGCGCTCAGTGGCCGTTAATCACAGAGCACCGTCCGTCCCCAACGGCACCAAAAGGCCAGCGGCAGAGAGGATGAGGTTGGCACTCAGCTGGTGCTGGTGGCTAAATCATGCAGGAAAGCCAAAGCCAAGTCAATCCTGCCACGCTCCACTGTACGCCCTCCGGTCCTCTCCTCTCCTCGGTTCTGCTTCTCCTGTCCTCATTTATTTCTGTTCCCAGTTGGGCAGCTGGGGAGGCAGTGGGTTCTGCACGGTTCCTTGTCGTCTTGCTGTGATTCCAGTAGCCGTGGAGAACGATACAGGACAGGCCCCTGCAGCAGGAAACCCAGTTTCGAGTCCTGTCGTTCCTGGAAGGAAATCAATCTTGCTGCTCTCTCTCTCTCTCTCGTCTGTCAGTCTGAGCTACACCAGTAGACCTTCGGGGTGTCTGATTCTTCGTCCTCATCACGGTGCCCCCCGGCTCGTGAGTGCACGGAGTTGCAGCAAGTAGCCCTAGCTGCTCTGGCCAGACGGATAGCTCTAGCCTCCAGCCTGCTCCAGCTCTCCCCTGCCCTGCCAGCACTGCGGAGAGCCCTCCGCCTGCGCCTGTTACTGTGGCAACGGGACAGCAGTCGGGGGAGCTGGCTCAGGCTGCGGCACAGCTCATGTTCCGGACACTTCTCTCTCCCTCATTCACTCACAGCGTGCCAAGTGTGATAGTGACCACAGAGATGCTCGCAGTAAACAGCAAAGACCACATGCCTCTAACGACTAATGCATTCCTACAGTATACACCACCGATCACAGTTTAACACTAACCACTAACCTGTTCAGAGTTAAAGGACATCGATTTGTATAGATGTTTGTATGCAAGGGAAAGGATTATGTAGATATGATGAAATCATGAACATCATAAAACTGACATCTCACTGTACTACAGTGATTCATTTGAATATTTTCTGAATGATGCAATGTGGACATTGATTGATTGATTAAACAACATTGATATGTTGTATTATCAACAGAGGCGGACAGAGTACACAGCTTCATTGCTTGAGTAAAAGTACAGATACCCTTTGCTAAATTTTACTCAAGTACAAGTAAAAGTTCAACAGTCAGATGTCTACTTAAGTAAAAGTACTGAAATACTTGTTTTAAAAGTACTTGAGTATCAAGAGTAAAAGAGTACATTTTCTAAATATTGCATTACTACTGCTACAGTGCTTACATTTATGTACAGAAACGTCCTACATGGAGTTATGAAAAATGTTAATGTTAATACCTTGGAGAATGTAAAAGGAATTGAAAGTAAAATCAAGTAATTTTCATATTTTTACCATGTTGCCAGGGATGGGCAGTATTTCTAATACATGTATATAAAATACGTATTTCAAATACAAAATACTATTTTGTAATTGAAACACTTGAAGCGAAAACTATCATTAACTTGTTCCGAAAATTGAAATAGTCTGGCGAGGTGGGGCCACGGTTTGGCACATTCCCGGGATGGACCTGTTGCGTCTTCATCCATTGTTTTGTCCATGGTTTCATCTCTTATCTAAATCTGACCATGGAGTTGACTTTGGCGGAACGCTGAAGGTGATTGCTGATAGACTGTCCCAATCAGTGGCGCCTGCACAATCCAATCACGTTTGAGAGGGAAACAACAAATTGAGGGTTTCCGAGATTTTTCTTTTTTCCTTTTTTTTTAGAAGAAGTAACGGGTACTCACGGTTAGGGATAGAAATGTAGTGGAGTAAAGAGTACAATATTTGCCTCTCAAATGTACTTAGTGTAAAGTCATGAGTACTCCCCAAAAATGATACTCGAGTAAAGTACAGATCCCTCAAAATTGTACTCAAGTACTGTACTCAAGTAAATGTACTCCGTTACTGTCCAGCTCTGAATATCAATAGTTTGATTGATTGATTCACTGATTGTCTGACTGAATATGGATTTCCATGTCAATCTTGTAGAATTTATGTAATAGGCGACAGATCTTACCATAAACTTCGGGCCTTGGAGAAGGTCTTGTCCACCCTGAAAACACACACAAAAAAAACAAGAGATCAATTTTTCAATCTTCTCAGCAAAATGTACTGCCATTTACAGTGAACAAGCCACCACAAAGGTTATACGTCCTTTGTCCTTTCCGAAAATAGTATATTGAACAAAGCAGCATTTTATTTGTTTCAGATATTTATTGGGTAGTTTCTATTTGTTCAAATGTACTGTAGCTACAGTACGTAGAAAAGTCCACAGTGCTCTACAGAACGAACTAGGAACAAACACAAACACTGTGTGCCATTAAGATGATGAAAACCAGCACAACACAATTCAGTGTCTGCCGTTCCCCCAGTTCCAATAACACAAACACACACACACACACACAGATGGAAAAAGGACAGCAGACAAATGTTCCTGGGGCCCATTGCTTGCAGTAAATAAATGTCTGTCTGTCTGAAGGGCTCTCGTACTCTCTTTTGTGTCTTTTGTGCAGTGTGTGTGTGTGTGTGTGTGTGTGTGTGTGTGTGTGTGTGTGTGTGTGTGTGTGTGTGTGTGTGTATGTGTGTGTGAGAGAGTGCATACTCTGTCTTTTGTGCCAAGAAGGCTGCAAATGACCTTCGATGTGAAGTTGATTTGTTTACAAAGCATGTAGACAGTGCTGACTGTGGCCTCAGTCCATTCGCCCTCTACGCACAGGCGACGTCCTCAATAATCGCTAACCCCCCCCCCCCCACACCCACACACACACTCACCATCCATCCCTCTATCCCTCCATTTCTCTTTCCTTTCACCTTTCCCCTCCACCGTCCCCCTCTCCCCCTCTCTCTGGCTCAGCCTACAGTACAGCGCAGCAACCCTGACCCTTCGGCCCTCTCTCTCCCTAGCCTCACCTAATCCCCCGAAAAGAAAGCCGGACGTTTGGAGCAACAGGTTTCCATGGCAGCAAAACCGAAGCCTACAAAGGAGGATCTCAAAGCCATTTCCTGTGCCTCCAGGAGGCTGCTGGGGGAAAAAAGCCCCCACATCCTGCATGCCACTCTGGCCACCAAGCAAATCCCCCTTGAAGATTTGTTCCCTCACAGCATGCCCCAGCCAGTAATACCGAGACCATTTACAGACAGACTGAGAGAGAGATGAAACCATTAAAGCCTAGATGGATGGATGGATAGATGGATGGATGGACGGACAGATAGATGGATGGATGGATGGATGGACGGACGGATGGATGGATGGATGGATGGACGGATGGATGGATGGATGGACGGACGGATAGATGGATGGATGGTTGGAAGAATAGATTAGAATAGAATAGGTTTGGGGGGGCTGGTTGCTGACTATAGCAGGATGATCCGGATGAAATATTAAGAGGATGTCTGTAGCTGTTGGCTATAGTGGGATGATAGGAATAGGGTAGTAAGAGATTATCTATAGCAGCCTCTGGCTATAGTAGGATCTGAACTTCACTCACTCGCATCATGTTCCTGTAACTACCCCATGAAGAGGCAGCTGTCATACCCCCCCCAGTCCCTTTAGTGGAAGAGCAGAGAGCGAGGCTGATTCTTTCCCTGATATGAGCGCACACTAGACTTCACTCAGCAGCTTGCACACACACACACACACACACACACACACACACACGCAGTGGTAACAGCAGACTACAGGCAATGCAATCATAAAGAGGAGCCTTGCGAGAGAGGAGGCACACTGAGGTGGATGGTTACGCTCGGCAGAGAAACAGCCAGAGGTCAAAACACCGGAGCCCCAAAGATCACCATTTCATTATTTCAGAGTTAATGAACAGGGTTGTCTCCACTACCTCAGGCACCCTTCACTGCACATACACATACAGAGAGAGGCAATGATTTTGAATCACCACTAGGTGGCAGTGCTAATTTAGTTCCATCTGTAAGGAAAAACATGCCATGAAATTGAATCCACCTACGTATAGATGGCTGTATTAATTATGATACATAAAGGTTAATCCCCATTAACTCATTCTCATCCCATAATTTTTCTCATTTAAAGCTATTACAGAGTGTCAGTGTGAAGTCTGTTTCCCATACTGTACACACACACACAGAGAGACAGATTAATACGATGACACACACAGACACACAAAGAGGAAAGCACAATGACTCTCTTATCTGTGTATATGTGTATCTATGTGGCAAGTAAATACGGCTAAAAATACTGATTCATAAATGTACATATAATTCCAAAGCAGTGCTGTGGAATTCCTGAGCAAATTCCTGCCACAGCTGAGGTAGTTCCTGCCACTGCCACTGCATAAGCCCTCTAGCCAGCTGTTGGCCATGAATTCAACCATGTCAGCGTTAGTGCTTCTCTCTTGTGTGTCTCATGTACTGTATATGACAAGGAGGAATGTCTGTCTGTGTCCACTCAGAAAGGGCTGACTGGAAGTCCGCTGCGTTTGAGGGCGTACTACGGACACCTGTGGGTCCCCCTGGCTCATCTTTCCAGGAATACATCTTTCCACGATTAGTCGGAGCACTTTTCTGGATCCAGACTACCTCCCCCCTGGCTCCTCTGCCTGTTCCACTTCTCAAAATAGAGGAGTGTGAGGCGCCTATTCGAACAGTTGAACTTAAGCGGTGTCAGGCCATATTGGTGTGTGTGTGTGTGTGTGTGTGATAGAGAGAGAGCCAAATGGATATCCTGATTCACTCTTTTCTGGCAGGCACAGACTGCGCAGGGCCGATTTGTAATTAGCACCTGGAATGGCCTTCTAGCCAGAGTAGCTGGAGAGAGTGATTAAATCTGGTTGGATTTTCTCGCTCACAGCAGGTATCATCCACAGGTAACAAACTGACTGACTACCAGAAACTCTTGTAATAAAAAAATCATTTTCTAATTAAAAACCCTCTACACATTCTACCTGCAGTGTATAAATACTCTTGGGAGTCTGATTATGAAACCTCACCTGAAGCTAAACCGCATAATGTCTCTTAGCTCAGATAAGAGAAGAGAATTCAAAACCACACACCAACCCCCCCCCCCCCCCAATGCACAGTATACTAACTTCCCCTTTATTAGAAATGAGACGTCTCCTGGTAGGATAGCAATAATCACAATGTACTGCACAGCAGTTTGCCAAGAGTGGGTCATAATATGAGTGTGTGTCTCTGTGTGTGTGTGTGTGTGTGTGTGTGTGTGTGTGTGTGTGTGTGTGTGTGTGTGTGTGTGTGTGTGTGTGTGTGTGTGTGTGTGTGTGTGTGTGTGTGAAAGAAAGGGAGAAAAAGAGAATGTGTGTGTGAGTGAGTTTGTTTGTGAAAGAGCTGATACTTCATGCCACTGCACAGACATGGACATGCACAGAATTGGTAATGGCCTGTCTTGTGCTGTAGCGCTGTTGCCTGAGCCACAATACAGATATGAGGTGATGAGAGAGCTAGTCAATAGTACTCCAACCAGTCTCTACAGCTGACCTCCACACTTTCACACCCAACTTCATAGACACTATCCAATTTTGCAACCTCTAAAATGCACCTCCACTAACAGGAAAGTGAATGTACTGTATGTATGTGTGTGTATATCTCCCACTCCTCAGAAACACTGTCATGGCTCCTCGGGCTTGAGGTTCACTGACAGTCAGCAGACAGCCTATTATCTCAGCTGATAAGTGAGGGCGCGCACGCACACACACACAGACACACACACACACAGACACACACACACACACACACACACACACACACACACACACACACACACACACACACATTTCCAGTAAACAAACCTGTGAATGTAGACGCTCTTGAGGTGAGAAGTGGGGAATAAACAGCTCATAATGAAACCTTTGCCCTTCGCCACTCACGACAGGAAAATTCAGCTAATCGGCTGACACCATCTTCTGGCTTATGAATAATAATAATATGCCTCAGACATTAGAGCTCTCCAGCATCAGACAACCATAAACAACAATCATTACATTACATTTGGCTGACGCTTTTTAGCCAAAGCGACTAACAACATGGTAAACAGTTTAAGTTTTAGGGCAATTCTCAACAATTTTAGGACAATTTAAAACATTAGAGTACAGTAAGAATAAGTGCATCAGTGAGTGCTGTTTTTTTAACAGTTACGTGTCAGTTTAAGACGGCTGGTGAGTGCTAGTATCAGCAAGACTTGTTGTAAGTGGTGGTATGAGAGGAGATGTTCTCTAAAGAGCTGGGTCTTCAGGAGTTTTTTGAAAATGGAGAGGGATGTCCCTGCTCTTGTAGGAACTGGCAGTGTGTTCCACCAATTAGGAACAACATATGAGAAAAGTTTGGATTGGCCTGAGCGTACCGGTGGTAGAGCTAGACGTCGTTCGTCTGAGGAGCGCAGCGGTCTGGAGGTAGCGTATGTCTGTATGAGGGCATTCAAGTAGGCGGGAGCAGAACTGGAGACTGCTTTGTAGGCAAGCGTTAGAGCCTTGAATTTAATGCGGGCAGCCATAGGTAGCCAGTGTAGCTGGATGAGCAGCGGGGTAACATGTGCCCTTTTGGGTTGGTTGTAGACCAGGCGCGCCGCCGCGTTCTGGATCATCTGAAGTGGTTTCACTGCGCAGGCTGGGAGACCTGTCAGGAAGGCGTTGCAGTAGTCGAACCAGAAGTTGGGTAGCATCTTGAGTCAAGTAAGTCCTGATTTTCCGTATGTTGTAGAGTGCGAAACGGCAACATGATCTGAGAAGTTTAGTTGGTTGTCGAGAACAACTCCTAGATTTCTTGCAGTCCTGGTAGGTGAAACAGACAGGGAGTCAAATTTGATGTTGATGTCGTGGTGTATGGTAGGTTTAGCTGGGAGGACCAGCAGTTCAGTCTTTGAGAGGTTCAGCTGGAGGTGGTGTGCCTTCATCCATGTAGCTATGTCTGAGAGGCAATCCGAGATCCGTGCTGAGACCAAGGGGTCATCAGGTGGAAAGGACAGATAGAGTTGTGTGTCGTCTGCATAGCAGTGGTATGAGAAGCCATGCGAACGGATAATCTGTCCCAAGGAGGTGGTGTAGATAGCAAAGAGAAGGGGGCCCAGCACTGAGCCCTGGGGGACCCCTGTGGTGAGATGGTGAGGTGCAGATAGCTGACCAAGCCATGATACGTTAAACGAGCGTTCTGTGAGGAAGGATTCAAACCAGGAGAGAGCAGAACCGGAGATTCCCATGTTAGCGAGTATAGAGAGAAGGATGCGGTGATTTACCGTGTCAAAGACAGCCGATAAGTCAAGCAGAATGACTACTGATGACCGAGCGGTCGCCCTGGCTTCTTTTAAGGCTTCTGTTACAGACAGCAGAGCCGTTTCGGTAGAGTGGCCGCTTTTGAACCCAGACTGATTTGGATCCAGAAGGTCAATCATGATGCTCGTGGTGAGACCACATGGAGCACCACTGATGCTTATGCAATGGCCACAACTTATTGTATTTCTTTCATATCGAGAGCCTCTTCAAACTGCATACATATTGGAACAAGCCTCCACCAATGACAATGACAGAAGCAAGATATGGAGATTACCGCAACATGCCTTAAGGAGGACAGAAACATAATTACTGTGACAATTAACAGGACAATCAGTACAATCTAATCCTCTCCTGGAGATGGCGTTAATATCTTTCAAGAGACATAAAACATAACTAATAAATAGCTAATTAATTTGGAGTGTCATTTGATTCTGAATTTTCATGTGACCATGTTAAACAGCAAGGCCTAGCCTATATTGTGCAATTGAGCAACCAGAGAGAGAACAAACTCTAAAAGGACAGGAGGCTTCCAGAGGATTCCTCATCATGTCTTGAATCTCATGTACTTCAGTGTACTTTTCTCATTAATGCAACAGAGACACGTTTGTATGGCGGCAGCTATTTGTGTAAAAGTCACAATCGCTAATTTATTTGTCTTCGGGCCATCCTTTCTGTTTATGCAAACGATTACAAATCATGGCAATAACTCGTTGTGGAGCTCGTGTCGTGTCATTTGATATTCAACACGTGCGAAATCCCCAAATACAGCACGCTGCCTCTTTTTCACGTTTTCACACTGGATCAGTGTGTTATTACAAATCACACCCTTCAGTGAGTCATATGATTGGCATGGTGATCCTGGAGAGTCAACAATAGCGATACGATTCTCTAGTGTTTATGAAGAGATCAGCACATTCAAATCCAGTCAGTGACTCACCCCGAGGGTCTTGTGTGAAGTGCAAGTGTGAACCCTTGAGGCACATTAGCATGTTGACATAAGGATGATGTAGTTGTTTTTTTTCTCTCTCTTTTCATTTCTTCTCTCGTGAGGTGGCAGGGCAAGAAAGGGCGAAATGACCTGGGAGGGATTCAGCATTTCTTTCATCTGGGTCAAGGAGGAAGAAGAAAATGTGGAGGAGGAGGAGGAGGAGGAGGTGGAGACGGAGGAGGGAAGAGGAGGACTGCACTAAGCATAGTGCAAAACATAATATCTCATGACCTACAATTCGGAGCGTCGTCTCTCCCAATCTCCAGTTGCACTGGAATCCCCCGTATCGTATGTAATGTGGACTGGGCGGGGTGGGTCTCTGCCGCCCCTCTCCGCCTTGTCCCGAGAACGAGACAGGGCTCCAACCTAAACACCTGCTGGAGCTGTCTGGCCCTCTCTCTCCCTCTCTCTCTCTCACTCTGTCTGGCCCTGTGCTTTCTCTCTCTCTCTCACTCTTTCTCTCTGTCTATCTGGCCCTCTGCTTTCCCTCTCTCACTCTCTCCCTCTCTCTCTCACTCTGTCTGGCCCTGTGCTTTCTCTCTCTCTCACTCTCTTTCTCTCTCTCTCTGTTTATCTGGCCCTGTACTTTCCCTCTCTCACTCTCTCTCTCTCACTCAAATTCAAATTGAAAACGCTTTATTGGCATGACAATTTGTGAGGAAAGTGTTGCCAAAGCATACAGTGTCTAGAACTCATCAAGACTAAATAACAGTCATAAAAGAAAATCTGTGAATACATATATATATATAGAGAGAGAAAAAACAAACACACACACACACACACACACACACACACACACACACACACACACACACACACATATACACACACACACACACACACACACACACATAAACTCTCACTCTGTCTGTCTGTGTCTTGTGCTGTCCACTGGTCTGTTTGCCCCTGTGACACATTTATGGCAGCTATGAGAAGAATTGTCCTAAAACGGCAACTGCCTGTCATTTCTGTCAAAGGGGAGACCGTGTCAGTGTGTCAAAGTGACGGACGGCATGGCACGACGGTGCTGTTCAATTTCCTGACGGTCAGTTGGACAGAGACTGACTGGCGGCGAGCTAGAGATATGAGGGGTCTGTGTGTGCTGAACAGCTTTACTCATTAAATCCTGGGCCAGGGTGATCATGCTGCATTGCACTCAATCAATTAATAATTCATCTGTCTATCTCTGTCTGTCACCTTCTCTACCTCAGGCTGCGCATGTGTGTGTGTGTGTGTGTGTCTGTCTGTATGTGTGTGTGTGTGCATGTGTATGTGTGAGTGTCTTGTATGTGATATGCATATTTGAGTGATCATATAGCTATTCATCTCCATGCATGTCGGCAGGTGTGTGTTTTGTATGTGTGTGTTTATGTGTCTACACGTATGTATATTTGCGTGTGAGCAGGCACACACGTGTGTGTGTGTGTGTGAGCTTCCTCTGCAGAAAGGGTGTGCATGTTTTCCTTCCTGGCTGTGAGAGACTTCATACACCCTCCCCACAGTCCCCACATTCATCAGCCGCGCTGCGCTCACTAGTCTGTGTATACATGGAGATTAACCAGAGGATTCTATGAGCTCTGAGCAAACTGACCAGAGAGAGAGAGAAACCTTTAGGCCACCCCCCCCCCCCAACCCTGCAAAGCTGGCCAGCTACTGTAGTTCTAACTGATCACTCTGCTGCCAAGCAAGTCCACCCAGTGCAGAGCAGCATATTAAAAGATGCTGTGAGGGTTAGAGATAGGATGTGGGATATGGGGGGAAGGGCTGACGATCTCTCACTGCCATAGCTACATAACAGCTCTCTCCGAGGGCCAGGGTGGAGTGGAGTGGGGTGGGGGTGGTGGAGGGCTTGGTCAGCATCTCATTCTACAGGGGTTCTGGTGCATTATTTAACAGAGACAGTGCTACAAATGCATACAATAAAAGATAGCTTCGCAGGAGCAACACCACAGCCTCGAAACTGATCTAACGCATTACAACTCGACGAGATGGACCTCCTCGGGCAACACAATGCACACATTGCTTTGTCTATCTCAACCCCCCCCCCCCCCCCCATGTGGAGTGTATGTGTGCACATGGACTATCGGATGGTTAAATGGTCATGAATGATTCATACATGCTATACCATAGGTGGGATCATAAGGTATTTTTCACAGAAGTACTTAATAGTCCAGTCAGTGGATTTTGTTAAGCACAATAATGGTTGAGAGCTGTTCCTGCATCTTGTGTGGGTGTGAGTCAAGTTGTGTAAGGTGCTTTTAATGCATTTGTTGATCATTTAGAAGGCCTGAGAATGAAAACAAATGCATGAAATGGACTGCATCAGAGAAACAAAGTACATAGAGTGCCTAGCGATGCTCAGTGAAACTGTTTTTTTAGTTCTTTGAGTCCAGAAGTCCAGAAACACCTTCATTTTTCTGTTTCATTGCACTCATGTCCTAACTCCTTTTCAAATCAGATGTTGTTTTAAAAGCACTCCCCCACACTTCGGCCCATTCCACTCATTCCAGCTCCTATCTCTGCCATCAGCGTACCTGCCGTTCTCCATCTCTCATCAGGCTCATCTCGAGGGAGGCACATGGCAGCACGCGCTCGCCTTGACACCGACCGAGTGAGTGATATACGCTGAAGATATTACGGCTTTTTTGCAAAGGCAACTCCTCCCTGCGCATGTGGGCAGCGGAACAAGGGAACGCTCTGTGTTGGTTAGCACGCCGCCAGGTACATAATGAATCCTTTGGAACAAGAGTGACCTACTTGTGTAGGAGTGGCGGGCGTAATTAAGTGCACTAATGGGAGCCGGGTGTTTGCCGGGCTGTCCACTCAGAGGGGGGACTTGATGGAGTGCTTTTGGGTTAGTTAAGTTCAGTTTGCGAGGAGACGAGGAGGAGGGAGCGAAGCCAAGACTGAACGAACATGTTGGATGAGGGAGGTGGGTGAGTTCGGTGGTGGTGGTGGTGCTGCTGATGGCGGGAAATAAAGCCTAAGTGCAGGGTGTGAACATGAACGTCACATCTTTTGTCTGTTTCTGTCCCTTACCCACAATCAGAGATGCTGGGTTTGGTTTCCATGACAACAGGCACGTGTTTGTGATTGAGGTTTGTGAGGTCTTAGCTGCACCTGCTTACACCTGTCCCCCACATCCCACTGCATAAATATGATGACGCACCAGTATTTCTGTGTGTGTGTGTGTGTGTGTGTGTGTGTGTGTGTGTGTGTGTGTGTGTGTTTATGAGGTTGTTTGCAGACTGCTGACACTACACGTCGTTTCACTTCCCAAGCGTTCTCCATTACAATCTCGCAATCTCGACTACAATCTCGACTACAGTCATGCAGGCTAAGCATTGCTGAAACTGACAACAGCACGGGATGTAGAGCTGAGGGTGGGGGGGGTGTGTGGGTGGGTGGGGGTGTAAAAGCCTGTGTGAAGCCCATGTCTAGCTGTGGCAGCAAGTTGCATAACCTACCCTTATGACAAAACCCACAAAGCCTCAAATCTCCCCAGATATACGCTCCATGTTTCAAATGTTTTTGGAACCAGGCCGACTTGTAGATCCGTGGTTCAACAGTCCTGCTCCAGGGGTGGGGTGGGGTGGGGGAGGAGAGGAGGATGAGAAGTTCACTGACATGTGCGCTAATAAAAAACCATGATCACATCAAAAACCATGTTACATCAGCGGTGACAATTTAAGTGAATGAAAATGAATGAGTCAGATCGCCTCGCTTCTCCTCGCCTCGCCTCGTCAGGAAATAGACGCAGAAGCGGTAAACAAATTTCCCAGAGAACATTGAGTCGCAACCCACAGCCAAGGGAGCCAGACACAAAGTGGCCCCCGCTGTTTCACCCTGCGTAACATAATGGGAATATTACCGAGAGCAAGCGTGATCAATTTTTCATGATGTTCTATTCAGAATTCCTGAGTATGCAGCAGATATGGCTCTGGGATGCATCCAGGGAAGCTCTCTGTGTGTCCCAGAGACTCTGAAACTACAAGACTATGCATCCAGGGAAGCTCTCTGTGTGTCCCAGAGACTCTGAAACTACAAGACTATGCATTCAGGGAAGCTCTGTGTGTGTGTGTCTGTGTGTCCTGAAGAATCCGAGACTGTAAGACTTTCGTGTTCTAAATAAAACATTTCCGCCATCTGTGTGGCATCTGAAGCAAAAGGAACTTAGAGTAGGGGGTCAGAATATCCACTGGGCCGGGAGATCTGTGAAGACTCTCGTATCTCACTAGGAACTCTATGAAGTGTGACGATTTTCTTTTTCTCAAGATTGACTTGAATCATCTTAGGAAACGTTGAAAGAGAATTTGCAATGAAAAGGAAAAAGACTGATGAAGAAAACTGATGAAGCACTGCTTTCCATCCCGTCACGAAACTTGCGTATGGAGGTGTGTGTGTGTGTGTGTGTGTGTGTGTGTGTGTGAGTGTGTGTGGGGGGGGGGGGGGGGGGGGTCTAGTAGACGGGGTTTCTTTCCTTGCAAATATTGAATCATAACACACTGGCATGTCCTCAGCGTTCACAGTGCTGCGCTATGTCTCAATGGAGCTCTTTGAGTGAATGAGACATTTTTTGAATGTGCGCATTGATGCTTCTCCACAGTGGGGTCACTGTACGGCCCAGTGGAGCCGATTCACATCGCAGCCAGCTCAGAGCCATGGGGTGACAGTCACATCCAGCCATTGTGTGTGTGCAGCAGCATTCTCAAGGGCCTCCAGGGGCCACACACACACACATGTCTAAATGCACACACATACACACACACACACACACACACACACACACACACACACAAACACACACACACACACAAACACACACACACACACACACACACACGCACACACACACGCACACACCTCAGTAGCCTCAGTGATTGACTGTGATTCATGTCTCACATATTATTTAAAAGCATTACAAAAAATATGGAAAATTGGACATTTTGAGTGAACCTTATTTTCTACACTTTAACCAAAGTGCAAAAACGTTGGGTACGAGGTACGAGGGTAGTGCAAAAACGTTGTCATGGCATTGTGCATGCCAAGGTCCTTACTATTCACTCTTTTGTTGAAAACCGATATATACCTACACTTTCGACGTGAAAGAAGACGGAGCGTTGTGTATAACAGGTTGTGATTGTGAAGCCACACACGCACGCACACATGCACGCACGCACGCACACACACACACACACACACACACACACACACAAACAATCCACACACATTTCAGAAACCTTGTGCCCGGTTACGCAATAAATGCCCGCATGCAGGAGTAAAGAGGACACACACACACATACAGGCCTAAGCACACACACACCCTAACCCCACCTGTCGTGTGACACAAAAGGCAGGAATGTGGCTGTTCACATGTGACGGACAGGCTTGTGTCGTCTGAGCCATGCTGGAAGTAAATTATGGCGTCTTGATTTCATCTTTAGGACAGCTCTGAAATATGGATGTGCATAGTGTGTGTGTGTGTTGGTGAGTGTGTGTATGTCTGTATGTCTATGTGTGTGTGTGTTTACATGTGTATGTGAGTGTGTGTTTTCAGTTGTAAAGGGCAGTGAGTGGAGGTTGCGTACATGGCCTGGGGGGTTGTGTTGGTTTAGCTGCTGTCTTGAGAGGTGCTCAAGTGCTTTCAGACCACTGAGAGAGTTCACTGTGCAATAAAGAAGAGCCTTTTGTAATGCAAACTAAACCATGACTGACAAGTCCAAGTATTCACTCCATGTCCATTTATAGTACCTGCTGAGAAGACCAAACATAGCAATAACTCGCTTTGACAAAAGCTAAATAACCACCCTTCTCAAACAATTGATATTGTATGCTGTGACATGTCTATGGGGTTTGTACTTACAGGCAGAGCATGGAACATCTACAAATGTCTATGTTTGCCAGAATTTAAGACAACATATAATTATACTAAAATAATACACACACACACAAACACACACACACACATGCCCATAGGAACATAGACATAGGAAAAGAACAAAGGTAGAAAAAACAAGGTAGGCTATGCTTGGGTTCCCACTGTGATAAAGACAATCCAGTGTCTGGCTCCTGAGATATCCCCCCCCCCCCCCCCTCTACACACACACACACACACACACACACACACACACACACACACAAACACACACACGCACTCTAACCCACTCACAGCCTGTTCAAAACCCACTACTTGCAATATGCAGCTGAAAGAATCTGCTGACTTCTAAGAACCTGCAACTGACTGCTCCAGTTTTTTTTTCCCACCCAAAGAGGAAAACAACAAGGAGCCTTTCCCATGCGCGGGCCATCGTTCCTCAACAGTTTCCGCCACCGCAAACCGCCACCATCGCCACCGAGCCCCACTCAGCTCCGCTGGGTTACACTCGACATGCCTGGCAGACCCCTCCACTCCACTCCGACACAAAGGACAGGCCAGGAGAGACAGGACACGGCCTTGAGTGCACTATACTTGAGTCAGGTGGATGATGGCGAGGTGATGCTTCCCGAAAAGGGACCAGAGAGAGGGGGGGGGGGGGGGGCAGCTCTTTGTTGATTTAATAAAACCCCATTAAGGTTTCATAGGGAAGGAGTAGACGTTGTGTACTGAAGGGGAATGAACACACAAAGCTAGCAAGGGAAACTGTGATAAATGAAACATGGCTTGTTCTCTCAGACAATGCCGCTCATGACAGCTACATGGAGACGTGAGCCAGATCATTTACGTAATAGTCTTATCTCAGTCCCCCAAGCAGCTGTTTGTCAGAAGTATGAATAATCTTGTATAAAGTTTGGCAACTCACATGTCTCTGAAACAACTCATAGAACAACAGATCATGTCTGTCAATAAACAACCACTGATTCAAGCCCTATAAAAAATGGATCAATATTCAAAAGTATACATGACAAAAAACAATGTTCAGAAGAAATATATACTTTTAACCCACTGTAAATTTACACCACTGTAACCATGTGTCACATGTCACTCACAGTTCATATAACCAAAGACAGGCTCAACTTGCACTCAAATGTCAGACGCCAGACACAAAGACAAAGTCAAGCGATTTGGGTGGCTGCTCCACTTTGAAATTCACAGCACATACATAGCAATTGGGGTTGTGTCAAAAACAATTTTCCTATCAACAAATACATCTCTTCTTTGTCAACAGCAGCAGTCAGTTCAAAGATGGCATTTAGATTTCTCTCCCCTCAGAGGACCCTATCACAGCGAGTCTAAATGTCAAAGGAACACATCCAACTCTGCAAGGCAAAAATACATAGACAGAGAGAGAGAGAGAGTGTGTGTGTGTGTGTGTGTGTGTGTATGTGTGTGTGTGTGTGTGTGTGAGAGAGAGAGAGAGAGTGAGAGATGGACAAAAGTCCTCCAAATGTTCCTCCCTGAGGTAAACCGTCTTATGAAAGCAAAGAGAAAGGGGAAAAGGGGAGATTCCATTCTCCACTATTTCATTACGCCAGTGAAATATTTAACAAAAGAATGGCTTTCTCTTCCAATGGTCAGTGCAGGGTTATTACAGACAAATATGATACAACACATGTGAGGACAAACAGCACTTGTCTCAGCCAGGGGGAATTCACAGAGGCCAGCCTCGCACCTGTTGACTCCAGCGGAAACATTGCCACAGGCAAACACACACACAAACACACACCCACACAGAGACAGATACACACACACACAAATACACACACACACACACACACACACACACACACACACACACACACACACACACACACACACACACACCCCTAGGGACCCTGTGGAAGGCATACACAGCTCTCAGGTCATGGGCAATCCGAGCCTCCTCTCACACCCTCTACAGCCATGTAACATAAACATGACCCACCCCCATCCATTACAGCAGTCCGGCCAAAGCCAGGTCTCTCTCCCCCGAGAGAGAGGGCGAGTAAATGAAATCTAGGCGTTGCCTGATTGATAGAGTAAATAGCCTGTGATGACATTAAGCATGTCTGAGTAGACTGTACACACACGCACACACACACACACAGGTCTCTCTCACTTCAAGCTGATGCCTACTAGTCAGCCACGGCGGCTAATCCCATCCAAACGTAATTATCTCCCCTCCACAAGGCTGCCTGCTTCACTGAGCATCTCTCTTTCTCTCTCTGTCTCTGAATAAAGTACTCTCTCGCTCAAAAAAGTTGCCATTCTCTGACAGCTTTCATAGCCCCACAGCTTCTAAAAAGCCCTGTGAGCTCTCTGGTTGGGAGCGTGGGATATTCTCACAGAGAGAGAGAGAGAGAGAGAGAGAGAGGAGCTTCGGCTGACTTCAGCAGCAGGTAGCGTGTAGCTGTGCTCGCACCCTTCTCCTTGTGGCCATTTCAAATGTCAGTGACATTCGCTGTCTGCTGTCACAGGTTGAGGCTGGTGAGGCCAATGCAATCTGACATGCTAAGACAGCCTTGACCGAACATAGGGACATGCCGAGATGGGACACAATACACACAGTTCACACACAAACACACACTCATTCAAACTCTCATCCTCTACCTCTCTCTCTCTCTCTCTCTCTCTCAACCTCTCAATCAATCTACTTCACTCTTCCTTTACCCTTCCTCCCTCCTTCCTTCCTCATTCTCTCACTCTCATAACCCTCTTCCTCTCTCATTCTCTCTCTTTCTCTGACCCCTCTTCCTCTCTCTTTCTCTCTTTTTTTGACCCCTCTTCCTCTCTCTTTCTCTGACCCCTTCCTCTCTCTTTCTCTCCCTGTCAATCTATCTACCTCTAGCTCCTTACCTCTTTTGCTCTCTCTCAATGTCTACCTCCCTCCCTCTCTTTCCCTCTCCCTCTCTCTCTCTCTGTCTCTCTCTCTGTCCCTCTCTTCCTACCTCTACCCCTCTTTCTCTCATTCTCTCTCCATGTGAGAGTGAGTGAGACATGAGCAGAAGTCAGAGAGATAAGTATTTGATGAATGACATGGCAGGCTTACCCTCCGTACGCTCCAAAAGTGAAGCTCCTTTTCCTCTGCGGCATGCCTGCTAATGGGGGCAGCGAGAGTCAACTCTGCTGAGACTCAGCGAGCGAGTGAGCGGCGAGCGAGCGGGAGAGAGAGCGAGAGAGAGCGAGGGAGCAGGCGACCCAGCGAGGGGACGAATGAAATGAGCGACTCACTGAGTGCAGCCTCTGGGACTGTGGCTCACTGGACAGGCAGGCAGAGGGTGTGTGTGTGTGTTTGTGTGTGTGAGTGAGTGTGTGTGGGAGACGCCGCAGAGGGTGTGTGTGAGTGTGTGTCCCTTCCCTTCCCTCCTCCCCCTATGGCTTTCCTCCCTCCCTCCCTCCCTCCCTCTCTTCCTCTGTCTCACGCCTCCTTGACAAATAAGGGGGTGGGAGTGTGTGTGTGTGTGTGTGTGTGTGGGGGGGGGGGGGGGGGGTGCGTGTCAAGGCAGCGAAGGAAAACTGACCACTTGTAGTCACCTGGGTAACAAGAAGGTGCCCTCTTCACTAGCTTCCTGTGATTCTGTAAACACCCCCCCCCCCCCTCCCCCACACACACACACACACACACACACACACCTCCTAAAAACCCTCACAGACAGACTGCATCTGAGTGTCCTTATGAGGAGAGAGGGTGAAATAGAATCATTAGTGGCCAATGAGAAACCCAATCTCACTCTGAAGGGGTGCAATAAGACGCGGCATGGGGCCTCTGAGCAGGGCTCAGGCTATTGATGCTGAAAATGCATTTGTGTTTAGAAGGCACTGAACTGGAGGGAGTGCTCGCTACTACAGCCAAAGGGGGGAAACACAAACACAAACACACACACACACACAGTGAAAGGCGATATTAGCAGAAGTCATGTACAAAGGGCTTCACTTCCTCTTAAGAAAAAATGAAACTGTGTGAGGGTAAGATAATAACAAAGCAGCAGCAGACAGCAATTCTGCAAAAGAAAAGTAAAAGAGCCTGGAGACACCGCAGACCACAGTGAAACGAACGCTGGAGGTTTCTTACTGTCTCCACTGAGCACCGGGGAACAGACACTGGAGGTTTCTTACTGTCTCCACTGAGCACCGGGGAACAGACACTGGAGGTTTCCTACTGTCTCCACTCAGCACCGGGAAACAGACACTGGAGGTTTCCTACTGTCTCCACTCAGCACCGGGAAAGCACTTAGGAAGTATGTTGCAGTAAGTCAGCTGGTAAAACTAGAAGGGGGAAGTTGCACTTTTGCCACATTGTCCCCCCCATCGCTTCCCTCTTCCTGTCAATCAGCTGAAGAAACAAGAGTTATTTTCGCCCTCCCTCTCTAGGGAGATTGGCAGGAGGCTGCACCAATCAAATCAGGGACATGATCTCATGGGGCGCGGACTGGCAGAGATCCTTGTCCTCTGGCCGTCCCATTAACTGGCCCAGCTCGGCCCAAGTCACTCAGGCTGTCAAGGAGGGGGGCTCTGTGATTGGCCACCATCCAGACAAAGCCTTTGAGTCAAATCAAAGCTACAAGTAGACTTCCTTCCCCTCTTTCCCTCTCTCATCTCTTTCCTCTCTCTCTCTCTCCCCTCTTCTTTGTGTGTTATCAGTGAGAGATATCAGCCAGGCGTCCAGCCGTTTAATGAGTTCTCAGATAACTCTCAGATTCCACATTCTCTTATCGCTGTTCCATCTGCTCCTCATCTCAACAGCACTGCCAAGGTCAGGGGGAAAAGGAATGAACCGGTGTCAGGGCAAACACATTTGCACAATAGAATTGTGATAAAGTCGTGTGATACAGAGGACAGCTATCAGACTGTATGCTATCGTGCCTAACGTACCACTGAAAGAACTTATCGTTCAACGACTAGGGCACACTGTCCAGTAGCCCTGGCAACAGATTTGCTGTGCTGTTTGGTATTGTGTGGCCAAGTGTGTGGGGCGTAATAAAACCCACGTCTGTAGGACACAGGATTTTTCATATGCAAAGGGCCCCTCGTTTCTTCTTTATGCATTTGGTGATGTATTGCCAATCAGCAACGCGTGTGGAGAGGCAAGCCTCACTCAGCACAGTGTTCCGTTTCACCGGCAGGAAATTTCCTCTTCAGGAATAAATTACCACTGGGCCCCGCCACAGAGAGAGAGAGACAGAGAGAGAGAGAGAGAGAGTGAGAGAGAGAAACTAATTAAATGTGCCGTTTTGTTTGCAAAGCTTTTGCCAAAGATCCAGCCACTGTGATTCATCATGCTATAGTGTTATAACCCAATACTGATTTGCACTGTGTGAATGCTCATTGTTCAACCCTGACAGACTTGCACATATCAATCAATCAATGAGCAAACTTCTCACTTGTCCAATTCACCGACAGACACTCTGGACTTTACGCAGCTCCTCCAAGTAAATTCCAGCCGAGTCCAGCGAGACAAACTAATGAGGGTGCTGATGTACGGACGCATTTTTTTCCAGAACATTCTATTCATTGGTGAAATGTCATGCTTGGTTAGGCTGCCCATTAGAAGACCGAGAGGCACAACGCATTCCACGGCCAATCACAGATCCTTCCCCCGAGCAAAAAAAAAAAAAACTGCCGACACAAAGACACAGTTGTTTATGCCCTGTTTTTTCTACATTATAAAAAAGTGTGCTGCTCAACTCTGCCCTGTTTGCTATGGCTCTTTGGCAAAACAGGGTTAATTATACAAAAATATTTGTGCTCTATCATGAGATAAACACATTGCCTGTGACTGCAGTGTATGTATGTAAAGGGCCTGATTGAACCATGAGGCTTTCATTGAGTTATATTTAGTTAAGATAAGGTGGCGGAGGTAGGTGGGTGGATAAAATGGGTGGTAAAGGAGTGTGGTGAGTGTGTGTGTGTGGAGGGTGCAAATATATGTGTGTGTGTGTGTGTGTATGTGTTTGGGGTTGAGGCCCTGAAAATGTGAGGTAAATATGGTCAGAAATATGTGTATCTGACCAGTCATTTTAATGTCATCCCCCGCGCGCAGAGCCAGGAGGAGGACAGTGGCAGACACCCAGACAGCCAGACAGCCGGCAAGGGCAACTACAAGCCCAATCCTCTCTATCAAACTGAGCTTCACACACTCATGGCCCCCACCCCGACACCTCTGAAGCAAGCCACTCATGCGGCTTCAAAGGAGGCTGCCAGTACTGAGGGCTCAAGACTGTTAGCACCTAAGTGATGTTAACTTTTCAACTGGGGGTGAAGGGGTAGGCTACTGAGGATGTGTTTCTGTGTGTGTGTGTGTGTGTGTGTGTGTGTGTGTGCGTGCGTGCGTGCATGTGTGCATGCGTGTGTGGCTTCACAATCACAACCTGTTATACACAACGCTCCGTCTTCTTTCACGTCGAAAGTGTAGGTATATATCGGTTTTCAACAAAAGAGTGAATAGTAAGGACCTTGGCATGCACAATGCCATGACAACGTTTTTGCACTACCCTCGTACCTCGTACCCAAAGTTTTTGCACTTTGGTTAAAGTGTAGAAAATAAGGTTCACTCAAAATGTCTTATTTTCCATATTTTTTGTAATGCTTTTAAATAATATGTGAGACATGAATCACAGTCAATCACTGAGGCTACTGAGGTGTGTGTGTGTGTGTGTGCATGTGTGTGTGTGTGTGTGCGCGCGCGCGCGCAGTGTGTGTGTGTGTATGTGTGTGTGTGTGTGTGTATGCGTGTGTGTGTGTCCATTCCACTCCTGTCAATTTCTCCATGCCTCAGTCCCATGGGAGGAAGGCTACAGCACCTCAGACACACACAGTGTCTTTTCATGGAACCCTTTTCCAGAAGGTGGCCATCACACATTACAGAGCAAGAGAGAGAGAGAGAGAAAGAGAGAGAAAAAGAGCTAGTCCTAGAACAGGCCCAGCGTTCAGGGAGGCATGAAGGAGGTTGCTCTCTCTCCTACACACACAAACATGCATACTGACTCAGAGTCACGAACCATACACCAGAGAAAGAGAGGGGGAGAGAGAGAAGGAAGAAGAGAGAGAAAGAGAGAAGACAGGAAAGAGAGAAAAATGAGAGGGAGGTAGAGAGAGAAAGAGAGAAGACGGGAGAGAGAGAGGGAGGTAAAGAGAGACAGTGAGGCAGTCACTTATTTGCAAGCACTCACCCAGAGATGTACTCCCACAAACCAACGCACTGCATCAAAGTCACACAGTAGGCCATAAAAGAGTTATATTCATGTGTACATGCACCGATGATTACACACGAATAAACAAACACACACACAAACATGACCACACTCACATATATCAAGTGATGGCAGAATATAGCCATGCATACTATTAACACAGTCTTGCATGTATGAAAAGACATAGCAGAAGACACAATAAACAGGTTATTATATCTGGACTAACTGCTGGCCATCATCAAAGGATCAATGTAAATACACTTACCCCAGTCTATAGACGAGGTGCCAAATGAATGTCTTTATCAGTGAGCACACAATCAAGATCAAGTTTTTTTCTCTCTCTGTACTCATGCGCCGTGTTGAATTCCTTCGGATCAATGCCACTACTGGCCTGGCAGTTTATGGGCAGCCGTGATAGGAAGTGGCCTCCTCGGCCATCGATCGGCGTGCCAGTGCAGGCCAGATCTATTCTGCTCTAATGGATCCTCAGCAGTGCTACACCCCACCACACACACACAAGCACACACACACCAACACAAACACACACACACACAACATAGACACGACACACACAAAAACAGAAATACACACACACATACACGACACACAAACACACTTGTACACCGTCCCTCATCTAATGGATCCTCGGCAGTGCTACACACACACACACACACACACACACACACACACACACACACACACACACACACACACACACACACACACTTGTACACCATCCCCCATCTACCCCTGGTCAGTAATGGCCAGGTCCTTTGGGCACTGGAAGCTGCCTGCACATGTCTCCACACAATCAATACACAACCTGCCACCATAAAGATACGAGTGGATACTGACTACTGAGACACTATATGTGTGTGTGTGTGTGTGTGTGTCTGTGTGTGTCTGTGTGTGCAAACACTCGCTAACACACAAACCCCAAACACACGTAGGCACACAGGGCCAACAGCCCGCAGCAGTAACACATTGGCTGTGACGTTGGCCTATTTCTTGCTCTTTCTTCACAAATAATAAGGTGAGAGACATAGTGCTTTTTGGTGCGGACAACAGATGAGTGCGTGTGTGTGTGTGTGTGTGTGTGTGTGTGTGTTCTTTTTATGATGTCCACAGTGTGTGACAGACTTGCCCAGCTCGCTCCACTGAGGCCTGGATGGCGGAACAGCACCAAAGGCTATCTGAGGCAACAGTGACCCCTGCTGCGCATCACCGACTCTATTTCAGAGAGGTCTCTGCTTCTCTGCCCAGCCGTCACAACACCCCAACCCGCCCACCCTTGCCTTCACTGCAGTCAAAAATCCTCAGATCTAAGAAGAAATTGTGTAGAATTTGGAGATGTGTATGTGTGTGTGTGTGTGTGTGTGTGTGTGTGTGTGTGTGTGTGTGTGTGTGTGTGAGGATGGGAGGCACTTGAGGACTCCCACTTTTTATCCCACAAAGGCGAGTCTTTCTCCTCCTCCTCGGGCTTGATTAAGTCAGCTCCCATTTTTACTCGGGCCCGAGAGTCTGAGTATGACTGGATTACCTCACATACACACACACACACACACACACACACACACACACACACACACACACACACACACACACACATACACTCGCACTCGCTTTCCCTTTCTCTTTTTTTCTCTCTCCCTCTTTCTCTCGCTCGGCAGGCTTGAGACGCCTCCTGTTCTAACACTTCTGCTTTCCTCAGCCCTCCACTCCTCCCCATTCTTCCACCTCCTCGCATCTACACTCCTCCCTTCTCCCCTCCTCCCCCTCTCCTCTCCTTTCACCTACTCTCCTCCCCTCTCCTCCGCTGCGCTCTGTGCCGAGCTGACGCTCGCTCCCGACGGATGGATGGCAGAATCTAACATTAACAAGGTGCTGCACGCGGCAGGAAGAGGAGTCGGGAGCAGAGTGGAGAGGAGGAACAGAGAGGAGAGGAGAGGAGGAACAGAGAGGAGAGGAGTAGAGGAGAGGAAGAGAGGGAGTGAAGCAGTGAGGAGTGCAAGAGGAGGAAATGGGGCAGTGGAGACGACAGTGAGGGAGAGAGAGGGTGTTAGTGGCTCAGACGGCATGGATTCTCTCTCTCTCTCTCTCTCTTCTTTCTTTCCTCTCACTCTCATTCTCCTTCTCTCAGTCTCTGACATTCTGTCTGTCCCTCTCTCTTGCTCTCTCTTCCCGTCTCTCTCTCCCTCTCACACACACACACACACACACACACACACAAACACACACACACACACACACACACACAAACACATCTCCATAAAGCAGCCCAGCAGCACCAGTCTCATTCGGACTTGTCGCCTGCCTCTGTTTCCAGGGCTCCCCTTCACACAGGGACACCCCTGGGGTGATAAAGATGCTTTTTCAGAGTGTGTGTGTGTGTCGGAGAAAGTGTGTGTGTGTGTGTGTGTGTGTGTGTGTGTGTCGGGGAGTGTGTGTGCGTGTCAGAGTGTGTGTGAGTGTGTGTGGGTGTCACTGAGGCATCGGCACTTGCTCACAGCCTACATGCACATTACACATCAGGGGTCCGGCCATCCCGCCACACACAGCCTGATGGACACTCCTCCACCATCTCAAGAGTGTCTCAGGGAAAATGTCATGGCCGGCCATGGCTTACTTATTTATAGATACTGACAGACTCCCGCATGTCCAAACATGTAAGCCTCAGTGGGTCGTTATGGTCAGAATAGGGATCAGCGGGCTATTGGTTGAGGACAGATCTGAGTGCGTGAGTGCGTGCGTGCGTGCGTGGTGGTGATGGTGGTTGGGGACGGTGGGTTCTGCAAGATGCTATGAGTATGAATAAAATGCCTTAGAGGAGGTTTGTCAGGGAGATAATATTCTGCTCTGGCTTTAGGAAGGAAGAAGGATAGAGGGAAGAGACAAAGGGAGAGGGGGGATGAGAGAGACAGAGGAAGAGAGAGAGAAGTGAGAGACAGAGGGAGAGAGAGAGATACAAAAGGATAGATTTGATTTTCGTAGTGTAACATTGTTTTTTAAACTGCTGATTGCGTTATTGTATTCAGCACTGTTATTTTCTACTGCAGTTCACGGCTGTGTTCACTGTCATTACAATACTTTATCAACATGTTGTGGTTCACAAACCGCAACACCAATCACAGCAAGTGACTGCATTTAAAGAGTAAGAAAGAGACAGAGAATAAATATAAGATTAAAGGTACAGTCGGTGATTGGCAGTCACACAGTAATTATGATGACATAGTTGGGGCTGGTGTCTCCTGGGAGAGTTCAAGCCCATAACATTTTTTGTTACATTCAGCAATCATCTCCTCACAACCCGCGAGCTGCCCATTCCGTGAGTACACTGTAGAAAACCCAGTCTCTGTAGGCAGCCCAGGCTCTGAAAACTGGAAACAAAAAGTGGACGCAGCCTGTCCCCCAAACAAAAATGAAAGCCTGGTGTGGAGAGTTTCTCTGGGAATAATGAAGAGAGGGGGGAGCTACCTGGGGTGTTTTGTTGGTCCTTGGTTAAAGTGTAGTGTGTTGCTTTGGAAAAAAGTGTCTGCTAACACAATTAAATATAAACATTAACATAAACAAACACAACTTCCTGCGCAATCACTGACTGCACTTTTAAAGAAGAGACTGAAAGTGAGTGAAAACGAGCTTCAGCTGTCATGCGTGAGCAACATCAACAACAACTACATGACAAGCAAATGACAACAGGAAAAAAGCGAGAGGCTCATCTGTCTCGAGACACATGCAGTGACAAGGCGACAGAGAAGTGAAGGCCCTGTGGGTGAGATTTCTGCGCTCTACGGAGGAGGCAAGCAGACCGTGAGTAGGAGGCCACTTTAGCTCACGGCATGCTGGGAACATAAAAACCAATGCATCATGGGTAACATTCAAGGTGTGAAATAACACCACAACTGTGATCTGGTTGTGCTCGGATAGCAGGTGAAAACTAGAGCGGATCAGCTAATATACGCAATGCAGAACAGAAAAACACAATGCATCTCTAAAATACATTCAGATCGGACTCAACCACATGTGTATTAGTACTCAGTCTCACACTAATAATAATGAAGCAACAGTTGAATATATTTATATCTGGCTCAATAACCATAACTACATAGTTAATACTGTAACAATAACAATATCTATAACACTGGTGTATACATTTACTGTACATCAGGCTCAATAACATAAGTACATAGATAATGTTCAGTCCCACTATACTAATGATATTTATGTAGAACTGGTGTCTATCTACATTCAGATCTGTCTCAAGAACATAAGTACATAGATAACACCCAGGCAGTCACACAGTAATTATGATGACATAGTTGGGGCTGGTGTCTCCTGGGAGAGTCCAGGGGTGACACACGCCATAGCACTTGTTCTCCTGTAGCACATCGGCAGGAGCATACATCTCATAATGAGCTACAGCTAAAGGTCATGCTCTCAGGGGACACCATGCTAATCAGACACACACACACACACACAGATATACAGACACACACACACAGATATACACACACAGGGACACACACACACACACCATACCTGTCATCATTTAGCTTTCCAAAAACGGGAGATTTTTTTGGGGGGGGTTTATACCGGATCTGGGTTTGCATATTTAATACATTTCATACACGTGTTTCAACACTGCATTTGGTCGTTGCTTTTACCTTTTTTACCTTACCATTAACTTACGCATGCCAGTTATGTATCCACCAGCTGCCTGCCTGCAGCCTACTTCCAAAACTCCAAAGCTGCTTGCTGTCAGATTTGGTTCCGAGGGCACAAGTTCAGTGTATCAACAACACTCAATAACAGTTTATGTGATGTGTTAATCAATTAAATTCCCAACAATTTCACAACAACTAGTTCTGGAGTAGGACATTCAACTAGCCCGCTTGCTTACGACGAGACTCAGGCTGCGCAGTCGGCACCCGCTTCCTTATTTGGGTTTTGGGTTGCCAGGTTTTAGCCTATGACAAAACGGTTGAAATTGAAACTAAGTGATCGTGTATGTGTACGTTGTATTTCATACACAATCTGGCAACCTGAATGGATCAATGATTTTAAAATGAAGTTTGATGGCCATGCAAATTACGGGAGTTTTCCGGGAGAAATAACAAAACGGGAGGGTGCTGGGAGATGACCTTGAAATACGGGAGAAACCCGGGAAAAACGTCTTGACAGGTATGACACACACACATACAAACATACACACACACACACACACACACACACACACGTGCGCACAGAGAGAGAGAGACACACACACACACACACACACACACACATACAGAGACATACACACACACACACACACACACACACACACACACACACACACACACACACATACCATCTCCTCTCTGCAGGGCTGGGTCTAGCCTGACAACACATTGTGTAATTCTGATCCAAGGTCTTCTCACTAATCTGTTTGTCCAGCTGCGGGCCTCACTCTGGAGGGGTTCAACGCGGCGTAACTAGGGAGTCAACAGGGGCTCGTCGCGCTCAAAACATCACAACATATTTTGTGCTTTTGTCTCTGGACTTTGAAGAATGCACATTTCCTATCTGAGGAAACGGATGTTCGAAACTGGCTTGCAAGGCCAAGGCCATAGAGACCACTATTCAAACTATGCCGTCTCATTACATTGAGGTACTGTTGATAAAAACAAATTGCAACATGTCTAGTCGAACAGACTAAATTATATATCTAATTCAAATTCCAACCTGACAGCTAAATAAGGCATCCAATGTATTGTTAAAGACATTACTGTAATATCATGTTAATTACTTGTTGATGATACATAGTTTTTAATAAGAACATCCTTGCCATTCCTACATTTCTTTTCTAGGTGTTTTTGGTATTGTAAATGTAATGATTATAAAAAAATACAATTATGTACCGGTAATAAATATTCCATACATTAAAGGTAAAAATCCAGTTTGACTGATTTTTCTACACACCACCTGTATTTCACCTGCCTTCTTTGAGTCCTCTGAGGTTGTTTTCTTTAAACAGTCTGGGGTAAAATGGGATTGTTACATTAATTTCTCTCTTATTGCACTTATATTGCCATAATATCTTTGGCATAACTTTCCTCTAGATACAATTATACAATCCATCAGAAGCTAAATTTAGCCACTGAAAGTACAGCCCTCTCTTCTCCAAGCTAAGCTAATGAGACACTTGTCTTCAATTAGACTCACACCAAACCTTTATTCACAGAGAAAGTAAATCTACCGGGAATTGACCTAAATAGTAGGCCTTCAATTGGCACTGACATTATGAATAAGCTGTTGAAGAGGCTTGCTACAGCCAGCAATACTGTGATTAACTCTATTAAAAAAGAGTACTTAAATCACCAAAAAAACATGGAAAACTGCCTTCAATAAAAATACAATGGCACCACACATACCACAAAAAGACAACATTTTTCATAAGCTGAGAAGCAAAGGTGACTAATAAGTGTAGTTTGTTAGCTTTAGAACTGGACAGCTTGAGAGTATGGCTAAATTGCTAGCCGATGTCATAAAACAGGACTAGCAGGCCATAGCCTATAATGGATAGGAGCTGTGCGGTCCACATGAGCACAAACCATCTCTGTGGATGAATATAACAGTAATGCTTTCCCCTGAGTCACTTTCTGCGAAGAATACAGTATGTGAAACAACGATCATTTCTATAGTCATCCTTTACGAACATTATACTCTGTAAGGTAAGACTATACAAACTTGAGGAGAACATGCACCTCACAACTGTTTGGCTGTACTGATCTTCAGCATCATGGTAACAACATACAGTCCCCTGATAGTTATTTATCAAGGCTGGAGAGGGCTTCTCAGAAACGCTATTTCATCTCTTCAGCGGCAACGAGACCCTTCTCTGAAGATGAGGCAACAGCGATCCTCTGAGGGGGTCTGTGTGGAGTGGAATCTTATAAATTGTTTTCTTATCCGATAGGCCCCAGCAGCGGAACCCTTGAGCCCATGTAGCTGCATCTGCTGAAACTCACTGCAGGGACCCGTTGGGATAATAGCTTCCTCCACACTGCAAGCTGGAGGAAGGAGATGGGGAATCTTACAGGAAATTCAGGGTGGTGAATTGCTTCAATAACACACCAGTGGAAACAAAGATGGAGGATCCTGATCTGTTTGGAAACCACTACAGACTTGGGCTACACATCTTGGGCACCCTGTTTTATTTTTAGATTTTTTGATTTGATTTGTAGATAAAAAAGGGAGACTTTTTATTACAGAGTTATACCACTGCTTGGCTGAATTTCCTATTGAGATGCACATTTTAGAAGGTCAATTATTTTTAGCAGACGCTTTTATCCAAAACAGCAAGGACATAGACAACATCAGGAATCAAACCTGGGTCACCATGGCATGAATATAATGACTTTACATCACTACACCAATACAATAGAGTTCCAGCATTAGCATTAGCATTAGCGTACCTTATCCGGTATACAACCGTACACAGGGGTGTTGTCACTTTTAAAGAAGATATTTGTATAGTAATACTGCAGAAATGATTCAGTGATAACAACCCATAGGTTTAAGGGGTTTGTGTAGCTGTGGGTGTGTCTGTGTACATGTTCCTCTGAAACAGACTGCTCTCTACACCACCTCTCCTTCCCTCCCTCTCTCCCTCCCTCTCTCTCCCTCCCTTTCTCTCTCCCTCACACCCAGCCATGGAAACCCAATCAAAGCAAGCGCTCCTTGTTTTCCTGTCAGTTCCTGTGGGAAATGGCCTCGTTAGTGTTGATTCCACAAGATGCCCAGATGTTTTAGGAAAATCCTTATCTCGACTGAGACGCAAGCCTTCATCATGAAAAACATTCTCATTCTCCCTGCCATTTCAGCACGCTAATGGGGGATTTTTTTTTTTTTGGGGGGGGGGGGGGGGGTTTGGATTTTCCATTTTGTTGTTCACTCTATCTATCTATCTATCTATCTATCTATCTATCTATCTATCTATCTATCTATAATAGCAGGCAGACAACAAACAACAAGGTGAACCAGCTGCATATAACATTTCGGGCATGATACTACCTCTGTGCTCCCATCATAGCAACTGACATCCAGACTACCAGTTACTGTCTCCACTAGTGTCTAGCCTGTGCGGTGGTTTGGTTTTTCCATTTTGTTGTTCACTCTATCTATTATCTATATCTATAACAGCAGGCAGACAACTGAAGACATCGAATGAATGCCATACAAGGTGAACCAGCTGCGAATAACATAAAATAGCAGCTAAGTGAAGTTGGCCTCATGCAATGAGCACCAAGAAAAGGAATATTATGGGGCTGATTTGAGGCAGAAAATGAGTTCACTTGGGTCTCAGCGCACTCTACAAGCAGCTAATCTACAAAAGTTCCTAGCGACAAACCCGTAATGAAGAAGGTTCCGGCAGAGAATGAGAATCCACTTTGCTGGAGATGTAGCAGATCCGTGTGTAGCCGTACACAGAGCCTTATAGATAGAGAGTTGTGACAATGGGTGTTCAAAATTCGTTACGGTCACGTGGTTCATGTAAACTTCAAAAAGTTCCCGGAAGTGATTGACAATGGATTAGAATGCATTAAATAGGCTACAATGATAGACAGAGCCACGATTTGGGGTAATTGACAGTCAATAAATGCATTGATATACAATATTTATAGTATATATGACACAGTGTAATTATTGAGTAAACTAGTTATCCTACCATTACAACAATATTAAATTAAATTCCAGACCTTATATCGTAGCCTGCTAAATAAGGTGACCTTTTTTTCGCCCTTTTACGTATGTGCCACTTAATATTAATTTCTGTACAAAACCAAGACGGGAGATTCTTTAGAAAACGCAAGTGCACCCACCCTATACATGGATTTCTATCGTCACGAAAACATGCGTGCGCAACTAAGAGGCAGAAAGCACCATAGAACAGCATAGAGCAATGCTCTCCATGAAAAGAATAAAATGAGTTTTTTGTGCTGAAAACTGCACCAATTCGAAATCACGATGGTTAGAGAATGTTAACCTGTTGAGGAGTACGGTCACAAATATGTGATCAGATGCAGCTGGGCCCCTGGGAGTACGATCACAAATATGTGATTAGAACGTTTTCAAAAAAGGTTCTGTAACATGACGCAACAATTACCCTCAGGGACTTTTCTGCCATTAAACAATTTTAAGAACACTGAAACTATAGAACGTTCGCGTAAACTTCTAGAAGGAGCCAGGACAATAATTCACTCTCTGGGGAATGGCATTGTCTTAAAGAATTCACTCCTCAACAGGTTAAATTAAGGTTTTGCACCTACGTCATAATGTCATGTGACCGTTTGTTTACAACTGTGGTAGGCAAGAATGGTAGGCAAGGCACTGCAGAGAGTGGTAGGCAAGCCTACAACAGTCGGGTTGCATTGGCTACACATAGTTACAAATAGCTTCAAAATTGAAATTTTAATATCAAATATTGACTGGGATGCCGACCACTTGTGTAGGCCCTAACAGTTGGTTTTACATTAAGAAGCAAAAAGGCAACGAACGACCGTTTAGCCTACCTATCCTCGTGGTTGTGGAGGATGATCGTTAGCAGTTGTGAAGTCTTTTATTCTCAAGATAGCCTAATGGTGTAGCCTACTGTCTACGAAGACGTAGGCTAAAATACTACTATCTACAGTCATCCAAAAATGAATTGCCAGAGATAGGCTATGAAGGGGAAAAGTGCAGCATTTTAAACATGGCAAGATTATTTTTACCGGAACAGTTTGTTCTAATTTGTCTCGTGAAATTCGTGCTTGTGGACATCAATCACCTATCTTCTGTCCTTCTATTTCAAGTTATCATGAGTGTCATTTGATTATATAATCACAACAAATGCTAATAAATGAAAACAGAATAGGCTTATGTGCTATAGGCTAACGTTACAGGTCAGGCTAACTCCCTTATGTCAAAATAAACTGATCTGATCCTAATTGTTTAGCGATCACACACAACATAACACAGCAACCTCAAACACCACTGTTGAACCTAGGCTACTGCTTCAGTCATGTAAGAAATAAGCAGTTTATGTCTTTACCCGTTTAATCAAGTCCACATGACCAAAATAACAACATATTTAAAGGCTGAGCTAGCATAACAGCCTAATATAGGTGATGCTGCAATGGATAACTACTAACAAGTTTCATACAATTAATGAACTTTATCACTCACGTTCTGAGTTTTTCTGGGTGGTTATATATCCATGCAGATCGTCTTCGAATAAGCCATCGCTGTTATATGATATATGTTACAGGATTCATGACTAACGCCATTAATGTTACATGATGCTGACTGACTCTGGCTATAACAGTAGGCTACCGTTTTAACGTCTGCTGAGTCTACTGCCTACCAAGACCTGTCGCTGTTCAGTTGAAGTTAAATGATCAAATATTGTTTGATTTTGTGTCAGCTTTCAGAAGGAAGACATGTTCCTTTCTGGTCAAATTTCACAGCTTCTAAGAAGGCTATTGTCTTCGTGTAAACCGAGTTTTGAACAGAGAAAAAAAGTTAGGCTACCATTAGGCTACATGCAGGTTCTCCCATTACGTTATCGATACAGATCAATGCACCAAATCAGGGCGATTTTAGCGAAACAACGTTCCTGTGACAGGCTATCAAATATTGAACAATGGGATAACGTTTCATCATCACCTTTATTGATGCCTGAAATGTTGACATTGCTGAAATACAGAGACTGTACCTACTGAGAGGCAGCTGCCGACAACGATGTTCAATGGGCTCAACTTGTCCCTTGCCTACCAGCTGGATGTAAACAAAGCTATAGAACCTAGAATACATCACATGAAAAACGTTAATATGTTCAATATCCCTAACGGAATGCATGTCTTCGGCAAAAATGACAAAATACGATGTTATTTTAATAATGCAAATGAACGGCAGCCGACTATTTAGGTTAAGTTTATTACGTTGTGGACGGCCACAAAGCGTCTTCTGCCCCACCGCTGCGCGCGCATCTAATTTTGTTGGTAAACGGGAAACCTGTGTATAAGTGTATCTAAATTATCGTTATATAAAAAAATGACCTTGTACAGTGACTCGAAAAGCTGTAAACAGTGTTTTTGAGACTGTGTGTAGCCTACAAAAGCACATAGAGCTCCAGTGAAATTTTGATTTTGCAACTAGAAACTGTAACACAGCTAGTCTAACATTAACTTGTTTGAACAAGATGATTTTCACTTATAACAAAGTAAAAAAAAACAAAAGCATATATTACCTTAATTTAAGGTTATTTACCACTTAAAATATTGAAAATATTGCAATGAAGAAAAGATAGAACATCAAGAAGATTTAGAGAGAGCAGGTAAGAAAGACAGAGAAAGAGAGAACCTGTGATAAAGCGAGACAGAGAGAGAGCCAGGTGAGACATTACTTAGAGAGTGAGAGAGAAAAAGCAGGCGAGAAAGAGAGAGAATTTGGCCCACCAGGGCAGGCTGTCCATCAGTATCACCGTGATGGCTGCCAGTTGGCTTTGGCAGCAGGCGCGCTGTACGAGTCACCTTAATGAATCGCACTCAGACAGCTTGCTTTTCTGTGGGAGCTGAGGACTGCAGTTTAACGGGGAGGTATCAGTCAGCCCCATACAGCTGTCACACAGGAACTGCAATTAGTTTAATCCGTTTCTCACAGTGCCACTTTTCAGCAGGGATACAACTTTGTGTGTTGAGGGCCAGTTATGACCCTGTTAAAAGTACTGTTGCACTTTAAACACTCTGCACTTAAACAAAGTGCAATCAGGTCTGTGTGTGTTTGTGAGTTTTTGTTTTGTTGTTGTTTTTGTTGTGTAATTTCTATTTCTGAGCATGAGTGTGATCTGTAAGTTAATTGGTGCTTTCATTTGCTAGCTAACGGACCGTTTTAAATGTGCATGGGTGCTTATTGCACAGTGTGACACCAAATTGACCTTTTAAATAATAAATGGCATTAGACACTTTCCTGTAAGACGGTGTTTTGTTTACCACAAGATGGTTTATTAAACATCATAGAGCCTAATGAAGTTGTCTGCATTATGCAGATGTAATTAACTCTGGGCTAAATGTCATCTTCAGTGCCCCCCTCTTCTGCACACACCACCATTACCTCCACCACCCCACCTGCTGAGCACTGAGTCCAGGGGATGATTCACACGTCCAGGCTAATTTGATGAGATGGAACCTTCGCAGAAGCAGATGTCTGCTCCCATGCTGAGCTTCTACCCACCCATCCACCCACCTACACACACATGCTCTCTCTCTCTCTCTCAGCGTGATGGGGCTGGTCGCGTGTTCAGCACTCATGTTTCCATATAATGGACAGGCGCAATTAACTCAAACAATTGAGGGAATGTCATTCTCTCTCTCTTTTCTCTTTTTCTCTCTCTCGCTCAGTCTTTTATCTCTCCCCCTCTCTCTTCCCCCCTCTCTTTATCTATCTCTCTCTCTCTCTCTCTCTCTCAACTTCACCCTATTCCCAGAACCCCACATCACAAAATGATTACTCACACTGTCAGCTGCCCTATATAAACGTTCAGGGGGATTCCACCATGGCTCTCCGGGTGCTAATGACTGGAATGATGAATAGAAATGCCAAAAAACAGATAATTGTAAAAGGTGCTTCAGTCCGTAAAATCGACTGCTAAGGGAGTCTATTATCAATGTTTAAAACACCTCTCTTTTCTTCAACAGCAAAGACTTTCACTTCTTATGTTGGAAAATGTACACCACAACTGTGCTTGCGCGCACACACACACACACACACACACACACACACACACACTTAAACATACACACATATACATACACACCACACACAAAGAGAGAAGAATTCTAAAACGGACATGATAGCTCTGGTTCCTCTTTAAAACATTGATAGGCTAGGTAAAAAATAGATCTTCCTTCAGATTGCCTTCACTCATTCCCTGGTCAAAATTGAACAAACAAACTGCTGTGCCCCCCTCCCCCTCTCATCACCACCACACAAATCACTATTTAAATTATGTATGTGTGAGCTTCTCTGACTGCAGGCCTATATTTAACACGAGCGGGCCGGGCACAGGTTCACAGGGTTTGTTTTGTTCTCGTTACTGACTAATGGCTCTCTGCGGCCATCCCCTAACATTAAAAAATAAATAAAAAATAAACAGCGCATATGGATGACTAACAATGAGCCCGACGCTAAAGTTTAAATAGGGGCTCTTCAGGCAAAAATTGTGCTCATACATCATAACCAAAAGTCATTTTTATTATGCATTGGGTAACAGTCTGCCTGCCACTCTTGTGAAGACAGTTGACATTTGGCCAGTTGCCTGTCAAAAACTCTGTTGGAGTGCTGGCACTGTGAGCTGCAGTTAATAAACAGCCTGTTATTATTCATAATATTTAGTCAGACCTTAACCTCTGATAATATAATTTCAAACTCAGGGAGAAAAGATTGGAAAAGACCATTTAGGCATGACTAAATTTGTTGCTGTAATTTGAACGACAATGAGAGTGCGTATCCATCTTACAGTAAATCAATTGTGTAGGACAATAGCACTGCAGCACTGATCCACTGAAACAAAATTGAATCAATCTGAATGTGAAATATTCCTGGTGACACAAACCTGTAGTTATCTGACCAGCTCTTTCACAGAATTTTGAAAAATGTGCACTAAGTGTTACGACGATATTACCTCTCAACTCACAAAGTGTATGTGTCATGCAAAACAGCTGTTACAGTTGCTGTTTGTATGTCTTTACCTATGTGTGTGTGTGTGTGTTTGTGCTATTCCATATTCTGTTCCATATCAGCTGTGATAGGCAGTCTTGCTGTGTGGCGTAGGAAATGTTTTATGTACCCATGTGTGTGTCAAAGCTGTATCATCTCTGGAAATATTTGAATTATTTCTGTAAAAGAGAAAAATTTGATTGGTTGATTCAAATAAAGAATTTAAATATGTGTGCAATGCTGCCTAGTGAGGTCCTGTTGTCCAAAATACTCAATTCCTTTTCACTATTGTGTACTGCATCTTAGATACGCTAGCATTCTGCTTGGCCTTCATTCTGACTGCGCCACATTTGATCTTTCAAGTACACCAACTCATCAGGCTACCTGGTCGGAGTCAATGCCACAGCACAATCTGACTGACTAGGCAGCTCGGAGAGGTTGCCTCGATCTTCTGTCCCATGTACTTGAACTTCTGCTATGAACTCCTGCCTGCTATTGACGTGGAGCTGATTAGTGAGTAGCCTGCAACAAAGTCCTATCAATCACAGGCATTGGTTCTGTCGCCAGCCTGACACCAAGCGCAAGATCCCCAGTTATTGCTTCACCTTTTGTCTGTGGAATGTATATGGCATTCATCAAGTTTCAAAGGGCCATCTCTGATGTTAAAATATAGAGCGCCATTTTGGGTTTTTCTCTTTATTCTTTAATCAGCCTAACAATACATCTGAAAGGCTTGCTTCAAAGGCACAGATAACGACTTCAATGTCGTGTCACTTCAGGGTGATGAGAAATCCTGGGGGCTCTAATTTCACACTGGCAAATGTGTAATGATACAACTCAGCTAACGCCTGGAATAATTGCGTTGTGCTGAGTGTCACATCCCCCGTCAAGTGCAAAGGGCATTTTTTAAATGAAATCAGAAAGATTTACAAATTAATTTCACAGAGTTCCCCCTTTTTCAAAGCAGTCCAAATAAACTGCTGTCACGCAGGGAAGAAAAGTATTCCTGAATCCTTCAGCCCAGGATGCTTTTTACAGAGTGCAATGGCTAACAGCATGCCAAGGCAATTTCAAAAAGCCTGCGGGCACTTCTTGGACGTGAGGCAACAGACAGTGCTGGTTAGAACAACAGGGCATCCAGCCCATAGTCCTTTGGGCAATTTAATTTCTCACACTGTCAACCTTTTTAAAAACTGTTGGTTTCAAAAGTTATTCAGCTTGTAACTGTGAAGGAGGCCAAAGGAGGACAAATAACGCTTTCTGCAGCCTCCTTAGACTGGTTGCTATGTGTGTGAACGTGTTCAAAAAGACACAGAAGCTGTGGCAGTTCAGCCTTGCTGCACGGCACAGAAGGACTCCAGCAAAAGATTCTCAGTGAAAACTTAGTGAGACTTATCTGAAATGATAGCATTTCAACCACTCGGCCTGACTGCCTTATTCAGGCGCAGATGAATTTTAATGAAATACAAATGGCAGAATACAGAATACAAATGAATAAAGAGCTAAATGCGAAGGGTTGGGGGGTTGGGGGGGGTTCATGCCGAATCAAGAAGGAATATGAATATAAATTGTCCTTTAAAACGGACTGTGAATGCAAATAAATGAGCAAACAGAAATATGGTTGAAATAACGTTTCATCAAATTGCCTGCGATGAGAACGAGCCATAAACACAGGTGATCCATCACGCCGGCTCCTCATTACCATATGAAAGACTCATTCTTTGATGCACAATATCACAAAATACTAGAGTGATTTAGAGCCCCCATAACTAAACGCAATGGTGTGACAACACCAATTGTCAACATATTATCCTCTCAAGGTTGTCAATCACATTTTCAACACTGCAAGTCTGAAATTGCTCAGCATATAAAAACACTGTAAGCTAAGTAAATACTGTTGACTAGCCTGTTGATATGCTGATATGAGTTGAGTAGCCTGCTGGTATGCTTTCTGTTGAGTTGAGTAGCCTGTTGGTATGCTTTCTGTTGAGTTGAGTAGCCTGTTGGTACATATGCTTTCTGTTGAGTTGACTAGCCTGTTGGTATGCTTTCTGTTGAGTTGAGTACTGTAGCCTGTTGGTATGCAGAGTGCACACGCTGATTTGTCTCTAAATGGCTCTGTGAATGGAAGAGACATACAGGCTAGAGAAATTAAAACTGACAGCATATACTGAAGAAGAGAAATGAGAGCTGAAGATCCCATTAAAGCAAACTGAACGAAACAATTAGATCTCATCCAAGCTTACAAAAACAAATCGTGATGGTCTAAATGATGCCCATGAGCGAACACGTACACAGAAGAATGTTTTTTAATCCAAAATCCATCGTTACTTTTGAGGCTAACCAACCTCATCTAGCTCAGACAAGACAAACAACATTGGAATGATGAAAAACATCTATATCAGTGGCGGAAAGCGAAACTACTTAAAAGCCTATGAACAGCAGGAGTGAAGCCAGACAGGCCTTTCAGACAAAATCAGCACTATTTGTATCACACATTTCATTATTAAAAACAGCCTCAAAGCACAGTACACTGTCACACATTTTGGTCATCAGTATTTGAAGCACACGTTATATCTTCCAATTGGGCCCATTTCAAGCCCCTCCACTGCCTATCACCCTTAAAGAGACCCTGAGAAATCGATGGACAACTACGGGAAGAAAAGCAATATATGTGTGGTATAAGTGTATATACTCTTTTGATCCCGCGAGGGAAATTTGGTCTCTGCATTTATCCCAATCCGTGAATTAGTGAAACTCTCACACTCAGCACACAGTGAGCTGCCTGCAACAACAGCGGCGCTCAGGGAAAAGTGAGGGGTCAGGTGCCTTGCTCAAGGGCACTTCAGCCGTGCCTACTGGTCGGGGTTCGAACCGGCAACCCTCCGGTTACAAGTCCGAAGCGCTAACCAGTAGGCCACGGCTGGCCAAAAAACTACTCATTGTCCCAGTGATGGAACTGCAGTCTGCTAAGAGCACAGAAGTTGTATCATTTTGTTTGTTTGCTTGTTTGTTTATTATTATTATTATTATTATTATTATTATTATTATTATTATTATTAAGTATACTGTTTATCTTCCTTTTCATCCTCACCTTCTGTTCTGTTGCTTTTATCCTTTTAAAGAAACTGAGCAGCAGGTTTTTATGCCAGGAGTTAAACTATCCACAAACTTGGTCAAATTCCTTGGTCATAAAACACACTTTTATCACCTGGAGTGTGTGTGTGTGTGTGTGTGTGTGTGTGTGTGCGCATGATGGGGGGATAAAGCACAAAGCAAGCTCTTTATGGACACCATCCATCAGAAGGCAAACTAATTCCAGGGTGCCACTAAATCAGGCTATAGCGAACGGTGTTAACCACAGATCCCACATGCTACACACGACGACACGTCACAATATCCACACTAACACACACACAAGGCAAGGCAAGTTTATTTATATAGCACATTTCATACACAGGGGAAATTCAATGTGCTTTACATAAACAAAAGCAAACAGTAATAGTACATAAAACAATAAAAGCCTAAAAGGGCAATAGTTTAAAAGTGTTTAAAATGTAAAGTACATAGAATAATGAAAAGATATACAAATCAACACAGAATGATTAAAAGACAAAAAAACAAATTCCACACACAAACACACACACACACGCCTGAACGCATGCCAGTTCTACTCATGTCTGTCGCGTCATGTCATGTTCCATCACATCAGCATTTATCCATAATTCAACGGCAGAAAGGATGATTCCTCCCTTGTGGCCCCTCTGGCTGCGACGCCAGGTGACTCATGAGGGCCCAGCGCTCAAAGCACGATGCTGGCTCTCAGTGCCGTACTGTCTACGGTCTGCATTTATCAAGGCTATCTGACAGTCCATCAAAGCAACCTGACCAGAGACATTTCTCTTTTTGTTTGAAGTGGTACAAAGTGGACCTGAAGCCATGTACAGTACAATAAAGAAAACAGCCAGAATGGACCATCTTTAAAAGGTGTACTGTAACATTTCATCTGTCACTGGAAATGTATATACTATACTTGCACAACGGACCAAAAGGAGTCACATTAATTCCATAACGCTGCCTGGATGAGAGCTGGCAGTGCCTTCTGTGCCCCCCACCGTCCTGAATGCAACATGCACAGAGACTTCTTCCAGTCTCCCAAGACTCGACTGGGTCTCACTGGACACGGACAGGCAACCAATTAGCATGAACACCCCATGGGGGGGGAGTGTGTGTGTGTGTGTTGGGGGGTGGGTGTAGACTGGTTCAGTCCATAAGTCTTCATCCAAGAGGTCCACAGAGAGCACCCCCAACCCCATGTCACCTCCACCTCACTTGTAGATGTCTGCATAATGGGACTGTCCCACTAACGTCTCTCACAGCATCCTGTGGGGAACTGAGATGACCACGACCTTAAACAAAACAAAAAAAGCATTATGAAAAAAATCTTTAAAAAAAACTAATTGAATGATTTCCCCGAGCACTGTCACCCACAAAAAAGTAGTTTAAAAATCCAATTTGAAAGACAAGTGTTGACATTAACACCCAGGCCATTTCAATCTCTTTTACCTCTCGGGCACCGCTAGAGAGGGAAGCACTAGACTGCCGTCGCATTTCCTCCTGTGCACTTCCGATATTCATCACAAAGGACAGCGCCTGTTTGCTTCAGGATCTAATGAAAATGCCCTGATGGCTTATCCGTTCCTCCTTGACCTTGAAATCCTCGGGTTTTTCGGGTCCCTTGGCAGTCGAGGGGCGTGGATGTTCTACTGACAAATGCTCCTGAATACCCAGGGCTTTATTTGCCGTTTCCCAGCGTACGGAGCGTGGTGGTAAAAATACACCACCTGCCTCAAAACAGGCCAAGCAAAGGGGGACAATATTTAGCCTAGAGGAAACCCTGTGAAACCCGACACCTTACTAAAAAAGCAGACCTGTTTTCATTTGCAAACAGTGCTATGCAAATGACACCAATCCATGTCCCAGTGAATCAAAGGCAATGAAAAAAAAAAATCAACAACCACCACAAAGCGTAGGTGTTCCCCACATGTAAATAATGCTCTATTAGTCCTTTCTGTGAAAGCACTGGCATAAAAGAGAAGGGAAGAACTGAATGTTTACATTATTGATCACTGTGCAACAAATGCAACATCAAGAGGTATTGAGTGTTAATGACACATTAACACTGTGATGGATAGTCAATCTAATCAATTGCTCTCAAATTTGATCCTGGTCCTTCTACATCCTTGTGAGTAAATACATTGAACTTAACATTGTGGGACAGTGTGCATTGAACTTAACATTGTGGGACACTGTGGGACAGTGGAACACTGGGAGAGGATGTGACAACACATGAGAGACATAAGGGAGAGACAAGAACAAGAGGAGGAGGGAAAGAAAGAAAGAAAGAGAGAGAGAGAGAGAGGGAGAGAGAGGACAAAAGAGAGAGAAAGGGAACATGAACAACAAAGGAAAGGGGAGCATTCTTCCATATCAAAACACAAACGATTTTGTCCACACTGGAAAGCCCCCCAAGGGCCAGTGGACACCTGCACAGGCATGGAGGTATCACTGGCCATCAATAACGCAGCATGCTCCAGCCCCAGTCCAGCAGCCATTGGACACAAACACGGGACCCCCTGCCGTGTCCATTTCACCAGCACACGCCAGAGGAGGAGGCAGAGGCAGCAGATGCTATTAGATGCTAAGATTAGGTCAGGGAGCACAGCAGGGACCACTGGCTCGGTCACCAGCAAGGACACACACACACATAAGGCATGTGTGATCTGGGCACGCACACACACACACACACACTCACACACATACACACAAGCACGCACACTTGTACGCAGGCACGCACACAGGCACACAGACACACACACACACACACACACACACACACACTGAAACACACATACATACACACACACACACATGGTCAGCATAAAGTCTATTGAAATGCATACAAAGCAGTCAGGTCAGGTCTTTAAGTTCATGTTCAGCTGCAGCATTGAATATGCAAGAGTATGACATGGCATAGGCAGGAGCACCTTTAAGGTCATGACACTGATCGGACTACGAGTGAATGGATGGACATGATATATGTGACGATTGCGCCTTTTCTGTCTTAATCTGTTTAAGTCAGCGGAAAGTCGTGTCTCCGTCAGACACATCTCTCCTGCAGACTGTCGGAAGCCATTATGTTTAATAATAGAGGATATAGCTGTTTAGAATCTCTGTGCCTCCTGAGAGCCCGTAGCCTTCACAACTGATGGAGAGAGGGAGGGGGCAGGAGAGGAGAGCATGGTCATTCAAACGGAAACATCATCTGTGATGTCCAGGTAAGAGGCATCCATTTATTGTAGAATAATGACTGTAGTAGTCTATTTTTGACTGGACTGTATTTAAATGTGTGATTTTGTATGGCATATTGTAATGTGTAATTATACATATACTATAGTGCAATATATAATTGTCACTGTGTAATTGTGTATATGATTTCAATATCATAGGATTCTATAAAATAATGGCTACAACTATGCAGGTGTAGCATTTGTGTTCTGCAGTACTGTAATATGCCTCTGCATGAAATCTTTTTTTTATTGTGTGAACATTGTTCAATGGTTGTGGCACACTGAAAAAAATCACATCTCTCCCAACCACTCCTAAACATAGATGACCAAGTCAAATGGACAGAATTGCTATGATAGACGGTCACGACCTTTCAATGATTTTTTTTATTCTTCCATTAATCACAGATCCCAAGAGATTGCCGTTACATGAAATCCCTCATCGAAGCAATGGAGGATCTGTTCTCTGGATGGCGCAGTCAAGTGTCTTTTACTATTTTCATTCACAAAGACAGACTTCCATCCGGACGTTTCTTCATTAGGAAAATATGGCTCATGAATCATTTATTACAGACAGCCTGCTTAGAATTTTCTCATTAAGGTTTTTTTGGCTCGACAGATGTGGTCTTAATGAATGGTCTGGATTTGAGTGTTGCTTTCTTCAAAGAGCTGGCGAAAGAGAATGAAGATTCCTTTTCGAGGATGAGAGCATTTTCAGCGGTTCACCTGTTATCATCCTTATTTTCCCAACGTTTCCCGTCAATAATTCAGAGGTACACACGCCCATGAAGTCTATGATTGCAGTCAATATTGAGGCCGCAGGCTCCGGTGCAGACAGTGAAAATGGGGCATGTAAACCCAAGCAATGACCCGACCATTTCGACAAGCCCAGGGGCAACACTGACATCTGCAATTCCCTAAAGACTTGCAAGTTCAGCCCATTTCTTTATTTGCAAACCAAACATGATCGCAGACATCAAAAAGAAGCATGGGGAAGTTTGCTCTAGTCAGAATCTGACTTTCAAAGTAAAAAAAAAAAAAACATAGGTTTTCTACAGACTCTGTTTTCATGTACACAGATATCGCTCAACATGACATTCAGTTTTATAAAGGGCAGCCAGAACTGAAGTGATATCAACATCTGCCAACCATGTAAATTACCTTACAGAACAGAGCAAGATAGTATCAGTGCCCTTGGACTATTTAAAAAACACATGGCATTTTATTTAGATTATTATACATAATGTAGCTTTTCCTCCTAAATGTTATTTTAATCAACAGTCTTTCAGAATCATCAGAAGAATCTCTCTCAAGAAGAGGCAAGGTTTTTTTTATGCATGTAAGACGAAGAGGGAAGAAAATAGCACACTCAATTAAAAGAACCAGACACCAGTGAGTCATGTAAGGAAAATAGCGGAAAATAGTCTGCCCTGCTCTCTACCTCTGACCTATAACAAATTGCCCCAACGCAAGGCAATAATACTGGGGGAAGCGTGTTCTGGGGTGGGGTCTGGCCATAGTAAAAGGAAAGGCGTATTTCTGCAGGCTACTTTTTCAGCAGAAGCTGCGCGCGGGTAAAACCTCCTGTGATCGGGTGCACGAGTGCACCGGAGGAGAGAAATATTAATCAGTATTTCAAACAGACGGCACACAAAGGCCACGGTCACTTGAAAAAACACTGTGACCTGACCGATGCTGCGATTCACGGGAGGGAGGGCAGATAAAACAAGCTATCTTCAAACACCAAGCCGGCGCATCAGAACGGTGGCAATTTTCAAAGCAACTTGCTTGAATGACACACTGCCAACATGAATCTACATGAATAGGGATTTTAACATGTCACCCGCCAATCAAGAGAGAAAAATGCATGATCATTGTTATCAATTACAACATTTGCAACAAATGCGAACAGTTCAATAATACGCGTTGGATATATTTACCATTAGTGATCCATCTGGAAATCAGTCTCCAGTCAAGACTGGATGAGGTCCGTATTAACGTTAAGGTTAAACTTAGAGATTTGGAGAGTGTGTGGACCGGAGATGTGTAAATGTGTGGCGCAACTTCCAAACAAAACGATGGCATGCCGCGTTTTCGGTTTCAGAGAGTTCACTGGAGATTTCCAGTGAGTAAACTCTGAAAATTGCACTTCAATATTACAAAGTAAGATTGCAGCATATGTAGCCTACTTGAAAATTCCTAGCAAACGTGTAATGTAGCTATGCACGGGATACTCAAATAAACGTGCCAGAATGTCTTACCTTAAATTCACCGAAGATGTTGATCTTCTATGTATACACTCGAGAATGGACGAATACACAAGAATTAACTATAACCACATGCAAATTACCTACGAGAAGTCAAAATGCAAAAAATCTTGCACTCTGTTGAGGACAAAAGGCGCAGAAGAGCACGCGTATCGCTGCGTATCGTTGCGTATCGCTCTTTACAAGTACATGGACCACACCACTCCTCAGCCACGACTAGATGAGGAGGGAGCACCTCCTACCTCTTATCTAAGTGCGAGTTAGCGAATTGACATCAGTGAGGATCGTACTTTATCGTGGGCAAAGACAACCTTTGGGCGGGTTGACTGCTAGTACTTTGGGACACACGTGGTGTGCAAAATATATCGAATACTGAAGACTTACATTATATGAAATAGGTTACGTATTTGCAGAGCTGGAATTCCGCACGGATTTACTAAATATTTACCACCACCCTGATACCTGAGTAGTTATGAACTGTAATTTATGTACATTATCTCAGGATTAGACATTAGATATGTTCTCTACATGTTAGTCAGTGTTAGGGTTTGTGCATTAAGTTTCAGTGGAACATGGCAATATGATTCAAACAGAGCTGACTAAACATGCAGAGGAATGGGAATTTTGCTAGGATGCAGCTTGGCACAGCTATATGATACATGTTTCCCATTCTCTCTCCCTCTCTCTCTCTGCCTCTCTCTGTGTAGTAACCCCAGGCTTGTTTCTTTCCTGTCATTTCACAAATAAATGACTAGTGAATGTCTCATTTCCACACTGGCAGGTTATTACAGTGGTGCCTCTGATTGCAGACATCATTACATTATCTCTTCTAGGAGACCTTCTCGTATGGTAATGTGACTGGTGGTGGCCATCGAGGAGTGGAGGCGGTGGACGCACCCACTACACTGAGGTACTCTTGTTGCCCAGCCAAATGGCGCAGCACTGACAATTAAATATTGTAGCCATTACGCTAGGGTGGTGATTGCCGAGTCAGTGAGCATGGTTAACACTATTACTTCATAAACCAGAGTTAATTAGTCTGTACATTATTAAAAACATGAAACAAACATGAAACAACACAAAGTCAGTTTTGTGCACAAGGCATCTATTCTTTCTCTCTCATCTCCTAATCACGTCCTGTACCACAGTAAGCAGTATTTGCTGCCTTGATTGCTTATGTAAAATGTAACCACTTGTCTCTGCATATGAATAGAACATGCCCTAATCATACTCACAATGGTTCTTTCAGAAGTGAGCATGCAGATCAATGACACCAGCAGGCAACTGTATTCATTAGTGCAGTCTCAAGGCAGCATCTCTGTAATTTCGTCTCCTTGTTTGCAAGCCAGCAAGGCTCATACAGTACATTGCTCTTTATGCATTTACAAAGACACGGCTCCTAACAAAAACAGCTTTTATCATAGGCAAGCATGGTGTATTTCAAGCCCATGCCTACACAGTCTTTTCTATGAACACATTCCCTTTGCTCTTGACATAAACATCCCTTCCATCAATGCTATTCTGTGTTTCAAGTTAATGTCTACACATTGAGACACGATTCTTAACAGTACACTTCCATCACCGCTAGTATTGTGTGACAAGCCCATGCTCATACTCTACGCTGTATGAACAACATACACTTCGTGAGACACCAGTTTTGATACCCCTGAGCACTTATGTTTCAAGCCTACGCCATGCTCAGCCTGTCCCTGCAGTCAGTGTGCAACCCATGGGAAGCTCTATATGGCAATCGGCAGGCAGGCAGACATCTGACACACTGTACCGCATTCCAATGCTTGAAAGAGAGAGAGGGAGAGCGAGAGAAAGAGAGAGAGAGACTGGAAAGAGATGCTCGTGGGCTGAAGTGAGCTCAGTAGCCTACACTCTACCATAATTACAAGCTCTTCCCCAACCCTAATTTCCCTGGAAAATAGAAAACATGGCAGTGAGAGTTTCTGACTGCATTTTGTGGTGGTGTGGCATATCATTTTCATTAATGAAAGACTCCAGAAAGGGGCTGATTGCTCGGTTAGGTTCCAAGGCCAAGTATTAGGCCCCCTGTTTGATTGCTGAGACATGGTCATGAGTTTTGCTGGGAAACTGGGTGCAGAACAATCGGCAGACTTGATAAAACCCAAAGTTGGTGAAGATGAATGAGGATAGTCATATCAGGGCTATTTTCCTCTTCTGCTTGAAGCCACTCTTACGTAAGGCTCTCTTAGCCAGCGTCTCTCTGCGTCCTGAGCATTAATTGCCTTTGAATCATGCTTTTCGTCCGACTTCAGCATGCCAAGCAAAACCACACTCTTAAATTGCATCCTTCATGGCACGTCCTGCATGAAAAAGTTTAAAATGCATTATTTAAACTTTTAAAACCCCACGATAAAACCACATGATGTTAGCAGCTACTCTCAGACACTGGAGAGATTCATTTTGATTTACAGAGTGCAATGCATGTAAATCTGAGAAAAATCACTGCCATAGTTTTTCTTCTTGGCTTCATGATAGGGATATGGATATGGGAAATACTAAGCAAAGCCAAGATAAAATGTAAATGGCATTAAAAAGGTTGATTACTGTAGGCCCTCTGTGTCATAATTTAAACCTGCTCCAGAAGCAGTCTGTGTTTCAGGAAGGGGTTGATGGAGCGGAAAAAAAAGCCAAGAGGCTTCATTCTCCAAGGCTGCAGCCGCCCTGTTCCCTGCCAGCGCCTTGGCTAGGAAAGAAAGGATTGCCGCTGCTGCACTTATGCATATTTCATTGTGGGGAGCGTCTTTTATGTCCCAAGTTAACCTAGTTGAAGGTCTGTACTACCAGAGGTGGCAAAGGGATGTCAGTGGCTGGTGTTCCTCAGAAACAAGCTTAAATATTCATTCACTTCAGATATCCTTTTTTGAACAACAAAAAAAACACTTCACCTTCCCTCACCGAAAAACAAAAAAGGAAATCCACGAAACACCTTTGACGTGAAAAATACAAACCACTAAGGGGCCGATTGTACACTGATGCTCCACCATCAGTCCCACACAACACACTGAAGAAAAAACCCCGTACTATGCCACAGAAAACTATGTACCGCCTGCTGCACACTATGCGTTATTCAAAGCCAGAGAGATATAATGCATGAAATGGTTTCTGCAGCACCAAATGGTGTTTTCAGCTCTGTCTGAATGTATTTGCCGTATTTGTGTGGCGTTCAGTGGCTCTCCACTAGCCTAATGGGTCAGGCCTATCTTGTTCCGCTCACGGATGTCCTGTGAATCCTCTAACAGCACCACGCCTGGCCTTGTCAGAAGGCATCAGCCCGTCACCATGCGACAGCAAAAAGAAATAGGCCAATGTTACACAGACTTGAGGCTGTGAAGGGCTTCACCAAGACATAGTGGTAAGTCGGGGCACAAAAGAAGAAAACAAACACTTATTTGGCCTTTGGCTTCTGCTCCTGATGGAACAGAATCGGATTTGCGCATGTCGACAGTGGATCTGGCAGATGCGGTGGCCGGATCAATGAAACCCCGAGGACTGACTGCCGCCTGCCCGCCCGCCAGCGGTAGAAAGAACCAGTAGGTGGACGTGACTGAGCCTTACTGTGGGGAAGACAGAGAGGAGGAAATCCATTACATCTCTCCTGAGCACACGCCAGTAGTGCTCCACGCCAGGAGCATCCATTAGCCTGATGAGCAGACGTGGGAGTGTGTGAGGGCCAGGGGTGGACACGACCGACTGGTCTCCATCACGAGGGAATACAGTATGTGGAGCACTTGATGATGTCCTTTTAGTCCATAACAGCCTTCATAAGATGATACAGTAGACCCAGTGAGGAAGTGGAACAAACCTATTTCTATTCCACGTCTCTAATTGCAGTTTCTCTGTTCCTGAAAACAGAGTTATGCAAAAATAGTAAAAGCAAAAAGATAAAATAGTATTTGGGTCCTCAGCAGCCACAAAAGTTTTCTTTGAAAATAATTGCAAACTTAACTCCCCCCCCCCCCCCCCCCCCATATTTGCACCACGAAAGCCATGTCACTCCCCAGGACCCACAAGCTCAGTGAGCGTCATCTCAACACCTCAGCATTATGCACTCGATGAGGAGTTGTGGCAATCATGCCAAATATTAGCTTCCTGGTGATGAAATCAGATAAACATAATGCAATCCAATGGCCCAGTTGATAAGCACCAGGCACTAGGCCTACCTATTAAAATGGTTTACTATAGCAGAGCAGTGGAGCTGGATATTGGCTGATCCAGACACTTGCTCTCTGTGCCCAGTTGTGGTTGCAGTAAATGTGTGCATGGCTTGTGGCGGGTCAATAAAGACCAAACTCATGCCCTGGTCAGGCGAATCTGTGTCGGGTCGGGAGTTCCCCTTGTGCAGATCGGCTCCACTTTACCCAAACACACCACTGATTGGCACTAATGTCCTTCAGCTGACGGTGCCTCCCTAGCTGCTGCTCTGCTGCTCCGAAAGTGTGTGTGTGTGTGTGTGTGTGCGTGCGTGCGTGTGTGCGTGTGTGTGTGTGTATGTGGGTGAGTGTGTGTGTGCGTGTGTGTGTGTGTGTGTGTGTGCGTGCGTGCGTGCGTCTGTGTGTGTGTATGTGGGTGAGTGTGTGTGTGTGTGTGTGTGTGTGTGTGTGTGTGTGTGCGTGTGTGTGTGCATGCATGCGTGAGTGTGTGTGTGTGTGCTCACAATGTATGCTAAACCCGTATCCACACTTTTCTCCTTTCTCATGCTGTTCTTCTCCTAATCAGATGAATAATGCATACACTCCCTCACAGCATTCTCAGCATATCCTGAATGCGTTTAGTGGGGTGATTATGATAAAAAAGAGTGCTTACCTTACCTTAAATGTATCCCTGTCTATATTTAAACAGATAGTGGACTTTAATATGGATGAGAGACCGTAGCCTAGGGCACAGGAAGATATTTAGGTTGTCTTGTTCATAGTCAGAATAATTTCTTTTCTGGCAATACTCATTTAGTCCTACTAATAATAGTAATTAGATTGTGAATAGCCTTAGAGGGGATGGGACCGTTGTATGGACCCTTTCAAGAGAGTTCCATTATCAGCATCATAGTTGGCCCCACAAGACTTCCGTTTTAACATTCCATATGTTATCTTAATGCAGAGGAAGTAGATTGGGGCCCAAATAGAACGTTCAAGCATTGTTTTTGTTTTTATTGTTGAAAGGGTCTATAGTCACTGTGCTGTGATGATGGACAGCCAAAGTCGGTAGGACCTCAAGTCTTGTCCCCCTGTGGCCACTCCAGCCCAGAAAAAAATCACAGTAAATCCCCCACTTTTATTGATCGTCAGGGGCTCAGTGGGGAACATGAAAGAAATACCCACACCACCCTCTCCTACCCCCCCCCCCCCCCCCCCCCCAGAGGGGTATGCTCAGGCTGGAGAAACCCTCTTGAATATCAATTGTGTTTCAATGAGAAGGAGGCATCTTCTGCTTATCCCCCCACACACACACAGCCTCTTTAACCTAGTGCAGCCAGCCCACTGAGAGAGGAAGAGAGAGAGAGAGAGAGAGAAAGAAATAGACAGAGGGAGAGAGAAAGAAACAGGGCAAGAGAGAGAGAGAGGGGGTAGAAAGAGTGGCACAGTGTGCATTCATGGTGACTCACAGGCCTTAATGATGGTCTTAAACACACATGATGTTTTTTTTCTCTCGCCCCATGACTCAGTAGTAAATTGGCTCTAAAGGCGGAGAGGAAGTCAAAGCCAGAGCCGAATGTTGGACGCACAAATACACCCAAAAAGGCACAACCTTCCATTGATGCTCTAAATCGGTTCTGGAGTCGAGGACTGCGGAACGCGGATCGTCACCTTGCTCCGCCGCAGCATCCTGTGATTACCAGGAAATAATCACACGTTTGGGGAAAGAGGTGGAGAGCAGCCCTGTCATTGGACCTTCATTTTACCCTGCCTAAAAACACAGCCCAGGCACTTAGCGGTGCATCCCACTAATGCTACAGAAAACGAGGAAAGGAGGAATGGAATGACAAAGAAAACAGGGAAAATATTCCCCTTCTGGTCAACGGGTTTCTTCCAGGCAGTTCCCACATATGCTCTCCACCCACGTGACCCAAGCTACTGTATTCTGGAGCCGAGGTGTAAACATAGCCACATGTATTTTTCATGAGCCGATTCTATGACCCCTGAATGGCTAATGCATTAACAAATGTCGTGGTTCTTTCTTCCTCACAGTTGGGAATTGGAATTGGGAGTTGTGTCTGTGCCACCGTTCAATCAAAAGATCTTAACAACTGGACAGGCAGCAAGTCACAGATTGAGCCAGGCCATGAGACATCAAAGCTACAAGGATGGAGGAAGGTCGCTGGTTCCCTCTCCATACGTTTGCAGCCACAGACTGATTGCACAGGGCCCAAAGTGACAGTGGTAGAACAGGAAACTGTCGGCCCATTTGTGCCTCATGGTTAACATAAATAGATTCTGATTCTCATCTCATTTAAAGACCTGGTAGATAAAATGCAAAAAAGGTTTCTTAGATGAATTCATTAGTCTGACAGCATGTTAATTATTTAGATGTGCAGCTGAGTCTTGTGTGTCTACACTGTATTGTATCAAGGGCTGTGCTGTTAAGTCATGCTGTATCTGAGAGGATCAATCCACTAAGACTTGAGTAAACATGGAAATCCAGAAATCAAGAGAGGATAGGAGAGGATGTTCTGTACACGTTGTGTGATTTAGATATGATTCTACTCGCTGTGGCTCTGAATAGTGAGGACACACTGTCCCCCATAAATGTTAAAATAACATAAATTATTTACACACACACGAGAGAGATAGAGAGAGAGAGAGAGAGATAGAGAGGGATAAAAAAGAATGAAAGATGCTTGTCCAGAGACAAGGAATACCACTGCATAATATGACATTAACAAATAAGTAGCCTAATGGCAAAGTTCCCAAAACCCTCAACCAAAGCAAATCATTACAGTAATTTCATGCCCACTGGCTCGCACATGTTCAGATCCATCATCCCTCTGGCTAAAATGCTGATTATGCTAACATGTACAGTATATCACACTGCATGGGTTTGACTGCGTGTTACAAAGAGGAGTTGTGTTACACTAAACGTAGCCTAGTAGAAATGTAGCATATTATGAGCTGTACTGTATTTAACCCATCGTGGATTTATGACTGACCAAACCAAATGAAACAAACAAAGTGCTTTTAAGGCTGTTGAGGGCCGTAGGCTTATTTATGTCGTCTCTTTACCAAAGTCTGTGTGAGACTGAGCTATGGGTGATTACACTTGCAGCACAATTTGTTTATGCAAGTTTTTTTTTTTTATACCGTGTGTGACTGCAACAGCTTGCACGGTTTTCATTTTGCAATTAATTACACTGCAGGCGCTGAGAGTACTATTGTGCAAAAAAGAAAGTAATAACAGTTTCATTCTGGAATGGAGTGTGGAGATATAATGTTTCTGAGACTGGCCGTAACCAAAGAGCAAATATAATTTCATTCCTCTGTGTGTTTGCCATGTTTTGAAATGATGATGCTGGCCGCAGGCGTGTTTTTTATTTTATTTAAAGCCAGTCTGTCTGTCTGAGATGAAGCCATAGAGGGGCCAGTGGAAAGGGCCATAGCGGCGCAGTGCTGCTTCGCTTATGTTAATCTGGGCCAAGCTGTGTGCAGACCCGCACCCACTCTCCCGTAAACACTCTGAGTAAGCAGGGAGGAAATTTAATTAGGAGCGCACTATGGAGATAAGGCTTTGCCACAAGTTTTTCTTTATGCCCATGTCATTATGGGCACAACAAAACTCATTTTGTGGTCTGAGGATGGCTCTGAGTGGGGGGCTTACAGTTATATGAAGGCAATTAAAATATTTCTGTCAGCTGACTTTCATCACCAGTTTGCAGAGGACACATTTTCACAGTATGCAAATTAAATTGGGCAACAAGCAGTTTGTCAAGAGGAGGTATGAAGTACTCTCTGTCTCTCTCTGTATGTGTGTGTGTGTGTGTGTGTGTGTGTGTGTGTGTGTGTGTGTGTGTGTGTGTGTGTGTGTGTGTGTGTGTGTGTGTGTGTGTGTGTATCTGTCTATATTTGTCTATATAATTGCCAGCTCCTCCACAAATGGGTACTCAACAACCCATGCATAACCTTTTTCATGTTGATTAAACAAATCAATACCAGTCACAAATGTCTATGTCAACATTCTGCAGAATCATTACCTGAAACACTCTCTCTTTCTGTCAATCGCACACACACACACACACACACACACACACACACACACACACACACACACACACACACACACATGCACAGACTCTCTCTCATTATGTCAGCCTACACCACAACACCTGTCATCCACCAAGTTATATTTTGTCAATTATATTTTTTCCACCATGTGTTCCTCATCAACACTGTCCAAATCCAGTCCTGTAATTTCTTTCTTAATGTCAGATGCACAAGGTATCTTTGTAAGTAAGTAATTGACATTTATCAGGGCCATCTGTCTCCTATCTGAGACAATGTTACCAATAATGCAATAGTCATTAGTTCCAGCAGATTTTCAGTGGAGACCAGCTCCGGAAACACAAAGGTCTGCCATGGTGATGATTCTAAAACACTTTGCCAAGATCCCACCACAACATAACTACACATGACCTGTTTTACAGACTGCTTTAGGCATCTAAATATGAAACTCCTTTTGTTTTCCCTTATAGCTCTTTCCCATAACACTCATGCCACATGTAGGCCATGCATCATGCGGCACAGAGGGCAAAGGTCAGAGGAGAAGGGTGACAGGGCATGTGCCAGACTTCGTCACAGCATGGACTCCTTCTCCAGAGATGACAGGAGCCTGGCTGTGGGTCCAGACTCCGCGGCAGAGGGCAGAGGGCAGAGGGCAGAGGTATACAGTACATCATCTTCACTAGGTGATGCAAAACAGGACGGGGAAAATGAAATGTGCGCTGTTTATTTTTAAACACACAATAATAAGACACATTTGTGGTGCAGATTCTCTTCTGGCAGGCATTAGTGCACAGCATTTTCTTTTTCATGCTATATAAAATACAAAATAATTGTCAATCGTGGATACCATTTGTAAATATTTGTAAATATTATGGGAATGTGTTTATATTGTTTTGGGAGCACACGCATTATTGCATCATGGTAAAAATATTAAGTTGCTGAATGCACAGGTGCACAGAATCGTAACATTACATGTTTGTCTTATCTCAGAGCATCTATTTTGTGACAACTACTGTATGTGAGGATGCAGCAGTAGTACAGTATCCCTGTACTATAAACAATATCCCTTACAATAACTCTTCACAACGTTGCCAAACAGAGCTACATATCTACTATCTGGCGTGTTTGAGGTCAGATTACTATGTACAATACGGTATTAGAGACTTTTGAAGAGCTTGAAAAATCTATTGCCAGTGGCAAAGGGTAGGTCTTCTTCCCTATCCTCATGGGGTTGATACTACACAAAGAGAAAATGCACACAAATAAACTCCAGTTCAAAGTCAAATGCTGCACTCTCTTGGTGGTAAATATTATTGCCTTAGACAAACAGACATCCAAACACTTACTCAAATATTTTGAATAAACTATCAATAAATAAATAAATACATAAAAATAGATGATTTCATAAAAGCCCTTCTAGGGATAAGTGTTGCAGTTTTGCTTTGGCTATAAGCACAATGATACTTGCTTCAGATAGCTGTTTGTCTATGTACAATGTATCTGTCCATATCAAATAAACCATTAATAAATAATAAATAAGGATAGAAAAGAATAAGCTGAAGGTCACAAATCCACATGCCAACATCCACATTTGTACATACTTGTTTTTATTTAATGTTATTACTATGTATATTACATTTACTTACAAAATAATGATAACTGTCAGGACAGTAACATGTCTTGGCACATTTGTTTTACAGGATCAAAAAATAATTTCCTCCCACAACCCCTTTTCAAATACAACCCCCCAACTTCATTTTCATGTCTCCTCCATTCAATTCTTCATACACAGTAATGTATTCATGATTTCTTCTTGCAATGATGAATCAGATGCAATGATCAGGCAGCAAGGGCAACACTACTTGGATCTGCATGTGATAACAGCCAGAGATATCTAGCAGCATTTCAACAGTATTTCTTTCACAGTGCTTGGAGTGGGGGCTGCTATACTATACTCTTTCCCAGTGATAGATCCACCACATTAACAGATCTAGAAGCAGATGGAGATCACGGAGGGGCAAACAACAAAAATACACACACACACATACATTCACGCACACACACAAACACACATACACACGCGCATGTGCACACACACACACACACACACACACACACACACACACAGACACTCACACAAATACAGACATACACAATCGCTCAGCACACGTACATGCCCAAATTGGTTTGTGATGGAATTGTAAAAATGTTCAAGTCAATAAATAAATCATTAATATTTTAAATATGAGCTTTACATATAGTTGGAAAGGATGTGACCATATGACCAATATATTAGGCTTTGTATCTACAGTATTGAGAGTAAATGTGTGAAATGACTAGGACAGGGGAAAAGAGACACAATAAAGTTTACAGTCATCTTGGTCCGTTTCTGGTGATACACCTGACAATTGCTACACACAAAAGGGCTGTGTGCAAAAGATGATGATTACCTCTATTATTTGCAGAGTTCATTGTTTCCTCTTTGACAACTTTGCTGTTTTCATATTCATTAGTCAGTATTGTTGATTTATTTTCATCTATACTAATTAGTATGTATCACTGCTTATCATTGCACAAGTTACGGCGCATTAGATGTGTATGAGAATAAATGCTAACATGTGCCATTTCTGTCCAGTGTTTAGGGGAGGTGACATATCAGTTAGCTTATCAGCAATCCCCAAAATGATTAATTCATACTATCATTCATTTTGTCTCTCATTCTCTCTCAGCTGGGGATAAAGTAAACATAATGATTTCTGAAACAAAAAATAATAAAACACAAATTGTTCATGATTAATAACATGTAAATATCTTCCTGGAAAAAACATGTAAGTATGTGTCAAATAAACGTAAAAGTATTAACCCTCAAAATGTTACAAAATATAATGAAGACTGTGGGTCTGGAGATTTCTCTACAGACTTGATATAAATAAAACATTAATATAATTTCTAATATGGACACCGTTATGACTGATATGTAACAACACCATTGAAGTATTTTTCAAATAAAATAGAATACCCTGATACTTATCACTACCTGCACTGGTAGTGGTCACTTATAACATGAGTATAAATATATCAGTAGCTATTTTCAGCACGGTTACCTCTTATAAAAAACACTGCTGAGTGAAATATATTGGACCAGAGAATAGACTACACTAGTGCATAAATATGTCGGTACAGACACTCCTGTGCTGAAAGAGTTCAGACAGACAAAAATACACAACCCACATGATCATCCGCCTTCCAATCTTGAACCCAAGAAAAAGAAAAAAACAAAAAAAAACAAGCCATCCCTTCATGAAAGGAAGACACTGAGACGCACTCTCTACTCCTCCCCCCACAGTTCTCTTAGCCTGAAGCATGTGCTACGTGTTGTGTCTGCATCCTCTCTCTGAAGTCCCTCGCCTCCGCATCAGAGAGATACACACTGCTTCAGTCCAGCCGGCAGGGCTAGATAGTGTCCTCTACATGTTTTAAAATACTGTAGTCTCTATTCGTCGTGGTTATGTGAGCAGTGGTCTGGTCGGTGGGGGGGGGGGGGGGGGTGGAGAGCTGTGGGGTGTAATGGGGTGGATCAGGTGTTTAGCGATGGCAGCAGAAATACCACCGACCAGCCACCCACCCCAAACACCTCCCAAACCCCACCTTGAGGTGCGCCCTCAGAACTGGGAGTCAGCGCCCAGGCTGTTGAAGTCTTCGGCGCCATACTTGTCGCGGCCGGACGACTGGCGGAAGCCGGCGGCGATCTCGTCGAAGGTGCGGCCCTTGGTCTCAGGCACCTTGAAGTAGGTGAAGACGAAGAAGCCGAGGAGCAGCACAGTGAAGATGATGAAGACGTACGGCCCACAAAGGTTCTACAGAGACACAGAGAAATGTAAATATTTACAAAATAAATACTATGTATAAAAAGAGATATACATACATACATTATCCAAATATTAGCCGAGGTTTATACATTGATTTTGCAAAATTTCTTCAGCTATGAGGTTAATACAAGGGGGCAGTTAATATGGTATTAATATGGTTTTGTTTTTTTAACTTGCATAAAACACCTGCGGTTTATACACAATGCGGCTAATACACAGGAAACTACTGTACAGTACAGTATATGCAGTACAGTACATTACATTACTTTGTGTTTTATCCACAGATTTATAGTTATAGACCCTTTCAATCTGTTCCTAGAGGGTTTCTGGTTGAAACATTCAAAACCAACGCAGATACTTTGAAGTTAAAATGAGTCGGACTTTAGCATAATGCTCTACAAAATGTTTTCTTATTTATTTTCATTTTGTTTGTTCCCAAGTTACCATTAGCTCAATGTTGTTTTCTGTGCCACCGGAAATGCCTTAGGAACGCACCTGTTTGTTTATGCAGTTGAAAGGGTCTACAAAATAGACACTAACCTCTGACCAGTGTACGGTACATCTATCCACATCATCTGCATTTAGTGACCCAGATGGGGCTTTTAACCACAATTTCAATACCAAAGGGAATCCATTTTATCAGTACTTGAGCTTAGTGGAAATGTAATGCATGACCTTGTCACTGCCATTACAGTCCATTAAGGCCACACAATCATAAGTACTTGTACTTTGCTTGTTCAGATTCAGATAGTTGACCTCGCCACTGTTCCAGTTTGAGTATTTTTTTTTTTAAGGTAACAGAGAAATTAAAGTATCTGAAATCCACTTACCGCTACATACTGGAAGCACATGCCCACAATGAAGTTAGCTGACCAGTTGGAGAAGCCGGCCACAGCAAAGGCTGACGGGCGGGGGCCCTGGCTGAAGAGCTCGGCCACGATGAACCAGGGGATGGGACCGGGCCCGATCTCAAAGAACGCCACGAAGGCAAAGATGGCGATGATACTGACATACGACATCCACTTTAGTTTCTCCTGTGGACAGCAGACAAGAGAATCAGTTCTAGAATCACTATAACAGATTAATGACAATTATTTTCAGAATATTGTATAATTTTTAGCTGTTAACATGGATTTAGTTCTTTACACATTGAGATGAAATGCACTGTGTAACAACAAAGTAAGCATTGCCAAATGTTAACAATATCAGATAAAAAAGGAATAGAATATTGAAAAATATAAAGCTTTTGTTGTATGGTAAGCTCAATACTGTTCAGGGACCAACAACACTCACTCTATGTGTGAGGCCTCGGCCTACTATAGCACACTCAATTAAACAGTTAGGCAATCAAAAAATGCTCGACCCAGTGCTGCCAACCTAATTGAGATCAGAGAGGCATACACAGCACAACAGTCTGTGTAGATCACTGGAAAAAACACCAACTCTGTGCTTGACTAATCATCACAAGTGGCTCTTCATGAGCCGTAATGGCTGCCGCCGTGGGATGGGATGAGGGGAGCGTAAACAAGCCGAGCACACAGCACAGCACACCCACCAGCAGCGCCATGGCGACGGTCATGAGCACGGCGGACACGGCCATCCCCATCAGGCCGGTCAGGTGCAGCGTCCTGCGGCCGGCACGCTCCACCACAAACAGCTGCAGGAGAGAGGAGGAGAGGGAAGAGCAGGGAACACGGAGAGGAGGAGGACAAACAAGAGAGAGGTGAGGAGAAAGAAGGAGAGGAGAGGAGGAGGAGGAGTAGGAAAAAACAAGAGAGAGGAGAGGAGAGAGAAGGAAAGGAGAGGAGAAGAGAGGAGGAGGAGGAGGAAAAAACAAGAGAGAGGAGAGGAGAGAGAAGGAGAGGAGGAGAGGAGAACGGAGGAGGAGTAGGAAAAAACAAGAGAGAGGAGAGGAGAGAGAAGGAGAGGAGGAGAGGAGAAGAGAGGAGGAGGAGGAGGAAAAAACAAGAGAGGAGAGGAGAGAGGAGGTGTAGGAAAAAAACAAGAGAGGAGAGAAGGAGAAAGTGGAGGAGGAGTAGGAGTAGGAGAGGAGGAGAGAGGAGAGGAGTACACAAAAAAAGGAGATGAGTTAAAAGTACAAGGACAGGGAGAAAGAACAACAGATGAAGAAAGGAGGAGGAGAGAGGACAATAGAGGACAAGAAAAAGTACAGGAAGGACAAAAAGGACAAGAAAGTACAGGAGAGGACCACCGAGGGAGAGGCAGAGATGAAAAGAACGTATATGAGTGGAGAACAGAAGGATTGATGACGGAGGAGAAGAAATCAAAGGAGGGGAAGATGGCAGAAGTGACAACAAGACAGAAGAAAAACAATACAGACATGAATGCAACGACCAAATGCAACTCAGTACAGTCTTGTCAAACAACAGGAAATCAGCATTCATACAGTTCACACACTTTTCCTACACAAAACCTTCTGCATTCTGAGGTTGCACATCCGAGTCTGAGAGACACATACCGAAACCACAGTAAAGGCTGTGTTCACCACCCCAGCACCGATGGTGGCATAGACTGGCTGCTTCAC
>NC_055963.1:18975758-19242380 GCF_018492685.1 Alosa sapidissima
CTCAGCAGGAAGGGCCATAGCGTGGCATTGCCCAGGATGGACTCAATCCCAAAGATCTGCATTCAGCACAGCGCCAACACACATGTGGTGAGAGAGGGGATATGAGCTACACCATCGGTCTTATACTGTAAGGGTTCTGATCAGAGCAGAGAATAGATGTTGTTTGTGTGTATATTTGTGCAGTGAATGCTTCTGTGCATGCGTGTGTGTGTGTATGTGTATGTGTGTGTGTGTATGTGTATGTGTGTGTGTGTGTATGTGTGTGTGTGTGTGTATGTGTGTGTGTGTGTATGTGTGTGCACTGAATGCTCATTCATGCATCATTATTTATATTTGTGCGTCTGTTATTACCCATGAGGTCTCTCATTGAAAAGTAAACAAATAAAACTGAAATAAATACAAAAGGAAAAAAGAAACACTAACTAATCCTTTAACACACACACCTGTGCCACGAGGATGCCAATGACAACGCCGAGCTGATGCAGTGTGCCCAGCGCCCCCCGGAGGTCAGTGGGGGCGATCTCGCCCACGTACATGGGCACGAAGCCCGTGGAGAGGCCAGAGTAGAGCCCCACGATGAAGCGGCCGATGATGAGCATCTCCCACGAGGCGGCCAGCTTGGAGAAGCCCATGAAGGCAGCAGAGACGAAGGCCAGGATGTTGGCAATGAGCATCGAGTTCCTCCTGCGGTCAGAAAACGGGGGGAGTTAGAACACTCTCTCTTCATGTGAATAGTCTCTGAACTTGGTAAAGTCCCATGGTGCTAAGTGCACAAGCACAAGTGATGCGATCTAGGAAAACCCTTCACATGGTGATGGTGCACTCAAAAATCCTTGATTTTGGCTCCGTTTCAACCCTCTGGTGAAATTTCTGATACCTGAATTTCTGAAGATTCTGATACCATCCTGGCAACATTCTGGACACTGTCCCCTAGCAAACTCCTGGATACCATCCTCCCAAAATCTGGGATGTTGCTAGGATGGTAAAATTGCACCATGTAAAGGGTTTTCCCAGATCGCATCACATATTACACAACGAATCAAATGAGCTTTAATTAAGATATTAGTATGGCCACTACAGTATGTAAACATAATGATTATTACCTATTACCGAATGAGCTATTCACTTATTCACTTATTAACTTTGCTTAGAAACTGAAGGAAATTATTTGGCTGACATGCTACTGTAGGTATTAGATATGCCACAGTTCTAACAGGAAATTTGAGAGATAAAATTAGACAATAGGCCAGAATAGGTGTTAAGCAATGCTAGGTAAACAGATAATGGGCACATATATACAGATATAGGCACAGGCTTAATAGAGAACCACAGGTCACTGGCAGAGGTAGCGCTCTTATTTTGGAAAGTCTTTCATAACATGGCAATCGTGTGGAGCCTTTGTTTGCCTACCTGCCCAGGCGGTTGACGAACAGTCCCACGGAGAAGGAACCCACGATGCCGCCGACGGAGAAGATGGCCACCGATACGGACCAGAGGGTGGTGAGGGTGGTTGTGGGGATGGCCACTGTGTACCTGCCGATGTACGTGTCATTGAGGAAACTCTCAATGATCTACGAGGAGATGTGGAGAGACAGAGGTGGAAATGGGTCAGACCCGTCAGTGCCTGTCAATCTTCACAGGCTTACTGAGTTAAGGTGAGGTGTTGTGAAAAAGCAAAAAAAGCATAGTAAATGTAATCATTTTAAGTTAAAAGAAACACTGACTATTGCAAGTAAATGCATTAAAGCTTTTTTCTCTATTTAACATGTTGTTGTTAAATGTTTTTATGTTTTTTTAACCAACAGTATCCCTCAAATGACTTCAGGAGCCCCTTTATCAACGACACTGCCATGCCAAAAACATCCAGCAGAGGGCGTCTGACACCACAAGAGCCAACTGTATCCATGTGGCCTGCCTGCAGTGTTGACAAACACTGATGTATGACAGTAAGCCCAAACACTGACGTATGACAGTAAGCCCATTTCCAACAGGACACACTTGGTCCCAATGCTCACTCTTCACCTAATCTTGTTATCATTATCATACACATGTATGCAGCTATACATTAAAATGTAAAGCTTTAAAATGTATGCACTAAACAAGTGGTTATGATTGCATTTAGAGGGTTCTAATTTCCCCACTGCATTAATTTATGAAAGCTATGCTCACTGGACAAGACATTCACAGAGCTTAAAATCCAATGTGGACAAAAAAAAGTGCTCACTCATAATTTTGCTACATGACCTGCTTTGGCACTCTCCTTGTTGACAAGTCCGGACCTTGCCACCTCTCCCAGTTCTCTCATTCCAAAAGTTAGTCTTTCACAGTCCACTTGTCAGTACATGGTGGCGACTGCCAAGAGAGCACCCTGTTTAGAGCACCTTGAGCCAACATTAGCCCTAATCTGCATGTCCCTATTTGCAGCCGAGCTCTGGGTTGGGCTGGGCTTGTGTTGTGTTGTGTTGTGTTGTGTTGTGTTGTCCTCGCCGGCGCCTCATCTTACAGCACCTTCTCATCTCCTCTCCTTATCCCCTTACAGAACGGCCAACCTCCAGGCCGCTGATTCCCCCTGCGCCGCACTGTGCCACCCCGCACCACACTGCACCACGCCACACAACGCCACGCCACGCCGCTGGGTTTCACCTCTAACCAGCTGAGTCATGCGGCTCCAAATGCTGAGTCACGTCAAGGAGACAGACGCTCAAAGCATAACAAACACCAGACCGTCCTACAGTAGCTGTCCAGCTGCAGTGTACTCTACTAATCACAGAGAGTGTGTGTTCTATGTTCTATTAGGGACCAGCGCACGTCCTGATCATATTTACGGTGCTGCGTCCTGGCTCTTCATCAGACTAAAAACCCTATAAAAGTGATGCAGTGCATGATGAGTAGTGAATACAGGGGCTTGTGATGTCGGCTGAGTGCTTGGCAGCTAGGATTCCTAACTGGCCTTTTATGGGGCGGAAAAAAACAGGACGCTTTGTGGTGGACAGGCAGCTCAGGACCTTCTAGTAGGTGGTGTGTGTGACAGACGTGCGTCTCTATTCTTAGTCACGGAGTGGCTCATGAGCTGATGGCTACGCCACTGGGCTGCTACTAGACAGGAGGCTGCTGTTGTTTGGATGGAGTCCAGCATCTGCACGATAAATATAGACCCTTCCACACACACACACACACACACACACCTCCACTTCCTAGTTGCAGCATCTAACCGCTGGATGTGTGTGTGAGTGTGTGTGTGTGTGTGTGTGTGTGTGTGTGTGTGTGTGTGTGTGTGTGTGTGTCTGTATGTGTGTGTGTTTGAGAGTGTATGATGTGTGTGTGTTTGTGTGTGTGTGTGTGTGTGTGTGTGTGTGTGTGTGTGTGTGTGTGTGTGTGTGTGTGAGAGTGAGTGTGTCTCTGTCTCTGTGTGTGTACGTATTTGAGGGTTTGGGAGACAGAGTGTGTGTGTGTGTGTGTGTGTGTGTGTGTGTGTGTGTGTTCACTCACCTTCTGAGGGGCATTGATGACTCCAGTATTGTAACCAAACTGCAAGGAGCCAATGACAGCCGTCCCCACGGCCAGCATCAGCTGGAACGTCACCTGCTGCAATGCAAAACAACAACAAAACCAACATAAATAAAAACACACTGAAAAAGCACTTCCACAACAAACTCCAGCTGATTAGTAATCGGTAGGATGTCATCCACAGTGAAAGTGTTGTGAATCAGAATCATTTCTGTAAAGGTACATACTGTGTACTTCTTATGGTCATTTGTGATTTTTGTACCCATGTGTACCCTGTGTCTGGTCTGTATGCAGTGTATCCATTGTTTATCCTTGAATGATTAGAATTCAGTAGGCACTGTCTAGGGACCTTTTGGCTTATCCTCAGGTGTGACTCTCTATTGTATAGACTATAGCCAATAAACATGTCACAGACTGTTTTTTCTTACATATCTTGTTACGGATTACATCTTGACATAGATTGCAACTGCATGTGACATCTGTTTGTCTTACTTATCAAGTCATAGATTACAATGACTTCACCACTGCACGAGTGCATAACACACTGTGTGCACATACCAAAATCTGCAACATTCCACTGATATGGCTAACCTTGATTTACATCTATCTAATGCTGTGTTCTATGTTCTATGCAAAGTCTTGATTTACATCTATCTAATGCTGTGTTCTATGTTCTATGCAAAGTCTTGATTTACATCTATCTAATGCTGTGTTCTATGTTCTATGCAAAGTCTTGATTTACATCTATCTAATGCTGTGTTCTATGTTCTATGCAAAGTCTTGATTTACATCTATCTAATGCTGTGTTCTATGTTCTATGCAAAGTCTTGATGCAGAAAAAGCAGAAAGCAGAAAATCTGGTTATGCAGAAAAAGCTTTGGTAATACTACACCAGACCATACTGGCAACAAGGTAAGAATGCCTTTCTCTTCAAGAGCTACAAGTAAGCTACTTTGCGCAAAGAAAAACAAAAACAAGTATAGTATAGTATATAAGTATATATACTTTTTTGATCCCGTGAGGGAAATTTGGTCTCTGCATTTAACCCAATCGGTGAATTAGTGAAACACACTGCACACAGTGAACACACAGTGAGGTGAAGCACACACTAATCCCGGTGCAGTGAGCTGCCTGCTTCAACGGCGGCGCTCGGGGAGCAGTGAGGGGTTAGGTGCCTTGCTCAAGGGCACTTCAGCCGCGGCCCACTGATCGGGGCTCGAACCGGCAACCCAATAATGACAACATATGGACAGGTTTAATCGACCAGATGATATAGATTAATACAAATTGCATTAAGGCCCAGAGGAAACCAGTGGTCAACTTAGCAACAGCAGTAAATCTTGTTAAGGGACAATGGTGCATCTGAATTTGAACACGTACACACAGCTCCACCTCGTGATCACCCAACGCTTGTGCAGGAACGCATGCTCTCAACTGCAACACATGGGCCAACATGCCTCTCTCTCTCTCTCTCCCTCTCTCCCTCTTTCACCCCCTTTCTATCTATCTCTCTCTCTTTCTCTCCCTCTCTCTTTCTCTCCGACACTCTCTCTCTCATGAAAAAGACAAAGCCAGCTGAAGCACTGCCATTAAGAGAGAGCATAGGAACCCTGGAGTGCAGCGAGCGTAATCTTGTTAAAGGTAAAAGGGAGCATCTGTACCTGTACACGTACTGTACACTGACTTTAAGGCTAAGATGCCATTAGTTATTCCCACTCCAATCCACTCGCCTGCAAACACTAAGCCTTTACATAACAGTGTTTCTCAATGACTTCTCAATGACTATGTTTTGATGTGCAATGTGGAAAGGGGATGCCATGGGATAGTAGTAACTTGGAAAGTGTTGGTGGCTGGTAATGTCAGACACTGTGATGGGATACAAATGACTGACTTTACTTCAACAGTACGATATGACACAGCCTTCCTAGACCCTATTGGTTTGTACGTTTGAACATAACCTCTTTAAAAACAATAAATGACATCAACGATTAACATCAACAGCAGTCCAAGCAAATCACTAACTCCTGTAATTTGTCAACACCAAATGGAATGAACTCAGCAATCAATCTGAAAGATAAATGTAAACACGAGACATCCACGAGACATCATCTTATCTCTAAAGCCATTACATCTGTTACATCATTGGCCTTTTAATAGTGCTTTAATCTTGTTCCAACCTGCTTGATGATACTTTTCAGGCCTATACTCCAACACACACATACACACACACACACACACACACACACACATATAGAGACACATGCACATGCAATGCACATATACATACATTGTACACATATTGTAAAATCAGGCTGAAAGACTAATCGAAAGTGAAGTGAAATCGCAATTTCAACTAATGCAAATAGCAAATCACAAATGTTGCAATTAATTGTGCAACTAGCGACTAGTGTCACATATGTATTTGTTTAATTAATGTCATCTTTATGTGACATGCTCATCAATCAGAGGTACTGCATTACACATGCAAACTAATCAGGTGTGGCCCTTGATATATCACAAATCAAATCACAATCGGTTTACGTTAAGCTCTACTGTAAACCAAGAAACACACACACACACACACACACACACACACAGCTCTATAGGTCATGTGAACCCCGGCTGAGATGAATGATCCATGATTCCATGAGTCATACTTATGATTTGGTCTCATTGTTAACATTTTCTCACAGGACAGCTCCAGTGAGTCCAGGTGCATGTACTCTGGAGCAATGACTGTGGCCTGCAGAGGTCAGGGAGTGCATGGCTGACCGCCTCACTACGGGCACAGCAAGACACAAAACTCTAAGGCCACAGAAACCAAATCACATCCCTTGGCTAAGGGACAGCTACTTAGACCTTACTGCCCTGTAACTACCCTAGGCAGATGGGTCAGGCCCTTGGGTCGTGGATCTGCTCGAAGTTTCTTCCTATATGTATCTCCAATTCTAGGGAGTTTTTCATCGCCCCTGTTACTCATGGGCTCTCTCTGAATGTTTTAACACTCGTAAGCGCCATGAGACATGGGTCATGTTTTGGCGCTCTATAAGTGAAATTAAATTGAAATTGAAAATTGAAATTATCCCTCTTATCTTTTGCCACAATCAATATCAGTGAGCCATTGCTTTGTATGCTTGTTATATCATAACCATATGGTATACATTAACCTGTAATAAATACATGCTGTTATGAATATTTTTGTTTGTTTTAGTCTATATTTTGTTGTCTTTCTGTATAACATTCATGGACTGTTGCTGAATATTGTAAAACAAAGGTTATAGCAAAGCAAAGTTTAAGCAAAGGGGGAAAAATAAACCAAAAGCTCAGTTTGCAAGTCCTCAAAGAGCTCAGTTTGCAAGTCCTGAAATGTAAACAAGAATTCATAAAGGCAGCTTTATAGGTGAAACTACAGCTGAGACATATCAATGGGTATACATAACCGAGCATCTTAGACAGGGACAGATGTGTTCACTCTCCACATTGACAACTTCAGACCAACTCCACACCTTTTACTTTTTTTAAATCAGTGGAATGTCACCTTCCTGGGAACATGGGTCACCAAAAGAATGTCTGGATTAGGTGCAAAAATACAGTTTTTGTTTTTAGAACTCGTACTTTTAGTAGTTTTAGGCTTGTGGATATTTTTTTTTTATGTGAGTAAGACTGTGAGTGAGTATTAATAGCATGCCTTGACAGTGTGATCATTCAGGTTTGGTGAGACTGATCTGTTGTCCTTCCCGTGAGTAATTTAGCCTAACCATCATGAAAACAACTTGTGTTTATCTGTTTATATAGGCTACATAGAATGGCTGAAATCTAAAAATGTTGCATGTATACATGTAGAGTAGGCCTAGTACGCCTACATAAATGAAAATCTTAGGAACCCCGATGATTTGCTCGTGATCAGACAGCTGTCAATCTATCTGATGACTTATCGTGCCAGGACTTGTGGATTCGAGTTAAAAAGTAAATAAAGGGTTTGGGCTTTGAAAGAACAGATCTATAATTGTTGTGTTGTTGACACGTCAGTATATCACTAGGCTAGACTACTTGAGAAACTACACTGAAAAGATGGCAACAAACTGAAACTATCTGATAGGGCTACCATTTCCGACAGAAACCGAAAAACACTTCTCATCATTTCCACGTTTTACCTACACTGCCTGAGACCACATGTCGCCAATACAAAAACAAGTTCCTTATAATTTAAAGTAGCCTCCTCGTAAGACACTCTTTCAAAACGTAACCAAATGACTATCAAAGTCTCGTATTAGTTAAAAAGTATTTAAAAAAAGTATAACAAAGTAACGTAAATTGTGTTGAGAGTCTGAGAGACAGACCCCATGGTTCTGATAAAGGTTAAGTGTTAGGCTAAAGCAGGCTACGACTTCACATTTGTTTTACAGATAATGTTAGCCATACAGTAGCAATATTTTTAACTCTCCAGCAAAACCCTTGTGGCACTACAGAATTATTAATGAGTGAACGGGGCGACGACACTTCGCCATAACGACCCACATGGTCTGCCGGCAACGCACAGAGACGTCAGAAACCTAAATATTTCCTTCATACTAGTGAGTTAACCCTTACCTTGTCAGAATTCATGGTAGCGGGGAAAAAAAAGTTCGGGAAGTACAGTGAAGCGCGGAGATATTCTTCTTGTTTACCAGTAGCACAACAAAGACAAAAGCGGCTTTCTTTTAAACAAATCCACCAAACTGGTTACAGCACCTTGCCATAGGCTATATGTTCAAACTTCAGGGATAGGAAGTATTTGATATCAATAAATCAACGTTTCATTGTCATTAAAAAAAAAAGTTACTCTATCTTATGGTCTTCGCCATCAAGGCTACGGGACAGGTCCTTCTTCTCATTTAGCCTACTCCACGTACATACTCCCTGTGCAGCTAAACCTGTAAATATATTAATCTGCGAGGACTGTGATGCGATTGGTTGGCTGGCTGTGCTACTTGCAGGGATGTGCAGGCGGGCGCGTAAGCACATGCGCTGCGATTGGTTGTTAATGCCACCAACGCCCGGGTAATGCGCGCGTCAACGACATAGTAAAAAATCATGTGCTCTTGCACTTAATCATTAGACCTGTACATTAGAATATTACATCTTCACAACTTTGATTACCATGAAAGTAGCATCATTATTAATATAACAGATTGGAATTGGAATCGAAATAGAATAGAATAGAATAGAACAGAATAGAATAGAATAAAAAAACATTGTTGGTGATGTGTCAAATAGACAATTTTATTTATCACAGATGAATACACACAAGTAGACTAGCAGCACACACTCAGTAACACAGCCTACATAACGTTCAGTTTACTTTAACTAAGGCTATAGCATCAAAGCCTGTGAGGTTGTGAAGTAAAAACTTGTGAGACTGAGGAAAACCCTTGAGAAATACTTCAGCCATCAGCACATGACCAAACAATGCAAAGATGTAAAAATCAGCAGAGTGCATGTATTTACCGCATGTCTGTCTTAATCATAAGATAATGAAGAAGTGTCATAATGGATGCTATTTCCAACTATGCTGTGTCTCTAAGATAGTGTCATTATTGTAGCCTTCTCGCCTTTTCACCGTTGTACAGTTTGAATCTAGTTTCCTTTAAGTCAGACAATAATAAATGCTGCAGGAGTAAGAGTGATACAAGGATGGCATGAATATCAGAATGTATAGGTATCAAAGGAGGAACAATGCATTTGTACTCCTTCTTTATTAAAAAACTAATTTATTACATAGCCTATGTGAGGAGGTGTTCCAAAATGGTATCTGGGGGTTTTGATTCTGTTGCCACTTTGTTTGTCGCTTTTTGTTTTGGGCAGCAGGGAAGAGTCCGGTGAAGTGAATGTAAAATAAACTTTGGTAAGGTGCAGGAAAAAGCCTTGTGCGTGGCAAGGCCTGACATGAGAGAAAAGAAAATAGGTGCGATTGCAGCCGAGCTGGGCCCTTTCAGATAAAAATCGACGCTCTTTGAAATGGCCACCACCAACAAAAACAGACAAATGGCGAGACAAAGCCTGGGAGGATGCTTGGTGGGGTTCACATTGTTCAGAGGTTCTAAAAAAAATGTGTTCATAGATCCGTCAACAGGAGTTTGAGGAACAACCTGGTGGCTAGATTTATGGAAAATAGGAAAACGAAGAAAACTGATTCTTATAGATTTTTGGGAAGGTAATCATGCTCCCTTCAAAACTGAACTCTCTGTGTGTGTGTGTGTGTGTGTGTGTGTTAAGCTATGCCATATTTTGTGCGGGTGAGGGATATTTGAGGGTGAATCTAACTTGACATTGAGTGATGTAAGCACTGCTAAAAGTTGGAATTGACATATCTGGTAAAATGTTGCAATATGAAACGAAGTTCACGTCTCTGATGTCTGCTTTCTTTGTTATTTTAGATCGGGTGGTGTTAACATACAATTTGATGGAATATGCAACCACCCTACCTTGGACTTTTAACTTAAATGACACTTCATTTCTCCAGTACAGTTGCTCTTGATTGATCTACTATTTTTGAGACTTCACTCTTCCTGTAAGGGAGATACTATTTTTCCACCCCACACTTCAGGGTGACACACACACACACACATACACACCAGATGTGGATTTATTATAAATGGCTCCCAGTAAACAAGAATGATAGGCACAAGAGCATAACTGCTGAGGTGGCGATGTACACTTGTTTCCTCCTCAGCAGAGGTGATAATGGCCACTGCAGGGTGGTAAGGTCAGCAGTCTGAGATACAAGTCACTGGTATAAAGCTATTTCAAAACATCACTGACATTAAAGATGCAGTAAACAAACGTGAACCAAGCCTCCTATTCAAAGCATTTCAGTTGAGGTTAGTTGAGATAGGGCAAGAAACAGCTATCCTGGCATTGTGTGTATGAGATATAGATAGCAGTGGCATGCCTGATGCAAGGTCATGGCGTTATGATAATTGGCCTAAGAGATTGTCTGTCATGACCTAAGCAGGCTGTTACAGATGACCCTGATCTGTGTGGTCGTCCTTAAAAAATGTTGACAAATGGTCAATATTTGGTCAATACAACAAAGTTAACCTAAGATCATTCCCAGGGGTGGACAGTAACTAAGTACATTTATTTTACTGTACTTAAGTATGATTTTTGAGTATCTGTACTTTACTTCAACTTAAGTAAAAATCTGATTTAGCAACTGTCACTTGTACAGGCTCTGTGCACTAGTTTACTTGAAGTCGGTAAATCAGTTTCCTGTTCGTTGACGTTGCTGTTAACAAGCACCTGAAAAGAAGTAATTCAGTTGTACCAAAACGTGTGCTCACCAAAAATCTTTCCCTTTTTATTTTGTGCAGCCACACAAGTAGGTTGGCGTTTTTAAAGAACGCCAACCTACTTGTGAACATGAAACGGTGGAAGCTAAAATCGACTTGAAGCCTTAGAGCTGCCCATGGACATTAAGACTTTTGTACATTGTTTCTTACATATTGGTACAACTAAAGCACTTATCTTCAGGTGCTTGTTGACAGCCATGTCAACAAACAGGAAACTGGTTTGCCGACTTAAAGTAAGCTTGCGCACAGAGTAATATTTGACAAGGTGTATCTATACTTTCACTTAAATAAAGGAATAGTTCGTCCACCTCTGACCATTCCAAATTGGCTTACACAACATCAATCCTGTGTATGCCCTGCCTATAATGGCCTGACAACGTCTTGGTGAAGAATAACTCCATCTTATACTGATGAGTTCTAAGAAATAACTTGGTAAAGGAATAGGTACTTATTTACGTTCATGCCCAGCAATGTTGTTGCACTCCAAGGACTGTTTTCTCATTAAATCCCAGAATATTTTGTTGGAGAGGGTAGGAAAAATGTAGGGCACTCGGCATTGGGGTGGTGCTCCAGTTGCACTCTCAGTCTCACAGAAGGAATTTTATAGGACATAACTGGAAACATGATCGTGCTGAGGTCGACAGGTAGTGACAAAGCAATTCTTCAGTGACCTCAGTCGAAAGGTCCTTTGGACAAAATGATTGATCACAGCAACTTTCCTTTACGCCAAGAGATACAAAAATTATATATTTTTAAAAAGGTACATAATATGAGTGAAATACTTTTGTGTGTTGTGAAAATTATTATAAATCTCTCATTCAGTTGAATGCCACTGAAAAGAAAATAATTTATCGTTGTATCATTGTGAACATTAACTTTTCTATGATTATGCTTTCCTTTTAATCAAGCTCTAGTGTCCAAATATTTGTTTTGCACATACCTTTATGTGTTTCAACAATGTGCTAAGGATGAGGTAATTTTGCTGTTACACAAACTATCCTTGAAGAAACATACACAGCCTACCCTATCCACTGTTTCCCCACATGACGGCACAGGTGAGATATCCTCTTAATCTGAGCCATTCGCTGCCTACAGTACAGCGTCCACGTACTGTATCTGTCTGAGAGGACCTGCTATTTATAAATGGGCCCTCAGCAAAGAGCACAGATGCTGTTGCTGGGGCTACTGTGCCAACACACGTTCTTCGTTCAGATGACGATTGCTTAATTCATGAACACTTTCATTATTCAGATATAGTAGAATGCAGTAGGGCAGTGGCAAAGCCAATATAATGCAGAACAGCTATATCAACAAACATAACAGCAGCAACCACAGTAACATGGGCTAGGCACACACATTATTTCTTACAGTATTTCCCGTGTCTAAAAGCTAGAGAATAACATCTGCCACTCTGGCAGAAGACGCCAGAGAGCCCAACTCAATTCCTATAACACAACTGGATCATGTTTCATATATCAAAGTATGTCAGCCTTGATGTGTCCTCGTCACATCTCTCTTTAGCAGTCACTTCAGCAATATCTTAACACATGTCTGCTGTCATGTGATTTGACTGTAATGCAAATCGTGATATACTGCCTGTGACTGATGCCTGACAGGACTCTCCTCTCCTTCCCCCCCCCCCCCCTCTCTCTCTCTCTCTCTCTCCTCTCCTTCCCTCTCTTGAGTACAGACAAGGACAGGGAAGAGGGTAATCCTGAGGATCACGTGAGCTGTGCAGCAGTGTCTAACTGAACGTAGGCAGCTTCCAGAGCCCTACCACCCCCCCTCCCCTACCCTCCCACACACACACACGCCCACATGACTCACCTTCACACAAGAAGAGCACAAATCCTCTTTCATCTCACTCTTCCTCCCTAGCTATTGGCCTCCTGTTCACTTTTCCGTTCTCTCTCTCTCTCTCTCTCTCTCTCTCTTTTTCTTTGTCTCTCTCCCCCTCTCTTTCTCTTACTCCCCCTCCTCAGGACTCGGGCAGGACAGACACAGGTTTCATCTTCAATCCTCATGACACATACAGTATTGCATGGTGCAATCTAAGATCCATCTGCTGTGGAGGGCCAGTGTAATTTGGCTTCCTCATATAATATTCGGTGGTTAACTCAAATGTCGGGGTCTAGATCTTTGGAAGAGAAACTACTACAGATTGTGAAGCATAGATGCCCAGTACTGTATGCAGGGGCGTAGCACAAGATCCTGGGCCCTATGGCAGTCCTGATGAGCCCCCATAATAAATATAATAAAATATATCCCAGACTTTTCAAGGGCCCTCCCTCCCCCTAGTAATCAGTACTGGTTTTACCCTCAGTCCGACGCCCCTGACTGGATGAACTATCTCAGTCTTTGTTCTGATTGGATGAATGGTGTACTTTTCTCTTCCTATTCCATACTAAAGCTTTCTTTAGCTTTTGCACCTAATCTGACGGAAAGCCTAGAAGGAACTGAACATGTCATAGTGTGTGCTGTGACAACATGGAGGAAGTAAGGAATAGACCAGCACCTCAAATGGACTTTTTTTACTTTTGAATGTTCTTCAGTGTGCACTGGTGGTTTTCAGCATGCACTTGCTATATGATCAAATGCAAACGGGATATTGTGGGTATTTCAATTGAAGAGTAGAGAATAGAATGTATTTGTTTATCATTTGTCAACAGGGGATACTCCTGTCTGAGATAGAGAGGATTTCAAAGCCGTCTAATGCAGTCTCGGTGCAATCTCTTCTCGACCTGCGTTGGGTCACACAGTTCAGAGAACTCGCTTGGCCACCGGAAAGAGCTGTGTAGAACGCCAGCATGTAGCAAGAACACACCCACACACCACTTCTCTCTCTCTCTCTCTCTCTCTCTCTCTCTCTCTCTCTTTTATTCTTTCAATCGCTCACTGAACTCTCTCTCTCTCTGTCACCACAGGGCCTGGTCATCAGTCCATCAGGGCCCTTACTTCATTGTCAATTAGGCTCATGGACCGCCATGAAAAGAGACGTTCTTGTGGTCCGATAGAGACGTTCTTGTGGTCTGATAGAGACTTTAACACCAACAAAGAGGCTGACATCAGCACATCCCTTGTTCCGGGGCATCGGGCAGAAACTTGGAAGGAGGTCGCCCTTCCGACGGCCAGGCCAAGGGTCCCTCCCTGCACTGCCCGATTCCCCCGCACCAATTAGAGCTTCTGCCCCTTTGAAGAAGAGAAGCGAGAGATCGGGAGAGCGAAGATAGAGAAAGTGTAGAACACAAACATGGTCAATAAAGAGGCCCATTACCACTCGATGCATGAGAGGGCTGGAACAATAGACGCAGTGGTGCAGGAGGCGGTGGGAGGTTTTGGACGCAGAACACCGCAGCCCCTTTGTGTGCGTGTCCCCGCAGCGATCATCACCGGCCGCCCCAGTGACATAATAGTGGCATGACAGTCTGTGCCGGTCAGCGTTCGCATGGCCACACTATAGACCCTTTCAACAGTAGAAATAATCGTGCGTTTCCGGTGGGACAGAAAACAATGCTGAGCTGATGATAACAAACAAAAAAGTTAAAAAAAAAAAAAAAGTTTTAATGTCGACGTTTTGTAGAGCATTATGCTAAGGTCCGGAAATTCTCTAGTAACAGATTGAAAGGGTCTATAATGGTCAGAATGCATGTGCACATGAGAGTGAGGACCTGGTCAGCCTGTGTCCAGAGGATCGGTACCCTGTATGGTACACCATCTGATGCACACTTTCCGCTCTCTATAATTAGTGGTACTTTCAGCAGCTTTTGCCATCTGCTAATGATGAGAATCAGCTTTTTAAGCATTTGGCCAGATAGTCTTGTGCTGTGACTGGTGAAAACCAACCATAACATTCTCCCAGAAAGCACTTGGGATAATGTAGCAATGCTCAGCATTTATGTCTTTGCATGCTACCAATATTATGCATAACTGTACTTAAGTGTACTGAAATCATAAAAACAATAAAGTATTAGAAAAAACACTATCTGATACATGCTCTGTAGGTGGATAGTCATTATCTCCGTGGCATTCAGCTTTTGCTCTATATCTACTCCGTAGTTCATTCACCCCTACTGCCTTATTAAGTCCACTCCCCTGATTTCAATATTTAATGTCCAGTCTCCTAAACCAATTCCACTACTTCAATCCTGAAGCTAATAAAAAAATTTTATGCTGGCCCAGTCATATAATATGTCCCAGTGTCTATCCCAGCTGACACCCTTTAGAATATCCACTTCAAAGATGGAACCAGAGAAAAAATCATGTCAACACTTTTGGCTGTTCCACCTTTTATAATAAAGTCATTCATGTCCAGCAGTTAGACGTCTATGGGCCGGTTAACATTTGCTTTTAGAATGTGTTTTGGGTCAGTTGACGGCTGGTCAGAGACATCACTGTTTACATATGTCTCCAAGGAGACCAGAGACGTTGCTGACCACTTTTGTTAAGATTCAGTTGCTATCTAAGTCACATTCATTAGAACTCCCATTATTTTGGACGCATCAGAATGCATTAGCTTGTACAGTACAAAATATATGCGGTCAAATGCATCCCAGACCATCTCGGCATGTGGTCTGAATGATCGGATCAGGATGCATCTGGGTGGCCATTTACAATTGTATTTAGAACTGACCATTCGTGATCTGATCAGCCAAGACACATTTATCAGACAGTGTCACCTAATGTTATCTGAGAATTTTTCCAGTGCACAAACAACCACATAAAATAACTGCTCTGACCTTTGTCTGATAGTATTGCTCTATTGGCATCATTGGGATTCCAACAGCAGCCACACAAACTCTCTATCAATAATATATGGCCACGTCTTTCTTTTTCTGTTCAGTAGTCCTAGTCGTAGTCCTATTTTAAGCAGTTACATTTTACCCCAATGGATTATTGCGATTGGAAAACGTGACCTACATTTAATCCAGCATTTGGCCTATATGTGTGCTTTAGTTGTCACTTGCCTGGACTCATGACAAAAAGCTACTTGGGAGAAAACATTTCCATTCTTTGATGGTCTTTCCTTGGTAAATGGCAAATAAATAGATTTTCTGCCAAGTCAAACCAGTCCAAGGAAGCATCGCTACTCTAGGGAGAAGCTCCTCCCAGACCCACCATTGTTCCCAGGTAGGGAGCAAGACTCTCTCATCTGGCTTTGGTCTCGGGAAAGAGCTGAGCGAAAAAAACAGCTAGTGCAATATGGGGACCATCAGGATTAAAAGGTCCAGGAAATTCAGAAGAGGAACCTAGAGGCCAGTGTTGAAGAGTGCTGGGCCATTAGATAGGCCTGCTGTATTACTGCCACAAGCAGGACACTTAATTAAGCTCATCTGCAGTGCTTCAAATGGGTTGTCCAGTCTCTGTTTCCAGACAAATGCCCAAAATACAATCCATTTTTGTGGCAAACATAAGCAAGGCTTCCTCAGACTGCAAATGCTGTGTTGAGAGAGGTCCACAGGTGAGACAGAATGCTAACGCCCTCTAGTGGATGACATTGAGTATTACATCAAGTATTACCACATGGCCCAGGCTTTTTCCATTTATCCCCCAACAGCCAACCACTCTGCCACTATAGATAAGTGAAACTATAAGCAACACTGGAAACAGACAACAAAAAGCACGGTCCACTGACTGGTCATTGTGGCAGAACTGACAACTTGAAGTGAACATGGGTGACTAGCTCTTTCCTAAGAGCGTGCCTCCCTCAGGTTTGTATAGGTAAATCTATAAGCCAGTTCAATAACATCCGAGGGCCTGAGCTGTCAGCATTATAGGCAGACCCAAAGTATCCAACCATGCTGGACCCCGCCGAGACTGTCGCATATTTGTGACTTTCCCAGGGCCAGAGAGCTGACCTTTGACTCTACGACGCAACCCTGTGAAAACATGGACTAATCACACCGTAATCTCCCTCCAACCTATAATGAGTCAGTTAGCAAACTTCTTGCTTGGAAACAGCTGATACATTTAAGGTTGGTTTGTTAACTTCGGTTGGGGGAGGGGGGGGGTGTTATCATCAGGGTTAACATCACAGTTCCTGAGAGACATCTCTACCTTTCAATACAAGTAATCTGTTTCAGTAGATGTTGCACTAATACACTGCATACTACAGATTCTGCAGCTGTTGAATGTAAGGCAACTGAGGTTACACAAGACAGGTATTCATGTTCCTGGTACTTTAGATGACACTATCATCCCAAGTCTCCCGGAAGTTCCGGGAGTCTACCGCATACTGACAGAAGCTCCCTGATGCCCGCAAATTAGATAAAATTTCCCGGAATCTAGAGCGAGCGAGCAAGAGCGCGCACGCGAGACCGAAACTTCGAATCGCGTGTGCACCACGCGCATCATGACGGAGAGGGAGAGAGAGGTGGTGCGTGTGTGCCTGTTCATGAAGCATATAAGACAGAGACAGAGAGCATCTTGGTTGGCCTGTTTTGCCAAATCAACCAATCAGTTTTTAATGTAGGCGGGCTTTTATCTATTTTTTCTATTTCCCCCCGATGTAAATTCAGTGTATCAGGGACAGGAGCGTCATGGCAGAGGCAGAGTGCCCCCAAAAAGGAACACTTAAGACCCATTTCACATCAGACTACACGAAAGTGTACCCTTGTCTCATAAGAGTAGAACATAATGATAAGTCTTGCAAGCCGCACTGACCGACTTAAGCATTGCCCATTAATGCAAGACATGTTGAGGTGAGTTTTCATGTGCATATTATTCAGGTCTATACTAAATGGCTAGTTGCCAAGGCTACATGAAAAGAGCAAACTATCAAAATCTACCTATTTTATTATCACAATTTCTATCAATAGGCCTTCTGTATTTGGTGTGCTGACTAGAGACAATTAATGAAAAAAACAAGTCCCCCCTCCCCTTTGCCCTTTTCGAAATGCACAGAGACGTGTACTGACATACAGTCAAGGCTAGGTAGGCTGTAGCATTCAGACTGAACTCCTATACACTTACTGCATGCTAAATAAATTGTTATACAGTATAATATTATTTCATTATACTGTACATAGTCTGTCTGTAAGATTTCATATTTCTTACTTTTTATGGTGATTAGGCCATTCTGACATACTTTCTTTATTGTGATTTAATATAACTTTTATTAAGTTATAACTTTATAGACTTCAAACATAATTATTCCTTCTGGAGTTAACAATGAACTTAGATAGGAATTGAATAGTGATTGTGTTGCCAATGAGGGAACACCCAGTGATGCCCTTGGTACCATCAAATGGTAGCCTATAGCAATGTGGTCAGGATACACACTGGTATACCGTGGTCCATCTTACCGGTGACCGTTGTGGACGGAATTTATTTAATTTACCTCTTTTTTACCACTACACCCCTGCTGAGTACTAATGCAGCACACATGCGCGCGCGCACACGCGCACGCACGCACGCACACACACACACGCACACACACACACACACACACACTCAAGGGCTACAGAACAGAAGAAACAAGTCAGATATCCTATCCATGAGTTAACCCATAGCTCATTCTCTTTTCCCAAGTATTGCAATGTCATCACACCTTAAACTCATAAATGTTCACCACATCATTAGCATGTGCATACAGTACTGTGATCAGGTTCTGTAAATCTAAACTAGCGAGCCCAGGGGGTCCTAAGCCAACCCCAGAGTGGAAAGTGAACCACAAGAGGGATTATTGTTTCCATGTGAAAGTGCTCAGCTAGCCTCCTGTGAATTAGCACAAGTACAACCACTTAACAGCCAACAGGAACTGGCTTCTCTGGGTCATCAGCTCCTGTACTACCGCTTGTGCATGCAAAAACAGCAAAGCGACACAGTTCGAAAAATAACAGTTTTATAAAAATCAAACTACTGGTGATAACATGACGAAAGTGAGTTTGAATTAAGTTCTCATTGAAATTTAGACTGTTACATTAGTGCTGAACCATTTTCAGCAACTGTAAGGCTTGATATGAACTACTACAAAATGCAAGGCAACCGGTTTTCATTCCAGCCAGAGGCCATTTATCAGCAGGATGGGGCATTTCAACCCACTGCACATAGATACTGTTTATGCTGAGACAACATTTGATTTCTCCTTGTACTGACCTGGGCTACCTTGTTGTTTACTGATAAACAAAATACAAAACTCTCCTTCATCTCATTTTTACAACATTATACAGCAAATGGTCTCCAATTACTGCAGTTTCAAACCAGCACGCAATATTCAACAACACCTCTAATTGTTGTTCCCTAAGGTCACAGTGCATGTGACATGGCCATAGCATTTCATCATGAAATGAGAATCTTTCCCAAACTGGTGAGTTAACTTTAGATGAAAAGTATAATGGGGAAGGGATTTGATGATCATTAGACAAATATCCACAGAGGGTCACTTGCATTGGCAGGATAGAGTGACTATAACCATTGTCATGCTCTCATTTATGAAGTAGCCCTGTAGCCTATTACTGTAAGTTGTAAGAGTGGAGACAAAGTCCAGATATAGAGATATGGCCACCAAATGTCTGGATTATAGAGCACATATTAAGCACAATTTTAGTCATCAGCTACATGTAGCCTACGTGCAGAGCTATACAGTAATCAGATTAGATCTAGAGCCCAGCATCAACTAGATAACGTGCACAGCATCAACTCTGATGGTACCTCAGTACCTCCAGATGGGAAGGATAATGGGTTTGTGTTTTGAATGAATAACACAATGCAAACTTTTTAACTTGTAGGACTGAACTAGCAACTCTTTCAGTTACTTTGTGTCTGTGAAAGAGTGAAAGAGTGGTAAAACTTGTATCAGATAACTGTTCCAAAAGCCCAAAAGTGCTATATCATTGTCCTTCCCCCTCTAGTTTCTCTCTTTCTCCATCTATGCCCCCCCCCTCTCTCTCTGACTCTCTTCCTACTCTTCCCTATACATTAAATGCATAAAATGATATACATGCTTTGGATTTGTCTATACATCAGTACCACAGCCATCATAAGGGCTAGAGATTCTGTAGGTCATTTCCTCTTCCAAAGCCTCCTATGCAGTTCCTCCTGAGTCATCCAGAGATGAGAGTGCAGGCAGGGTGAAACAGAGGTGAAGGAGAAAGACTCCTGCCCCCCCCCCCCCCCCCCCCCCCCCACACTTACCTTTCCTCCCGTCGGTGCCCTCACCAGGCTGGTGGTCTCCGAGGGGGCGTCCTGTTTGGGAGGGGAGTTCCCTGGGGGTGCCGTATCTGTACTGCTCATGTTCCTGCTGCTGCTGCTACTGCTGCTAGTGCTAGTGGTGCTGCTGTGTTGTAGCAGGACTCAGGGACACAGTGTGTGCGAGAGAGAGGACAGCTGCCTGATTCAGATTATTTGGAGCCTGAGGCAACCCCCCTCCCCCTACACACACACACACACACACACACACAGACTCATACAAAGGGCCGTACCTCCGCACCTACTTTGTCTATCAGCGGCTCTGCCTCCCTCCCTCCCCTGTGCTACCTGCCTCCTGTCCTCATCCCATTCGCCCAGAGCAGCTCCACACCTGCCTCTTGTTACCTCTCATCACCTGGCTAAAGCCAATGATGCAGGACCTGTCAACACAAACTGGTAACATCTGGGAAACTGGCGATTTGTGGAAACAGTAACTAAACAAAACCCCAAAACAAGTGTAAGAAGCCCACATGAAGTGTATTTCCGCACTACAGTTGCGCATTAACATATTTTCATTGGTCCAATGTCATGAAGTCTTCAGTTTGAGGTCACATTTTTTAAACTGATGTTTTCTGTTTAACCAGCAGGTGGCAGCCACGTTTCTCTGATTTAGACGCAGATATTTCTTGCACAAAATAAGGATTTATTTTACATAGACTCCCTGTGGGAAAGGGGAAAGGACATTTCATAAAATATGAAATATGAAAATCTTGATACAGCAGAAAAGGTTGACCATGTTGTCCCTCAATCATTTGGAATGGCTGCACTATATGATAGGCTATACTGAAGACAGAACCCTGCACAGTTGTCAGACGCACATACATTAACCTGGGCACCCCTTGGCAAATGACATCATAACATTAGCTTATTCTGAACTAAGTACCAAATATGAAGACAACTATAACTGTAATGCAATATATCTTCCTATTAAATGTGATGGACGAAATTATAGCAGTGTTTGCATTGCTACACATGAAAGTATCTCAAGTTGCAGTCACTGATTAGACTGCAGCTCCAAACACCCTGCCCTGCTCATGCCCATGAATGGTCTCTGTGTGTGTGTGTGTGTGTGTGTTGGGAGGGTGGGGGGGGGGGGGCAACAGTGTGGCCCTGGCCCCCCATTGTGTGAGGTGTGAGTGATTTACTGCCCCGCGCTGTAGACCTGGCCGGGGTAGGGCAGGGGCTCTCGTATACACAGGGGGCAATTACAGTGACACCCAAGCGTTTACAGCTGATCAGAAACAGTGTCGGGGAAGAGGCTTTTCTCCGGCCCTGACAGGGCGGCTCATAAAGAGTGATGGACGTTCCGGGCCCCAAGCCAGCGCCTTTCATCCCACACACTCAAATGAGACGTCAGTAAATGGAAAGGGCCCGTAAATGAGATGAGAGGTGAAGAGAGATGAGCGCAGGGGGCAGAGCCCTCCCATTCTCTGTGCTGCTCTTTTCTCTCTCTCTCTCTTTCTCCCTCTCTCCCTCACTCTCTCTCACAATCTTTCTCTCTCTCTCTTCCTCTCTCTCTATTTGTCTCTTTCCCTCCTTTTTCTGCACCATATGCTACATGTGTAGCACAGATTTCCCTGCCTGACAGGATCTGACATTTGTCCCCATTTGGCATGTGGCACTGTGTGCATCTGGGAAGAGTGTGTCTGTTTTCCAGGATCTTACTAAATGTCTTTTGTCAGTTGATGCGCTGGGAATGACTAGAATATCTTTTACGAACATGGAAAGCCAAAATTACCCATTTAACAGTGCTCATGTAGAGCGATGCCTTCTCTCTGAAGGTCTGCCAAAAAATATGATGCTCTTGGTTTGATATATTTGATAAGTTGAAACAGCAACCTAACAATTCTCAAAAATAACTTTTTAAATGACAGCAAATTAGATCTTAATCTCTTTCAGCTGAGTGTTTCAGGTTGTTTTTGGCTTTCTTCAGTGTTTCTCTGAGACGTGGGGCCACAGGGGTTATTGTAACTGGGGATTAATGTCAACAGGGCCGTGCTGACAACAGGAAGTTGTAAATTATACACCAGGAAGCAGAGGTGGGGCACCGTTTGAGAGCACCGGGTGTGTTTCTGATCAAGACCCTTTACTCTCTCTCTCAGCCGTGACACACACACAGACACACACACACACACACACACACATACATACACACACATTTATACAGACACACACACACACACACACACAATAATATCATCTGTGGTCCAGATAATATGACATAATCTTCCAGACAACATGCATAACGGATGCCTATGTTTGTGTAAAATAATGGCACGAACTTGTCTGAGTTACCAAAGCTCTCAACTTCTAACACCTGCTCAGGGCAATTCGTCAGCCAGGGTCAACCAGGTCGAGGTCCAGTAGTTCACATGTTCCCAGGTGAGGAAGCACAACAAAATATACAATTGGTCCAAAATCCACAAGATGTACTTTGGTGAGGGTCTTTTGAGAACATTACCTTTTTTCTTTATTCCATCCTTTCTTTCTTTCTTTCTTTCTTTCTTTCTTTCTTTTGTTCTTCCTATTTCTCTCTTGCTGTTCTGTTGTTTTTTCTTCTTTCCGTAACATATTGCTCAAAAGGAGCATGAGGAATGCATTATCTTAGAGGGAAAAAAGCACAATCACTTCCTTCAGAGCCCTCACCATTCTCTGACCTGTTTAATTACCTCATTATTACTACCAATGCACCTGCGTGCCCCAGACTATTACACACACGATCACTTAGCCTCTCCTGCCCCCCACAGAATCCAGTTTCATTTCCGGACTTGGAGCACAACTCCCTAGTGCCACTGCTGCAGACAAACCCATCAATATCTGAGACACTCTAAAACACCCCAGACAGTTTGGCAAGTCTTGTTCCGTTAGGTACAGAGTAGCCTAAGTCACAGCTTATACGCTCTGAAATACAAAAATGATGACAAAGACCAGAAGCACTATCAAAATGAGGGTTTTAGGCTTTAGAAGTGTTTCCCAAGATTTCAGTCTATTTAAGCCAACACCCTCAGCACTAATGAAACACAGAGGCAACGCCACAGACTCACAGACTTCATTCACACACTCAGTCACATATGCGCACACTCACATAACATCAATACATAATGCAGACACATGCACACATAAAAACTTAACTGCACATACATTTCTGTATATAGGCATGTTTATGCACATGGGTAATTGGTGTTCATGATATTTTCAAAATGAGTTGCCTCTCACAAACTAAGGAAACCTCAATAGTGTTATTGACATTTTATATTAAATTATTTAAACTACATTCTGTTCAACTGGCATTGCAGTATCACACTGCATTACAAGTTTGGGAATGTATGTTTGTATGTTTTGATTATGTTATGTTTTATTTATTTATATTTATTTATTATCTTTAAATCTCATCAATGTCTGTGCTTTTGCAAATATAACTTTTATCTCAATGTTTCTACAAAAATAAATGTATTTAATCTATGACCATCAATAATCACCAATCACCATCAGTTAACAAAAAAAATCCTGATATGCTACTATGGAAACCATGACATGAGTATTAGTAGCCCCGCCCCTTTCAGAACTACTCAGTGAGAACAAGAGAGGAGGGGGGAGGGGGAGGGAGGGGAAGGGGGAGTGTCTGTCTGATGAAGGGCCTCCTCTCATTGGCCCAAATGTAATCACGTGGTTCCTTTCAGATTGCTTATTCATGTCAGAGTAGATTTTTTTCCACCTTCCAGCTCCTCCTCCTGAGTGCTCGGTGTACTGTGTGAACTGCTGGGCAGAGAGCACAGCCCAGAAGTGGTACAGGATAACAGGAAGGACACGAGAAACTCACGCCAAGGAGGGACACTCTGGACAATCTGAAGGTATGGAAGAGTGGCTTTGTTGCTTTACGGCTTCGGATCTGTGGTCTGTATTCTCCTCCTAGTGAGGACAACCAACAAGCAGTCAAACTTAGTTTGTGGGAATGTGTGTATGGGCTTTTTTATGTCTTTATGGGTTTGTGTGTGAGTGAGTGAGTGAGTGAGTGTGTGTGTGTGTGTGTGTGTGTGTGTGTGTGAGCGTGAGTGTGAGTGTGAGTGAATGAGTGAGTGAGTGAGTGTGTGAGTGAGTGTGTAAGTAGTGAGTATCTAAGTGAGTGAGTGAGTGTGTGTGTAAGTAGTTAATGTGCACATGTGAGAGCATGCTTGTATCAGTGTAAGTGCAATCAGTGCAGTGCAGACAAGACATGAAATAATGCTGTGACAGTATCCCACAGCAATGGCAGTGACATGCTATTAAACAACCTTAAAACGTCTATGCCTTGACCTCTCCACCTTGTGTCTAGATCTGATTTTGTGGTCATGGCACATCTGAATACTCTTTTAAGAGTTAGAGTTGATTTTTTTTTCTCTGTATGGAAACACCAGCAGTTTGGGAACTCTTTAGCTGAGAACATTCCAGAACACACTACTTTGCCGGTGGGCTGTGTGTGTGTGTGTGTGTGTGTGTGTGTGTGCGTGCGTGTGTATGACTGACAGGACAGTCAGTCAGAGTGCTGATACAATATGTTTAAGGAGGAGGGGGGTTGGTGGGTGATGGTCAAATAACATGACCATCTGCACTCCTCCTCCGCAGACACTTGTTTGACCCCCCTACTGTGTCAACAATGCCAGGGGAGAGGGGACACCATGTCGGGCTTACACTTGTCTCCACCTGGGTATTTACACAGCGTACATCCATAATCTGTCACATTTAGTGAAGACACAGAGAACTGGACACAAAGACACAGTCCATTTTTTACACTTGTCTTATTCACAGTAGTTCAGTTCATCAGTAGAGGTCTGGTCCAAGTGATCTGTCATGCTCACAGAATACACTGAAAATGACACTAAATTACAAAAGGCATGCCGGTTTCTTGCACTAATCTTACTCAAAGTATAGTTTAGTTCCCACATCAGAAACTGCCCGGTCATGGTGGCTGTCAGACTCTGATCCAAATCCAGTCTTCGAAAGATTTTAGCGAGATTGACCCAAGCAGCTTAGCGCTCTTTGTTTTTAAAGCCTAAAACGGTTAGTGGCTCAAAATCATGGCCTGTTTATGCACTGTGATCACGAGCCAGTTGCATATTTCACCTCCAAAGCCAGAGAAAACAGCCTCTAGGCCTAACTGTATATATGTGCAAACTCATCCTGCACAGTATGCATTTTTTACATAATCTCACACTGTGCATGTGTGTGATCTCTCCTTAAAGATTTTAGGACCCCTCTAAGTAGGGCATTACTTTGCGATTTTTAAGGGCTCTCCGTAAAGTATTTGGTTGTCCCCCATGGCTGTGTAATATTTCTAAGGGCTCTCTGCATGGTGTATAATGTGTCCCATGGCTGTACAGTGAGTGGGGAGACCTGTAGAGGAGCCAGTGCTTGTCTGATGGTTCACCCCCCCGCTCAGAGTGTTTTGTGAGGGGGGAACCACACACTTAACACTCGTTCGTCTGGTGGCATGTGGACCACAATGAGCTCGAGTGACTCACCTTTGGCCCCCATGGGTCAGCCAGGGAATCAATCAAGAGCCCCCCATGTATGTGTGTGTGTATGTGTGTGTGTGTGTGTGTGTGTCAGTGAGTAAGGTCATGTCGGGTTGTGTTAAATTGGTCCACAGGTGCGTGTGAAGGTTTGAACATGTGTCACGCGGTACTGGAAAACTATGTGTATCCTAAATTTGGGTGTGTAATATGACTGCCGCACGGTGATGCCATATTCTAGCCAAAGAAAATAATGCACGCTTCTAAAATCTTCTCCATCACTTACTCCTGCAACTCCTTGTAAACCTGAAGTTTTACACGCTCTCCCCTTGGTTGCTCAATGATTGATGAAACTAGAAAATTCTTGCTTAATTATCATCAAACGTTAAAATTTTGTACAAAAGTAAGGCATTCAGGGTGGGGGCTATCTCTATTGCAATTGCAATATCTGTCAGAAAAATCGCAATTAGATATTTTCCCCAAATCGTGCAGCCCTACTTTGTGGAGGTTTTCAGGGTCTCTGGCCTTAATCCAGGTCTGCATGTGCCTGTGTGCATACTTATGTGTATGTATGCACTTATGTGCATGTGTGTATGCATGTGTGCTTGTGAGTGTGTGTGTGAGTGGGTGTGTGTGTGTGTGTGTGTGCGTGTGTGTGTGTGTGTGTGTGCGTGGTTGGGTGTTTGTATGAATGTCTGCAGAGACTTAATAATAATAATAAGACAAGTTTGTAAAAACAGACAAAGTAACATGCAAGTACAGTATACATCTGTGATCTGTATCTGTGTTCGGTAGACTATCTTGCACAACACACTTCAGCTCTTATGTGGTGGTCATATTGCACAATGCTGCACTGTGCGTCTACATCTTTACAATGTGTGTGTGTTTGTGTGTATACTACTGTATGTGTCTGTGTGTTCCTGTGTTGAAATGTGTTTGTTTGTGTGCATGTGTTGTGTGCGTACCCACATGCATGCCAGTTGTTTTTGTCTCTGCAAACCTGTGTGCATTGAATGTGTGTGTGTGTCTGCACATATGAGAGCCAGTGTATGTGTGTATGTCAGCACAAAATGTTCTCTCAGTGTGACTGTGTGTGCAGGGGTGTGTGTGTGTACAGTGTTTGTGTGTGAATTTATGTAGTATACTGTATGTGTCTGTGTGTGTGCATCTGTATGCAAGTTTGTGCATGTGTGTGTTTGTGTGTGTGCGAGAGAGAGAGAGAAAGAGAGTCTGTGTGTGTGCGCATGTGTATGTGTATGTGTAGATTCGTTATTTGTGTGTGTATGTGTCTAAGTGTGTGTGTGTGCATGTGTGTGCATGTGTGTAGTACAGTATATATACTCTTTTGATCCCGTGAGGGAAATTTGGTCTCTGCATTTATCCAGAGATCCACCCAACCTGTGAATTAGTGAAACACACTCAGCACACAGTGAACACACAGTGAGGTGAAGCACACACTAATCCCGGCACAGTGAGCTGCCTGCAACAACAGCGGCGCTCGGGGAGCAGTGAGGGGTTAGGTGCCTTGCTCAAAGGCACTTCAGGCCTACTGGTCGGGGTTCGAACCGGTACCCCTCCGGTTACAAGTCCGAAGCGCTAACCAGTAGGCCACGGCTGCCCCATATGTATGTGTGTCTGTGCACTGCCAGTGTGCCTGTATGTGGATGTGTGTGCTCACGTCTGCATGTGGTGATCCTACACCTCAAATTTAGTGCAGTTCAGAACATCACATGTAACGTTCTTTCACTGGGTTGATGCAGCCTCTTGAGACCAACATACCAAATACATTTGTTGAGCACAACAGTTCTCAAGCTATTGTGTGACAGCTGCTTTCAGTCTACCCGGCTATTGGGAGGATAGAAAGGGTTTTTTATTTTATTTGTAATGACAGTCTAATCTTCTGGTCTTCTGAATCATTTGATACATACAGTCTGTGTCAGGGTCCTGAAGAAAAGCATAAACAACTCTTTGCACATCATATTGATTGGGCTGTTATGGTCAATAACAACTGAATTAGGACAGTGTAAAGTGCACTGCAAGCACATGGGCTCCTTCTTCAATCACATTAGTATAACCTTACATGTGTTTCTTTAGTAGTAATTTCCCTGGAGGATAAACTAGTCAGTGACTCTATCTATGGGCTACTATATGCTCTCAACCACAGAGCTTAGTCATGATCTAGCCCTAACCCTGTTGAGGAGTACCAGAATATCATGACCCTATGACCCTGTTGAGGAGTACTAGAATATCATGACCCTGTTGAGGAGTACTAGAATATCATGACCCTGTTGAGGAGTACCAGAATATCATGACCCTGTTGAGGAGTACTAGAATCTCATGACCATTGTGAGGAGTACTAGAATCTCATGACCCTGTTGAGGAGTACTAGAATCTCATGACCCTGTTGAGGAGTACTAGAATCTCATGACCCTGTTGATGAGTACTAGAATCTCATGACCATTGTGAGGAGTACTAGAATCTCATGACCCTGTTGAGGAGTACTAGAATCTCATGACCTTGTTGAGGAGTACTAGAATCTCATGACCACTGTGAGATGGATAGAGGGAGAAGGTCTGCACACTGTATGCAAGCTCCAGAAATATACTTTATTTAAGTCTAAAAAGGCAATGTTTCAATCTCACAGCATCTTCATCAGGCAAATGAGACAGGGAAGATACGGCCTATATGACGTGACCATAGGCCTGCTAATCAAACACCTGCCTAAACCAGGCAGGGCGCACCCATAACAAACAACACAAATGTGTGAGATGGAGACATATGAGGGTGTGTGTAATGAGAAAGCGTTATGGTTATGAAAGCGAGTGTCGCTTCAAATACGGGCGAGAAGAGGAACCAGATGAGTAGGTGAGATGACCGCTGAGTTGACTTCCTCACCGTGGCCTCTCCCTGCCCCCATAGAGTAGAGCAGATTAGAGTCCAGTACCGCGCAGTGCCGCACCACGCTGCGTCGCACCGCGGGAAAGACAAGACAAATGAAATCCAACTCACTGTCTGCAGCCTCACCGTGACATCGCGCTGTCACGGAGCGAGACGGCCGTGCCTGCGCCGTGACCTCTTAGAAGCTCTCCGCCTGCCTGCCGCGTGGATTACGCTGTCAGACTCGCGACTGGGCACTTCCTCACAACCCTCCGGCTTCTGGATAATAGTAGCTCCTTCGCTACTACCCCCCTCCCCACCCATCAAACGTACGTCTCCACATCTGAGGAATGTTTTTTTTTTTGCTAAAGATTAAGCTACTTCCCCAGCCATCCTCGGCAGGCAGCTCAGCGGAGCAGAGGCTGATTTGCTCTGGGCTCTGACCCAGGAGAAGCATTAGGGGCTGGGGCCGTATCTCCAGTGGCGCGGGGCCCTCAGATGTCTGAGGTGTGCGAGTCGCTGACAGGCCTTGAGTGGGTTATGAAGTGAGTGTGGACAGCTCGCAAGACGGACGAGGACACGAGGGGCCCACACTGCTGCTGACGCCAACGCCGCCCGCCGCCTCCTCCTCCGATCCAGTCTCACTGACCCGTCAGCTCGGCACAGCTGGTCCAGAGCAAACGGCGAAGTCAGATGAAAGTGATTTGGGGCCTTACAGGCTCCTGTTCTCCATACGCAGGTGCTCCATCGCCTTCCTCCCCCTTCCACTCCCCCTTCCCCTCCACCTCCTCCTCGTCCTCCTCTTGCTCCTGCTTCTGGTCTTAAGACTCAAGATGTACAAATGGATGGATGTAAGCTTGAGCGCACACACGTGCATGCTATTGCAGATAAGCACGCACACACACACACACACACACACACACACACACACACACACACACGCACACACAGAGTTGAAACAGCTGTTTCAAATAAAACCATGGGGGCCCATTCTTTCTGCATTTGTGATTTAGCTCAGCTCAGTCTGGCATGAATATCAATGTCTTTAGTGCCTGACCCACAGTCACGGTTTGTTCTCCCTCTCACAATTTGTCACTACGTCGATCGTGTCCAGACCCCACTCTGCTGAATTAGGGCATTTTATTTCACCTCTCCACTCCAGTTCACCGTCAGAGGGAACTAGGGAACAATGAAGCACATTATAACACATGTATTAATACAGTGTATAAACCAGAACTCTTTTTCTGGGGTTATGCCTTTTAAAGAGACAGGACAGTGGAGAGTGATAGGAACCGAGTGGGGGAGAGAGTCGGGGTGGGATCCGGAAAGGACCACAGGGCGGGAATCAAACCCGGGTCGCCGGCGTACAGTGCAGGTGCCCCAGCCAGGGCCCCAGAATTCTTAAAAGGAGATGTTGTGGTAGAAGTACTTTAACCTGACTCTCATCTATCTGGGATCACTCCATTGGAGAGGTGTTTCAGAAGGCTGGGCCTTGCATATGATTGGATAAGCCACTTGTCCGTCATCTTTATTGACGTGCTACTTCAACCACTCACATCGAAGCCAACCCGTGACGCTGAGAACAGTCTCATGAGTTTCACAGTCGCTTCTCCGCTACGTCACATCTATGAAACTCCTGCCCTGCGTCCTGATTGGCTCTACCATAAAATCTGGTGCCGAAATCACTCCCGACGGAAGCGATCCCAGATGGATGTGAGTGGAGCTAGGTGGAACGAAATTCATCTGGCGAGAGTCAGGTTAGAAGTACTTGACTAGCCTGGTTAAAACCAGACTCATTCACTTTGTGAATAGTCATTTTGTGAATAGAGTCTGGACTCACGATTGGGAAACGTTTCCAATGCATGGTGACAGACGTAGATTTTGCATTAGCTTTGAAATCACTGGTCCTGCCTAACCAATCACATTGATCAAGGAAAGATTCATAACGTTACTTCCTTCTTTGCCGAAACTGATGGAAATGTTAGTGAATTATGGTGTTCCAGACTATTTCCCTAAAAGTAGATCTAGGTGGGTATGGCCAGGCTAGTACTTGACCACTCACTTTGCAGAATCCCTTTTATGAAAGTAACCATGCTAATTTGTGCATCCTGATCATGAGATATCACTGATGCTTTGAAATATAATCCCTCGTACACCAAACTCTCTGAAGCTCTGTGGTCCACCAGCTACACAAGTTCAGCTTAGTCTGAAAAACACAAAACCCTCAGAGAAGGACATCCCTGTCAATCAAATATTAAAGTAGTTCATCCGTAGAGACAGTTTTGAAGACAGAATGGCTGTTATACCCCTCAAAAAACGGGCATAACCAGCCTAACTGCTCCAGCGTGTACTCTTCTGCACTGTTCCGCAGTCCCATCAATCAGTGCTGACACTGGCACAGAGCCAATGGCTTCATCCAACCCAAATAGGCTGGAACTGCTGCTGAGACCTGAGAGACCTGGAAATACACGTTCCTCTCAACCGATCTGTTCATCCTTTTTTCCCTCAACCTCCTACAACCTGATCTGCACACATTCATCCTTTTTTCCCTCAACCTCCTACATTCTGATCTGCACCACATTTCACAAAGGCATCGCTGTGCTACAACTTTCATCACTATGAGATAGACAGAGTGCTCAGAATGATAGACCCTCATATTAACAGCAACACTTAAGGGAAATGCAGATCAGTTATTTTTTCTCAAATTAATTAATCGAAATTAATCAGTTATTTTGACAGCCCTAAACTAAATGTATGCTGTTTACAAGGGCAAGGGACATTGCTTTTAGCAAACTGCATCTCACCACCCTAAACGACAACAAAATTGAGCAAGTTTCTGTATACAAGTACCTGGGCATCTGGCTTGACGAAAAACTGAACTACTCATTTCATACGGATTACCTAGCGAAACAGCTAAGGCAAAAGATTGGTCTCCTTTACAGACACAAAACAAGTCTCCCCATGCCATGCAGGAAAAGGATTGTTGAAGCTGTCTTTTTGCCATTGCAGGATTATGGAGATGTTATTTATAAGAATGCTTATTTATAAGAATCTCTCAAAGCATTTGATACTGTCTATCATTCAGCTATCAGATTTGTAACTGGCTCTATCTATAACACTCATCACTGTACCCTGTATAATACAATTGGTTGGCCTTCTTTATCAGAAAGACGTTCAAGACACTGGCTGCTGTACATATACAACGCCATCATGATTAAACTCCCACCCTACATCTCTTCACTGCTACTCTGGAAGTCACATGTCCACCATACCCGCTCTTCTAACCATCTCCAGCTCAGAGTTCCCAATGTTCACTCTGAACTTGGTAAGACAGCCTTTAGCTTTGATGCCCCTAGAACCTGGAACTCAGCCCAACAGTCCCTTGGTCTAAGCTCGCTCATCTCTTATGGCCAGTTTAAAGTTTTAATTTCAAATCTCCCCAGCCCAGTCTGTAATTGTTTTACTTGACCTCTTAACTACGCTTTTACCTCATTGCCATTTATTGGACAAATTGTTATATTTGTATTGTATTTTAATTATTTATTTACTAATTATTTTATTGTGTGTTTTATTGATATTTTATGAATTCACCTACAATGATTTGTTAGTGGCCTACACTTGCCTTATATTTTGATTACTATGTATCTTGGCTACATTGGAAAAGAGGACTGCCCTCAACTGTATTTCCAAGCATGAAATAAAGGTTGAATGAATGAATGAATGAATGATGGCACTGACATGTGGAGCTGTGCCAGGCTACGGAGCTTGGCAAGGGGGCTCTGAACTGATGCCAACGACGGAGAAAGCTCTCTGTGTGGGTTTCTGTCTCTGCTCTGCACTGCCCGAGCCAACTCTATTACAGTAGTGTTAAGGTATGCCAAGCTCCAACTGGCATGGCTCTTTTCTTGGTCCAGATAATAGATTTTAAAGCTCTTGATAATTTACCCACAACTGGATGTGTGTAAGTAAAATAATGGTAGGCTATATAAACTTGCAGTTTGCAGTATGCTGGAGTACATTCAAATATATTCAAATATAATGAATTTGTCAACTTGTTTGACTATTCAGAATGACTCACTGGTATGAGTATTTGATGATCCTGATGTTAATCATGATTCAGAGTAGCAGCACGAACTCCAACACAGAAATGAGACTTTACTCCTCTGGAACATGGCAAATTTTAACATCAAACTGGAGACCGATGAGAAGTGGGATTTTTTTTCTTTCCTTCCTTTAAAATTTTATTTTCCTCCTTCCTTTAAATTTAAGCTTGAAATGAACCCATAAATGTCAAATACAGACGGACCCAGTGAACTCAGATTGAGAGAAAGGTGCTATGTTATTGCTGTGGGAAATTGGTGCCACTTATTTTGATTCATGCTATTTCATGCTCCAGTTAGTCTTGCCATATAGAGCTGATTTTTTTCTTCCCTTTTATGCTCTATGATCAGTGAGGTGGATCAACCACTGTCAGAGCGCTTCAGTGTCTCTCTCAGATCTCAATTCCCTCCTTCAGTGGGCCTACGCCTGACTTGTTCATCTGAAAGGCAGCTAATTTATATGGTAATGTTTGAATTCATAAACAATGTGTTCAAAGCGTGATTACTGCTGCCAGTAACCAATTTGCTTAGATGTCATTAAGAAAACACCATGAATGTTGAGTTTGTGTGTGTGTGTGTGTGTGTGTGTGTGTGTGTGTTTGTCAGATCAGTGTCAGTCTGTGTGTCCACAGATCTTGTAGATAAATCCTTCCTCAGAGTTAGAGGGGGTTGAGGAATTAATAAGTATAAAATGTATATTCTCCTGCATCACCTTATATTTCCATGTATGTTTCCCTGTGGATATACAATCAAAAGAAGCATGGGTATTTAGTTGACATTCCTCTTTAAAATAAGGAACACAACATGCCATGCAACCAGTCCACATCTAGGAACTACAGGAATCGCAGCACCAGAAAGTTATATTGCTGTGGCATCAATCACTAACCTTCACCCCCCCACACTTGCTAACTAACAGACTTTGCATAGCCCCTCAATGAGGGACACCATGGCAACGGCGGCCATATTTCATTTCCCTATGGTCAAGCAGAATGCCCCCCAGCAGACAGGGCTGTCAGGTTTATAGCGGATCTTAAGGAAATGAGGGCCACAAATCACGGCCTGACCAGGTACCATGAAGAGGCTGTCCCACTGACATGGGCAGTGAAAGGCTTGAGAGAGAAATCGCTCAGTGGTGTGACTGACCCGAGTGATTCATTGACCCTAAAGCCAAAGCAAATCTCGCTCTGGTGTATGAAATATGTCCTCATGTCATAGATGTCAACAACAGGCGGGAGAGAACATCATTAATACATCTGAATGTCTGAATGATTTGTGCCCTGATCAAGTCAAGACGGAAGGTATTCATACACTATAGAAAGAAAAAGTGTAGGTTCATACATTCATTCATACTTTTATGTAGGTTCATACATTCAACATACGTTTACATTCATACATTATGGAACTAAATATCATGGTGTCAGGTTTAGTATGCTATTTGACAGAATAATCAGAATGTAATATCTGATGTCAGTCTTTCAGAGAAAGCGCACCGAAGGGCCAATCATAGACCAGAGCATGTCTAGGCACAGGAGGACTGGAGCTCTTCTAACACTGAAGCTGTGAGGCCTGGTCACGCTTTACAGATCCTTTACAGTGCTGCTTTTGTGATGGATATGCAAAACAAACCTTGCATACTGCTATACTATCTCAACACTTTATTGAAAATGAATAGATAGGACTTAGTGGTTAAGTGGTATAACCCCCTCTCTGTCTGTAGTAGGCTACCTAGGAGATTGAAAGAGGTGTGACTTATGGCACTGACTATATACACTGTGTTCTCTTGCATGCACGCACACACGCACACACATACATACACACACACACACACACGCACACTTTCATATACTATCAATTGTCATGTATACTTAGTAAAAACCTCCTAAACAACTGTAACACTTTATTGCCTCTTCCCTCCTTTGTGACGAGTGTGAGTGTGTCATCATGCAGTCAGTAAAGCAGGAGGGGGCTGAAAGAGTGATGAAGAAGTGTTAAAGGAGGGAGGAAGCCGCTGCCTGTTTGCTTTCCCTCCCTCCACGTACATCTCTCCAGTCTAGTCACACCCCGTCGGCCACAGTGACAGCAGGCGACGTGAGGGCGCTAATATCCTGACCAGGAGTGTAAACAAACACAAACACATCACAGGCACAGAGTGAGGAGAGGTGGACCAGGCACCCGGGATGCTTTGAAGTCCTGACAGAGTTGGTCAGCTGGGGTTTGTGACTCTGTGAAGTCCTGTCATGACTGTCCATTTCCCCAGTCAATCAATTGTGCATTAAGAACCATGCTCAACCACAGCTTATAACTGCACTGACAAGCACTTCAAGTTTATCTTGTCACCCTTTTTGGTGTACGTTTAGAGTTTCTCCATTGTTGTTCGTTAGAAAGCATTTCACTACTAGATCTGTATCAAGTTCCAATACCCTGTGTCATCCAGTTAGCTCACCTCCTTCAGTACAGGGATGTAGTGCAGATGCACAACCCCGAGGGTTGGTCTTCACCCAGACCCCTCCCAGAGGCTGACTCAGCATTGTGTTGCTTCAGACCGTCCTGTCCAGGCAAGCGCGGATTGGGTGTCCCACTCTCGTCCCGTCCTGTCCCATCATCCATCTGGTCTGGGGGTTGGCCTGAGGGCGATACATGCTGTTTGAGGTGGGCTCTACTTCTTTCTCTCCTGAGAAGCCTGTTCTCCTGCACAACGTCTCACTACAGTTCCCTCTCCCCATTTACTGTACGCCACTGTGAACCTGGGGTGACCAAAAGGTACTGTGGATTCTTCTTCTTCTTTTTCTTCTTCTTTGTCATAAGTTAAACTGTTGAATCTCTGGCACTGGGGTGGTATTGGGAATTGTTATTTTTATTATGGTTCTTTTTCTTCCAAGTGGGCTGCAGTTTTATGTGCTGTAGGCCAGGCGTTGTAAACGGAGGGAGATTGCAGGCGTTTAGTGAACCAGGCGGGCCTGTGGTCACTGAGCATCTGTGAACTGAGGAAGGGGGGGGAGCAAATTGAGTGAGATAATGTGCTGTGTGCACAGCAGCCAGGGCTATAAAGAGGTGAGAGGAGAGAGAGAGAGAGGGATAGAGAGAGAGAACGTGGGGTGAAATAGAGAAAAAGAGAGTGGTAGAGTTCCTTGTATTAGCTGGTCTCATGTTTTTCTCTGAGAGTTCGACAGGACAGGACCTGTGTGTGTGTGGAGTGTGTGTGTGTGTGTGTGTGTGGAGTGTGTGTGTGTGTGTGTGTGTGTGTGTGTGTGTGTGTGTGGAGTGTGTGTGTAACCACTCTTCATCATCACACAGCCCTGTAAAAACTGACTCATCCTGTGTCATGTTGGCAGAGTGAAGTGATGCAAGCGAAGCTCTGGCTCTAGAGGACGTGTTGTGGCAGGTGGATGTCCTGTGGGCCTCTCCTTCTCCGTGCTCCCATTTGGCCCTTTCTCTTGGGCTGGAGGCTCAGGGTGTTAGTGTAGCTGTTCTTTCAGGAAGCCCCAACATGTGGGCACTCCATCCCCCCTCTCAAAACCTCACCATGTGCACGCATACACACACACACACACACATGCACAAGCACAGTGCTGCCCTGACAACTGCTCTCTCTCTCTCTCTCTCTCTCTCTCTCTCTCTCTGTCTCTGCACACACATGCACACGCACACACACACACAGCAGTGTTGCCCCCACAACTGCTCTCTTTCTCCCTCCCTCTCTCTCTCTCTCTCACACACACACACACCTCTTTTACTTATACATTCCCAGTCTCCCCTGCCCCCCACTAAAACGCCCTCCAGCATCCAGACCCAAACCTTTGATCTGTGTTTGTTTAATGAGCACACACCAAGTCCCAGCCACTTGTAATGGGAGGAGTTTTTTCTCCCTTGCTCTCTCTCTCTCTTTTTCTCTCTCTCTCTTTCTCCTGCTCTCTCTCCCTCTATTTCTCTCATTTACGGGTGCAGGCGAGGTAGGGGGACTGAGTTTTTTTTTTTTTACAGGAGCACAAGCGTGCTCTCTACAGAACTGGCATATGGAGAGAGAACCTTGCTGAGTGACTGCGCAGCCTGCCATACCACTGGGCCTCCTTGTTAAAGTGAGTACGGTTGAGAGGGGCTGCGCATTGCGCGCTGCTGCTGTTTAACAGGAGCCCTTTACTGAACGGCTCAGTAACTTAAAGGAGCTGGGGCTAATTTCTGGACTTTATTGGTGGCCGGGGATTGTTCTTTTATGATGTCGGGGGCGAATGTATTAGTCACAAGCTGGAGTGAAATAGAGCGGTTGAATCATACATTCCATCCATCCATTTGGCATGGTGCAACCTGTATGGTGGAACAGGGCAGAACTGTGAAGAGACAAGACAAGCCTGCTTGAATGATTTGGAAAAGACGTCTCCATCTGTATCCTCCTCCAGCATCCATCATTAGTGCATATTCAAAACGGATTAGATTAAAAAGTTTACAGTGAGTTTTAAAAATGATGGTTTAGTGGGATGGAAATGCAGGCGTGGTTTCAATTCATGGCAGATGTGTAGTAGAAACACTCTGATTGACTGACTTGATCACAGATTGCGGTTTTCCATAGTTTATCTTTAAGAGGAATGAGGCCTACTGTTGTTTTTACCATGGAAAATAAGTGGTTTAGTGGTTCAGATGCTGGATCAAAAATTAATACCAAACCTTTAAACATCTGCAAAGTGTAAACGTCTTTGGAAGAAAGCTGATGTAAAAGCTTTTTGTCCAACAACCTTTTTGAACTTGATGTCAATCACAAAACGTTCCTGTTTATTTTGTTATCTAAATGCACTTTTTTTTCAAATTGATTCATACTTTTCATTCAACATTTATTTCATGCTCGGAAATACAGTTGAGGGCAGTCCTCTTTTCCAATGTAGCCGAGATACATAGTAATCAAAATATAAGGCCAGTGTAGGCCACTAACAAATCATTGTAGGTGAATTAATAAAATATCAATAAAACACACAATAAAATAATTAGTAAATAGATAAATAAAATACAATACAAATATAACAATTTGTCCAATAAATGGCAATGAGGTAAAAGCGTAGTTAAGAGGTCAAGTAAAACAATTACAGACTGGGCTGGGGAGATTTGAAATTAAAGCTTTAAACTGGCCATAAGAGATGAGCGAGCTCAGACCAAGGGACTGTTGGGCTGAGTTCCAGGTTCTAGGGGCATCAAAGCTAAAGGCTGTCTTACCAAGTTCAGAGTGAACATTGGGAACTCTGAGCTGGAGATGGTTAGAAGAGCGGGTATGGTGGACATGTGACTTCCAGAGTAGCAGTGAAGAGATGTAGGGTGGGAGTTTAATCATGATGGCGTTGTATATGTACAGCAGCCAGTGTCTTGAACGTCTTTCTGATAAAGAAGGCCAACCAATTGTATTATACAGGGTACAGTGATGAGTGTTATAGCTAGAGCCAGTTACAAATCTGATAGCCGAATGATAGACAGTATCAAGTGCTTTGAGAGAAGTAAGGGTAGCATTCTTATAAATAACATCTCCATAATCAAGCAATGGCAAAAAGACAGCTTCAACAATCCTTTTTCTGCATGGGGAGACTTGTTTTGTGTCTGTAAAGGAGACCAATCTTTTGCCTTAGCTGTTTTGCTAGGTAATCAGTATGAAATGAGTAGTTCAGTTTGTCGTCAAGCCAGATTCCCAGGTGCTTGTATACAGAAACAATTTTGTTGTCGTTTAAGGTGGTGAGATGCAGTTTACTAAAGTCCCTTGCCCTTGTAAAACAGCATAAATTTAGTTTTATTTGCATTTAAAACTAATTTAAGATTAATTAGTGCTTTTTGTAATGCATTGAAAGATTGCTGCAGATTGTCCATTGCTTGTGAGACAGATTTACTTACACAATACAAGACAGTGTCACCAGCATAAAAGTAGACCTGACTGTTATCTAGAGAGGATGCTATGCCATTTATGTATAGTGTGAATAGGATTGGTCCTAACACCGATCCTTGCGGGACACCTTTAGTTAGAGGAAGGAAGTTGGATTTGGCCTGCCCTAGCTTTACACATTGGGACCGCCCATTAAGATAGCTTTGGAACCACTTAAGAGTATTATAATCAAAGCCAATCTCTTTTAGTTTTTGTAATAATAGGGTATGATCAACTGTATCAAATGCTTTGGATAGGTCTACAAACAGTGCAGCACAGTGGTGCTTGTTGTCTAGTGCAGATGCTATGTCATTGGTAACCAGGGTCACTGCAGAAATTGTGCTGTTTTGCTCTGAAACCAGACTGGTGAGGGTTTAATAGAGAAAAGTATGAAAGAAATTATTTTAATTGGTTGTTAGCACATCTGTATCCCCATTTTTGTGAAGTGGTGTCACACAGGCCATTTTCCAGATTTGGGGGAATATGCCAGAAGATTAAAAATATGAGTTTATTGCTCAGTAATAAGTGGAGCAGATAACTTTAGTAGAAAAGGGTCAAGATTGTCTTCTCCAGTGGAGCTCTTGGGATCCAAGCCATTCAAAGCCCCTAGGACTTCACTAACCGTAAAGGGGGTTAAAGAAAACTGAACACCAGGAGTTGAGGTACCTGCCTGGGCCTCATCAAGGGGATGGGAGCAGGGGTGGTCCTTAAGTCCACTAGACCAGGCGGTGCCCAACCACCGGGCCAACCGGGCCGTAGCCTACGACATGAGTTTAAAAAAATGCATGCAAATTAAACTCAATTAAATTTGCAATGATGTCACGTTTTTACATGACATAGGCCTATGTGCAGTTGTTTGATTGCACGCATGTTTGCATTTTGCAAGGTCTATTTTCTTACGTCTGTCTGTCCCGCCTTCAACACTTTACATATTGCCTTCAGCGCTGCGCAGCCTCAGGTCAGCTCACTTCACTTGATCAGTTCTTGGCAAATGGTAGTGTCACACGAAGTTAGCTAAACTGCTAGAATGAGCAACAAAAAACATGCATCTTTAGCAGGTCACTGGCCAGAGTGTTTGAGTTGCGAGAGCCGCTGCAGAGATTTCTTACAGAAAAAAAGTCACCGTTAGCTGCACATTTTAGTGATGAGGACTGGGTGTCAAAACTCGCTTACCTGCGTGACATATTCGGGTTGCTTAATGACCTCAACCTGTCACTCCAGGGGAGAATGATGACTGTCTTTAAACTGGCAGATAAAGTCGCTGCATTTAAAGCCAAGCTTGATTTGTGGGGACGACGAGTGGACCAGGGTGTATTTGATATTTTGTTGAATTGAATGCCATGCAGGAATTTGCTAGGATCTCAAAACCGGATTATGAACATTCTTTGCCATAGAGAAACACACAATAGCGTTGGATTATAAACATGCTTGCCACAAAAACAGAGAAAAACGTGAGGTAAGTCGAGCTATATGAAGTTTTTATTTTGCTGTCACTTCGTCTGTTTTATAACCCATAAGGATGTACTTGGTATCAAATGATAGCTCTGTGTCTCCTCTTTCATCTGACATGCGTGGCATAGGCTATCTATCCGATGACAGGTCTGTGAGTAATTCAAACGAGAGTAATGAGTTTTTGTATATGACGTTATTATTTTGCAGTCACTTCGTCTGTTTTCATAAGCCAGAAGGATCGACATACTTGGTACCAATGGGTAGCCCTCTGTCTCCTCTTTCATCTGATATGCTTACCATATCTATGCGTCCACGGGTTTGCGAGTAATTCAAATGAGAGTAATGGGTGCGCAGGTGAACGCAGAGACTGTAAATATGATGCAATTTGATTTAATTTCATGATTTTTTTATCTTCATACTTTAACGTACAGAGTGCGTGAGTGCGTGATCTCGTTGGAAAGCCCAACTTCTGCTCTGTCACGCAATAAAGGCTTCTCGCTGCTATGAACAGTGGCGGAGCAATGTAAAAGAGAAGAAAGGGTGTTTTTTTTGACGCACTTTGCGTCAATCGGCTTCGAAAGGGTTCAAATCTCACGTATCCCCTGGAGTCCCCTGCACCGGTGCTTCCGGCACGCTTGTCCTTACTTGTCAGCGCAGGAGGAAGAGCAATTGATCGAAATTGCAAATGACGGTGGTCTTAAGAGTGTGTATGAGGAAACCTCTCTGGCGGGTTTTTGGATCAAAACCAAAGCAGAATATCGCGAGATAGCCGTAAAAGCGCTGAAAACGTTGCTACCATTTCAGACCACGTAGGCCTATCTATTCGAGGCCGGGTTTTCGGCAATGACTGCAACTAAGACCAAATTGCGCAATCGACTGGACATTTCAAACACACTGAGGGACCTGAGGGTGTCACTATCTTCCATCGCCCCCAGATGGAACCTTCTTGTTGCAGAGAAACAAGCACAGGGCTCCCACTGATTATATTCGTAATGCACGTTTAGTTCCCATATTTTGTTAAACATGTTCACACTTGATAGATGTAGCTTCAAGTTGTTCAATATTCATAGTTCATATTGTTCAATTTTCACTTCTTCAAGTTCACGTTTTTCACATGTTTAAGAGTTCGTTACCTTCACTGTTCATACATAACTGGAGCTAGTTCTTTTCAAGTAATGCATGCACAACACATATGGAACATTGAACCCCCGACCCCCCCCCCCCCCCGCCGGTCCGTGAAAAAAAATGGGAATCAAACCGGTCCACCGGTCCATGGTACATAAAAGGTTGGGGACCCAACCCTGCACTAGACTTTTCGTCAAAAATGTGGCCAGCAGTAGCAAAATGGTTATTAAAGGCTGCACAGATCTCAGTGGGGTTATTTTCAAGCATTATAGAGGAAGGGATGGAAGCAGTTGCGTTGGATGTGATTGATTTAAATGCTTTCCAGAAAAGAGTAGGATTTGAATAGGAATTAGAAAACAAGTTGAGATGATAATTTGATTTAGCTTGTCTGACCTTCGAAGTAAATTTATTTCTGATTTCTCTGAAGGTGGCCCAATCGAGGTCAAGTTTTTTACGTCTGGCCAACAACCAAGCTTTGTTTCTGGAAAGAAGTAAAATGGACAGTTCAGTGGAAAACCAAGGATTTTATCTGTTTTTTACTCTGAGCTTTTTAAGGGGGGCATGGACGTCAGCAATAGAGAGAAAGGACTCGCGAAAGAAGTCCAGGGCTAGCGTAACATCAGAGATTTCAGAGGTGCTTGGGATGTTGCTGCAATATAAATCATTTAGGAATGCCTGTTCATTAAATTGCTTCATATTTCTTTTTAGGACAATGCGAGGGGGTGCCTTCTTAAAGTGAGTGTCTCTGATACAAGCTATGGGGCAGTGGTCGCTGACCCCTAGGTCAAAGACTCCACTAGCTATGATTTTGTCAGGTTTGTTAGAGAAGATTAAATCTCTAGTGGATGACTTAGATGGGCGCAGGAGGTTAGGCCTAGTTGGTTCAGTGATTAGTTGAGTTCAATTGAGACTGGAGGAGATCTCCTTTATGGAGTCAGAGGCAGCAGAAGACCAGTCGGTATTAAAATCACCAAGAATAATTACTTCAGATTTGGAGTAGGTAGAAATTAGGTCAGCCAACTGATCTAGGGATCTGGCACTTAATGATTATCTGAACTTTTGGTCAGCAGTATGCTTTTCTCATTCCTCTGCACAATTTCTCATCTAAATTCATTGCTTTCAACATAAACACTAGCGGTCACCTGATGCCTGCTAACGTTTGTTGAAATCAAAGGGGAGAGTTACCGGTACATGGTTGGGTCTGTGTGAGAGCTGTTTAGTTTGACAGCCTAATAACACGCCGGCCGCTGGAGCGCTTGCTAACGTGCTGAGTGATGCGCCACCCTGTTTCTCCACGGAGGGCGGCCTCTATGTGATTTACATCGCTCAGGTTTCCCCCTGCACAGCCTTCGAGGCTGGTGATTTGTCACACAACGCACACAGTCCAGGCACAGGCCAGGCACAGGTGGTGTGCAGTGTGTTGGTATGACCAGTGACCACACACTTGGCTTTTACAATGAGACAATGAGAAAGAGAGAGGGACACACAGATGGACAGAATGGATATCATCTCATCCATTCTCATCCATTCCAGTCATAAGGAGAAAACATGTGGGAAAGAGAGAGAGAGTGTAAGCGAGAGATAGAGAGAGAGAGAGAGAGAGAGTAAGCGAGAGAGAGACAGAAATCTTGAGGCACCTGAAACATGTCTATTAAGCATCAGGCGGTTCGTGGAGGAATGTGGTAAGGGGTGCATGGTGTAAACTGAACTGGGGGAGTCCAGATGGGCAGCGGATGGCGGACGGAGCGGAGAGGGTACTGGCCAGGACACACATCACGGCCTCGTCGCCACCACCTCATGGCGTTTCACTAGATAGAAGGATTGTCTGCACTGTGCTAACGCACCCCTGTGTGTCCAATGATCACTCTATATGTACTCTGAGCCATTTGTGTGTAGTTGTTCAGGGGTTAGAGGAAACATTCAGCCTAAATCAAAGTGACAAAGTGATTTCCCTCTTACTTTACGTAATGTATATTTCTGAAGCAAAAATGTTTGCCTATTTGGTTTTAGTTTGGAGTATGTTCATCTACTTCACAATAGTAACTGAGTTGTACATAGCTGCGAAACATTGGATTTACAGTAGTCACTTTTACACTAGGGGGGTTTCTGTGATTATATATGCCTCTAGCGTGGCACACCTGTCCTTTTTAGACAGACGGCTGAAGAGTTGACGTGTCCCCCAATTTTTCCGCCAACGAGGGTAGTCTCAGAGATGGAACCACACAAGTGTAAATGGTTCAAAAGGGGGATCTGGGTGGCTGTTTTGATGACGCTATGTCTGTCAAACCCACCACCGGGAGTTTAAAAACACACAAAGCAGCTGATCCAACCAAACCAAATGTCTCCATCTACAGTGTCAAAGGTCCTCATGACAGTCTTCCTTGGATCTTGGGGTGATGCTCTAACACCTGGACATGCTCTCTCCAGAATGTTTCTTTCTCCGTCTCTCTCAACAAAGTGTCAAAGCCCAATTAATGAGAGCTAGAACATTCCAGAACATACTGTCTGTCGGGTGGTGGGAGATGGTGCCTACAAATACTGTATTTTTCAGAGAGCTGAAATATGTATCATGCAAGTGCTCTCTCATCATGAGTCATCATGCCACTCATCCTTGGCGATTCAAGATGAAAAAAAAACAAGGAAGTGTGTGTGTGTGTGGGGGGGGGGAATAGCAAGAAATGTAATTTACTGAAAAGTTACTGAAAACCAGTCCATCTAAATATTAATTCCTCTCTCTCTCACTCTCTCTCTCTCTCTCTCTCTCTCTCTCTCTCTCTCTCTCTCTCTCTCTCTCACAGTAACAGAGTGGAGAGGTCCTGTAGAGGGCCAGAGTAGACAGCAGAGGTGGATCTCCAGCAGACAGGTGGAGGGTGTGATGGAGAAGGAGCAGGCCCCCCCGGCCTGCAGCGCCAGCACCACCAGCGCCCCCACTAACCCCCCGGCCACCCCCACCCCCACCCGCACCGCTGCGCCTCAGATCTCTCTCTACGCCGGCGTCCCAGACAGACAGATGCAGGTAGGCCAGGCTTACATTGGACATGCTGAAATCAGTGCAGTGGTTCCATGTGGTCCAAAATATAATCCTCCCCATCCCAACACAGTGGCTCAGATGCACTCACTTTTAACTGTCCCACATTTCATCATCCATACACTTTCACTGTTAAACTGAATGCAGTATAGAGGTGGATAAATAGTGTCTTTGTCATCACGTATGTCTGTTTTGTTTGTTTGTTTTGTCAATGTATATGTCACCATTATGTGTGTACTGTATGTGTTTTGACAAGTAGTTGGTTGTTCAGATTTGTTATTCTGTTGTTCCATTCTCAAGTCATGCCTCCCTTCATGTCGCTCCATGACCCCCTCCTGTGGGGCTGTTGCACATTTTGGGAACCATTGAGGTAGTGTGTATGAAATGTCAAAAGTTTTAAAACTAATGTAGTGGATTATTAGATCAGTCTTGGTATTTTCATTAAGGCCTTGTTCTACAGTCAACAGAAGCAATGGGCTGAGTCATGAGACATGTCACTGCTGCCATCTGCTGGTTGCCTAAAGCAACAGAGTCCTTAATAATACCATTAGACTGCAAAGTGAAGGAACGTTGTTGATTTAACTTTTGATGGAGTGTATGTCTAAAGTTTTTTGCAAAGTGTAGACAGCTGCTGTCGAATGAGGAACAAAGTGTGGCTTTAAGAAGACTGATGGGCAAACTGGGGTCAAGAATGCTATTTGTCACGCCTCAAGAAAATGCCATCCATCTTGTTGTTTGTGGTCAGCTTGAGTAGGAACAGGTATGAACCATGACCTGCTAATGACTTCTGATGTCTTTAACCCCTCAGCCTATTAGTGTTTTACATAAAGAGGGTAAACTAACTGAGGTGTTTGAGATGGATATTTTTTTTTAAAACATAAAAAAAGATCAGTTGAAAGCCTAAAGAATGCACTGCATGAAACATTGACAGCGCATGTTTCTAAGCATTCAATAACAAGAGGACAGTTCAGAATAGAATACATGAAATTAAATCAATATGTTATTTTAATGAACAGCCAATGTTTCCCTTTACATTATGTTGGACTCATTCCATTTCTGACCTATTTGTACAACGTCATCAATGACCTGGCATGTGGTGAAGTGAATTCTGACTCTTTCCCCCTGGTTCACTCTGGTGACCAGCACAGCATATCACAAACACTTTAAGGGGTGAACAGGACAGAAGCGTCTGTCACTAAACATGTCTTAAGACATGTTTAGTGACAGACGCTTCTGTCCTGTTCATGGCAGATAGGATTATGCAGTTTGCCCTTCCTTCGCGACCCTTGGGCCAGTGAAGAGGTCATCCCCAGTCAGGTTCACAGGTCAAAGGTGAAAAGGCATTTTATGCCCAAATATGCCATGATACACAGGGTGTCACTCAAGCAGAGATGTCTCTAAGGAGTGGCCAAGCCAGTCTTCAGGACCTATTGGCTGTTAAGGCATTTGGGGTATATCTTGTTTCATGTGAATGTTTCAGTCACAAGTTGTTTGGTGTCCAAAGTGAAGAAAAGATAGTATTACTGAGAACCGGTCTGGACTATTGCAATGGGAACTGTACAGCCCAGCTGTTGCAGTTTCTGTTTAGGGGAGAAAAGTGTGTGGAGGATTTAATAGAGTTGGGTGAGCATCTTCATTTACACATTGTTTGCTTTCACTTGCATGTTTGAACATTATAAAGATGCCAATCATTATTTAGCATGTTTTTTTTTATTTTTTATTATTGGCTCTTACTTACTTTTTACTTCTAGTTTTGACTTGATCATTTTTAGTTTTTGTTTTTAAGAAATAATTAAACACTATACAGTACTTTCCCACATTTAAATAACTTCTGAGATTTTTAGAAAGTGCTCTTTGGATGTGAGTGTAGTTTTGAAATGTACTAAGGAGTTCAATCTGTTTTGTGTATGAGGCTTGAAGGCCTCAAAACCCTGCTAAGAGAAAACTACTGTAGAGGGGAAAGGTCCTTGAAGGATTGTGAAGTAATCTTAAGATGCTTGGCATGGCTTCAGACTGCTTCCTCTAGGCAGACATAAAGATCAATCACTTTATGTTTCCAAAAATGAATAATGTATATGAATCTATTTGTTGAGATGTGTGGTTTTACAGCGTCTTGTAGGTAGTGTATTTGGTGGTATATTGCAGCACAATGTGCTATAAAGTAGGTGAGCAAATTTGACGATATCCATACACATCTGGCTTTTATGACTGGTGGTCCAAAGCAGGAGCCAGTCATTACATATGAGGTCCTGAAGATGGGGTTCATTGAAATAACTTGTTTGGTGTTATTTTACATTTTATGGGAATAGTTTACATTTCAATTGTATTTTAGCAGTGGCACAAACACAAATATGATAAGTACACATGTATGTAATCACATTATATTTAATTTATTTATTTATATATTTATATATATATTTATATTTTCTCTTGAGATCTGCAGATCATTAGAAAAGCTAGCTCCATGAATGTAACTCTTTAGCAAAGCCTAGGAGAACTCTAGATGGACTCCCTCGTTGCACAGGCATCCTCCATAGAGCTGTGCTGCACAGTGATGGCAGATCAGGGCAGTGGATCCCAGAGGTTTATGCTGGAACCCATAGGTCATAGCCAAGGGCTATGCAAGCACTCTGGACTGGTCCATCAACGTAAACAGTCATCATATGGCACCTTCCGCCTCACACATACAGTACACACACACACACACACACACACACACACACACAGACACAAACACACAAACACATGCAGGCACGCACGCACGCACGCACGCACGCACCCACGCACACATACAAACACATGCACGCACGCACGCACGCACGCACGCACGCACGCACGCACCCACGCACGCACGCACGCACGCACGCATACAAACACATGCTGCAGGCCTTGTTTTCTGAAGCCTGAATGATGGAGCAGGGCTGGAGGGGGGGGGGGGGGGGGGGGTTGGAATGTGTTTCTGCTGTCAGGAGTGAGGGTGAGAGGGGGGTGTTTTGACAGATGGGCTGCCATGATGGAGATCACTGACCCCTCCAGTGACAGGAAAGAACTACACTGCCCCCGGTGGCGGGTAGTGTGTGTGGGTGTGTGGGTGTGTGTGTGTTTGTGTGTCTGTGTATGCTCAAGTCTGGGGGGAGGTGGTAGCAAGTTCTACAGTGTATGTTTTGGTTATTGTGGATATAATTCATAACTCTGTCTCCTTCTCCCCCCCTCTCTTTCCTCCTCCCCCCCTCTCTCTTTCCCCTCTCCATCTCTCTCTTTCCCCCTCCATCTCTCTCTCTCTCTCTCTCTTTCCCCTTCCACCTCTCTCTCTCTCTCTCTTTTCCCCTCCACCCCCCCCCTCTCTCTATCCATCTCTCTCTCCCTCTCTGTGTGTCCAGGTGATCCAGCAGGCGCTGAACAGGCAGCCCAGCACGGCGGCGCAGTACCTGCAGCAGATGTACGCGGCGCAGCAGCAGCACCTCATGCTGCAGACGGCCGCCCTGCAGCAGCAGCACCTCAGCAACACGCAGCTCCAGAGCCTGGCCGCCGTGCAGCAGGTGGGGGGAGGGGCAGTGACACACACACACACACACACACACACACACACACACACACACACACACACACACATGTACGTAAACATACACACATACACACACATACGCGTACGCACACACGCACATATACACACGTACACACACACACACATACACCTATACACCCACTCATGAACACAAAACACACACACACAAACTGACACATACACACACACACTGATACGTAAAACGTTTGTCACTAATATCAACTGGTTTGGTTAAAGAAATATACAAAAGCTTCAGTAAGGTGAGCAGAGTCAAAAACAAATCCCCAACACTTGTCGGCACACAATAAAATCTCAGGGCCCTTCTTTAGTTGATTTGAAAGAAACAGAGATATGTTCTCCTGACCTTTACTTTGGTCCTGTAATCTAACCTGCCCCATTGTCAAGGACACCACTTGCATGTTGAGCATAAAGCCATTAGTCTGATATCATATGTCACTGGGTGTGGCGTTTTCTCTGCTATTTAATTTCATCTGTTTTTTTTTAAAGTCATTAGTGCTCACTGGGCGAGCATCTGTTCTGGCAGGCAGAGAGATAGGTCTACTAATAAACTACCATTTACTGTAAAACTGTGCATTAATGGAAAGTATTATTAAGCACTCAATCTCTTTTTAATAATGCATTTGTTTCCTTGAAGGTAAACAGTAATATATTAGTTATATTATTACTGGGACACGAGAAGATATGCCATTGTGCAAAACCCTCAACCACTAATGCAATATTGGTATATAAAATGCATAAGCAGATGATGAATTCATTTAACATACACACACACCTACATATGCATGTGTACACACACACGCCCACGCGCACACACACACACACAATGAAAATAACATTACGGAGACGTATGTATATGTGCTGAACAATGGGGATTCAGCTTTACATACATCTGAGGCATCACATTCTTCAATTCCATTGCTGTGCTGAGCTGAGCTCTGAGCTCTGTGCCCTCCGGTCTGGCTGCAGCTCTGTGAAACCTGAGCAGTGAGGCGGCTGCTGATGAGGACTGACACTGATAAATATCTGTCTAAACACTGCGGATGGTGCTCATTTCATCCCTCTAGACAGCTCCAGAGAGAACGGTTCTAAACCTGTGAAATAAATGACATCCGAGAGTATATTAAAAGCCTGAACTGTTTTCCATCTGCGTTTTACTCTGGTGTTGCATTTGGTTAGATTCTCCTAAGCCACAATTTAGAGCAATCTCAAGAAATGTGTGATGAAAAGACACATCATTCCCCTCCAAGGGGCTTTGAGTGTATTTGGAGGGTATCAATGACAGGAAAAGCTGTTGGTTATTACGCACAGTTAGCCTGAGGTTAGTGTGGGCAGTTCTAAGCTAATTGTCACTGTCTAGCTAGACAGTGGCTGGCATTGAGCCGCTGAGATATGAAAGGCTGCGATAAGAGCTTTTGAAGCGTGGCCCCCTCAGAGCACGCTTGTTTGAGTGTGTGTGAAGGACCTCACTCCAGCTGAGAACTATCACATCCTGTTTCTTACGGACAGTGCAATATTAATAACTGCCTCTCCGACATCTTGCTTTAATACTGTTCTTTTAGGCTCCACTGCTCCACTGAAGCAAAAAAGAGCTCAGAGCAATAAGTCATTTGTTGAACACTCATTAAGTCCGCTGATTGAGATAGCAACCCATATATAGCAATGCGCTATGTGAAATATTATGGGTTAGGTTTCCCCTGTAGTTGTTGTCAGTTTCACTGGGAGAGGAGAATGTATGTTTTGACCATTCTGGGTAAAAGAGTGGGGGGATTCTGTTTCCTGCTGAGTGTTCTCCCCAAGTGCTGTTCTGTGTTTTTGAAGTGCCAAGACGCTCACAGTGTTGATTAATGGGCAATGGTTCTGACTTGTGCTCTCCCCCTCTCTCCCCTTACCCCGACACCCCACAACCTCCATCAACAAACAGCCATGATTAAACCCTCTTCAGCCCAGTGAAGGCAAAGCTCAGGACAACCTGGAGCCACATTCCAGCGAATGCAGTCCTCATTAACCACAGTGAGCTCTGCTAACATGGAGTCAGATCCCAGCCAATGCAGTCCTCACGAACCACAGAGAGCGCTGCAAATGGGACGCGAGCGTTGTTTTCAACAGGGCCTCCAGAAATAGTAGCACATGTGTTTATAACTAAATGGCCCAATGTTAAAGTGGGTGGACAGCCTGGGTGACCGTGCCCATCTGTAGCATGAAACCACAGTGTTGGCAGCCCACTGGTAACCAGGAAACCACCGCGTAAAGGTTGCAACTCTGATAAAAGCCAGTCCAATGACACTCCTTGTGTGAAATCCATGCTTCTGAAGCAATGTGTTGGAATAATTTAAGTCTTGGTCCGGGCCATGTGTGTGTGTTTCCCTTTTAGAGTACCACATCTGTGTACGAACACTAGAGTGTGTGTGTGATTTTTTTTTTTTTTTAACACACATGGAACAGAGATCTAAAAGGCTGTGAGGAGCAATTTGGTGAATTTGACAAAAAAAACTCCATTGAATTAGATAATTGCCATCATTAAAGATGCTCACATAAGCACAGCTGAGTCTGTTTTTTACACACAATGAGCTTCAAAAGGAAAACCATAATCTATTTAAAGTGCAGCTAATAGCTTGATGACTCAAAATGAAAATAATAACTCATTTCTGATATTGTTAGCCAACAGAAACATCATAATTATGTTTTTTGTCCAACAAGCACTCATATTGCAAATATTGCTTAATTTCTTAGGACATGACATCACAAATACCACCACAGACATGATGATAATATGGACTCTCCTATCCAGGTTTATGAATTTTGGACTTACACACTCATTCCCTCCACTCTCCTTCCCTGCTCTCTCTCTCTCTCTCTCTCTCTCTCTCTCTTCGCTCTTTACTCTCAGATCAACCTGGCCACCTCTCCGGCCGCTGCCGCCCAGCTCATCAGCCGAGCCCAGAGCGTGAGCTCCACCCCGGGCAGCATCACCCAGCAGGCCGTGTTGCTAGGTAACACCTCAGCCTCCACCCTCACCGCCAGCCAGGCCCAGATGTACCTGCGCGCACAGATGGTAAGAACAGTGAGAGTGACTGATGGAGAAATCCCCCTTCTAGAACCATGACTTGATTTAATGCAAGTAGTACTTATTGCCGCACTAACATCATGTCCTTGTCGCACTGTTCCTTGATGGTTTCCCTTTTTTGTGTGGTCACCACTTCATTTGTAGTCATTTGGATAAAAACGTCAGCTAAATAACACGAAAATGTAATGTAAGCGAAACAAAAAACATGAATGACAGATTTCCTTTGTACATCTATCAGTGGCCTGCCGGTTTGTTTTAGTTTCTCTCAAGGAAAAAAAAAAGCACACAAAAGTGACCGTGGAGACTGGGAAAAAAAAATGGGTTGAGGGTCACCCAACAGCATTTCCTTCATAGACTCCAAGCATCCTCTCCAATCTCTTAAAATAAATACAAATCATTGTGTGGAGCTGGGGCCCTTATTTGAAGGCAGTGTCACCCGCAAGCGTGCCCCGTATGAATCACATTTAGTTCACAATCCGACTCCCACTTTGGCCGACTGATGTTTTTTTTCAGAATAGGTAAAAGGATACAGTTCTGAGAAGCATGTGGTATTTTACTTGTGTGCATTTTTGGGGGTTCCTGAGGAAGCGGGCAGTCCATGCGTGCCATTAGTGAATATTTAGGAACGTCAGTAAAGACCCTGGACATATTTCACTTAAATGCGTCAGTGGGTTTGTCGTGAATCTCCCCATTCAAGCCCAAACCACATCGCTCTCTTCCTAATGCTGGGCTCTGGTTGTATATCCTATGTCCCAGCGACTAGAATAGAATCATTTCTCGCCACGCAGACTGTAGAAACAGCAATAACACAGCCGCAGTTTTTACTGTGGAAATCTGGACGTGCTCCCCTTCCCCTCAGCTGTCTGAATGTCACATTTTCTGACTGTGCGGCCGCTCTTTCTTGTGGCTGGAGCGTTTATTTCGGGGACCACTGCGGCTCATTTAGAAAACAAATGAGACCTGGGACAGCGTATATAGATTTGCTTCCTCTGGCACATCTGCTGTAGTGATCGTCACAGAGCGTTCAGGAAAAGAGCCTATTTGGGAAACTCTTTTTTTTTGGGGGGGGGGGGGGGGGACTATCAGTGCATCGCACATCAGATAACGCATTAAAATAATGGGTGCCTTTAATTTCTTTAGAATTATTGAATTTCTACTTCACTCTTAGAATGTCCTTGATTATTATCCATTTTCTCTTTTCACCATTAATCGAATCACCAGAATAACTGGATGAGCTGGCAGCCTGGCAAGCATTTGTGGAGCTCCTAGCCAAAAAGTGAACGTGTTTGGTGTGCTTTTCAGGCTCAGCAAAGTAACCTTGTGCAAGTAGCTAGGAGCCTAGGCCGCGCTGTTCCTTTGTCCCCTCAGCTCATATTCACTCCAACCGCCACAGTCACCGCAGTCCAGACAGAGGTGCCCACACACACGACCAACCAGCAGCCTGCCAGCACACAGGTACTCTTATTAGACACACACACACACACGCACACACACACACACACACACACACACACACACACACACACACACACACACACACACACACCCAATCAACTAGCAGCCTGCCAGCACACAGGTACTCTTACTAGATACACACACACACACACACACACACACACAAACACACACACACACACACACACACACACACACACACCCAACCAACTAGCAGCCTGCCAGCACACAGGTGCTACTAGACACACACACACACACACACACACACACACATAGACACTAGGGTTGTGCAAAATTCGAATTGCAATTCTGCTTCCTGTTTGCTACCTCAATGGAAATGCAAGTGAAATTCAAGAATTGCATTGGAATTTAAGAGCCAGTTTCAATTCAATACTGGAATTTTGCACAACCCTGATAGACACACACACAAAAACACAGGTAACCAGCAGCCTGCCAGCACACAGGTACTCTTACTAGACATACAAACAAACACACACACACACACAATACTATAACAGCCCTCAGCACATAATGACATTCAATACACACTGGCAGCCTCTGGCGTTCTCGCCTTCCGAACAGCCAGCTGATTACCAGTCTAAATTTTGCCCAATGACTCAATGCATCTTCCATCCCTCTCTCTCTCTCTCTCTCTCTCTCTCTCTCTCTCTGTGTGTGCCAACTATTTCCTTCCAGGTGCCGAACCTGGCTCTCTGCAGCCAGCAGGGGGAGGTCTCCCCTTCCCAGGCAGCGGTCCAGGCCCTGGGCCTCAAACAGGCCCTTGCAGCCCCTCTCTTTTCCCTGGGCACCCAGGCTGCAGCTCAGTTCAGGAGTCCCGGCCAGGGCCAGGCTGTTCCACTGAAGGGGGAAGGCCCCGAGGTCTCCTGTGCCCTCCCCAATGGAGGGGGCAAGATGGACGGTGCTAACGAGCTAACAGCCCGCATGGTGGCCATCAGCAGAAACGTCACTGCCGTCACCAGTCATCCTCTCTTTACCACAGGTAGGCTATGTATCCAGTTACACTGGATGTTATAAACAGTAGGCTATTAAAGGGTGAAATGTGGGGTAATAGATCAACTAATAACTGATTGGTCAGCTATACCACATTAAACTGAAAAAAACAGGCTCCTGCATTTGTAGAAAATCCAATAGTAGATGTATGTAAATGGTTTTCTATAGGTAGGCTATGGAACATTTAGCCTGAGGACATTTCTGTGGGTTCCAACAACTCACAACATACTCATCCAGCCTGGCTGGTTTGGCTGTGGCAATGAGCTGGAGAAAGTGAGACATGATCTGTCTGCGAAAGCCATGTGTGGGGTCACCACAGCATAAGGTTGTCTGTCATGGTGATGTTTTTTTTTTTCCTTTTCCGTTAGCTATGCATTAGAGAGAGAGGGGGGGTGAAAACAAGTTTTAGAGTGATGGCAACAACAGCTGGTCCTGAGCACTTAAGCGAGGCCTAGATGTTGCCATGGTAGCAAACCTCTGGGGCGCGCCAAGTGACACCGTAGTTGGGACCCACACCTGCTCAGGATGGTAGTATGTGATGGCTAACATACTGCTATTCTGCTCTGGATAGCAGAACATGATGGCTAACATACTGCTAACCTGCTAAGGATAGCGGAACATAATGACTAACAAACTGCTAACCTGCTCAGGATAGCGGAACATAATGACTAACATACTGCTAACCTGCTAAGGATAGCGGAACATAATGACTAACATACTGCTAACCTGCTCAGGATAGCGGAACATAATGACTAACATACTGCTAGCTTGCTCACAGCATAGGTTACTGATGGCTAAAATACTGCTATGATGTACAGTGTAATGGATTACTTCATTTTAGCCTATTCATTGCAGTAGAATGTGATACCTTGCACACTGCTAGCCTGCAGAGGATCGTAGAATACGCTGGCTAGTCTGCGCTGTGAAATACTCTTTCTCTTTTAGGGGAGGCTGGGGTGTCACTTAACACCATTGCAATGTCTGATATGGCTACTGCCCACAGGACCCTCCCACACCAATACTATGTGGTTGGAAAAACATTCTTATAATGGTGTTAAGATGGCCTGGTTCTTTTTCCTCGTGTGAAAAAAGCTTTTCCCAAGAAAACTGAGCAGTCAACATACCCTGTTCATAGCTACAGAAGCACTCTAAAAACAGTAACATGGGATGTTTGTCTCATGTCATATAAACCTTATTGTGCATGAGCGCATACTTGGTTTCATTATAACAACAAATAGGCCTACTGCATGGGGTCCACGTGTCATGTCTATTCATGGACCGCCATGCTGTGAACAATCAAACTGGGTTTCAAAGCTTTTTTAGGCACATGATCTGCACCAAGTCAAATTCCAGTCTCAGCCCCTCTCAGATATAATTGTAAGCATTTGTCAAGAACCGAATGGCTTGCCATATACTGTATATCACACTTTGTTACTGTATTCCACCAGTGATCCAATCCATGTGCAGTACTTGAAAATGAGTCCTAAAAGCCGCCTTACTCACCAAATAACTGCTAGACTACTACTGACCCAGAGCAGAATGGAGAGGAAGGAAACATAACATGTTGATTGTCACCATATGAGAAGATACATTATCAGCACTTGCAGGGTTTCACCTTGTATTTCCTGAACATAGTGCAGCATGCCTGTTATCAAGCTGGACCTGTTAATGTCTAGAGGAAATTGTTGCACAGTGAAATGTTCCTGTTTCTGTAACACATCATCAGTCTATCTGACAAGAACATCTGGTCAGCCAGTCTTTACCACGCTTTGAACTAGTCCTATAGGAAACAGCAAAAGGCTCCATGGCCAATGTCAGGAAATGCATACATCAAGAGTTACAGTAATTTCTCTTCATAGCAAATATTTCAATGTCTTTTTAATTGTACTTTCGCAGTTCATTTTAAGGAGTTCAGCAAAGTCTGTAGTATGATGTGTAGTATAATACCTTTAGTAATATAATGTGAAACAAGCTGACTGAATACACCATGAATAGAGGGTTCATTCTTCATTGGCACAATACAGGTTATCAATCAGCATCAGAGATCAGTGATCGCCAAAAGCCAAAAGTTTCCTATTGGCTTTTCGTCTGACTTGTTAACGGTGGAAAGTTTGCCCTTGGAAAAACACAAACAAATAGCAGCAGCGGCTCTGTCTAAAATCAAAAAAGAGAGACCTTGTCGTTCCCCCTCCCTCCCTCGTCATGAACTGATTTTCCCCTTCATGAGGATCTCATTAGACATGAAAAGCCCATAGCCAGCAGCGGCGTGGCGGCTGCTGTACCGGACCATCACAGGCCCGCGGGCAGCTGAGAGGGGGCTCTTAAGTGAGAACAGGCCCTCTCCTGGGGTGACCCCTGCAGACGCGGCACTGGGCTTCTGTTGGAACCTTTGACCAGGGGGCTCTTACATGGGGGGGTCAGTGTAGATCTGAGGGGACTATAATGAGCTGAAGGGACGTGTGTGTGTGTTTGTGTGTTTGTGTGAGTGAAGTATGTATGTGCTTGCATGTGTTTGTATGCATAAGGGTGTGTGTGAGAGAGAATGCATATGTTTGAATGTCCATGTATGCATATGCGTAAAGGGTGTCTGTGTGATTGTTTATGCATGCGATTGAATGCATGTAAGTGTGTGTGTGTGTGTGTGTGTGTGTGTGTGTGTGTGTGCGCATGCATGTTAGGGCTGTGGGCTAGAGGATGTAGTTTGTATATGGGGCAGCAGGAAGCTCTCCCCCTCCTCCAGGCATGCCTCTTAAATCAATAGCTCTCAACTGCAATGTACAATTTGTTTCAGTTTGGGTTCAACATGTTGCCTTGTAATCAGGAATCTGCCTCATATATTTGAGAACATGCAGCTAGAAGCAAATGTTTATGTGTGTGTGTGTGTGTGAGTGAAAGAGAGAGAGAGTGTGTGGGTGTGTATCACCTCCATCCTGCCAATTTGTGTGTGTGTGTGTGTGTGACTCTCTCTCCACGCTGATTCAGTTTAAGTGTGCCTGCGCATACCGATCCTCATAAGTACTATGGATTGGGCCCCTAGGCTGAATGCAGTCGATTCACTCTCAGGGCATTCCCATGGAACCCTTCCAAACGGGTGCTGAAACGCCACTTACTGTACACATATGTGATGAATAGGAGTCATGTCTGTTTCAACTGCGGTAAAGGTCTATCTACCAAACTATGTCACAATGTCATATTATCACAGAGGAAAGAAATTAGCCTGGGTGAATCCAGACGAACCTGCAGGTCCTACTGGAAAGGATCGCCTCTAAGCCCGTTTCCGAACTTCCTGTTTTACGACCTTCAGGGGCATGACCAACATGAAATTAAACTTAAGTTGGTGCATTAAACTCTTACCAAACAAAGGTTTCAAATGAGGTAGTTTACTCAATTCCAAAGAAAATACACATTCATATCTGTCTCCTGGGTTTTTGGTGATTCCAAAATGGGGCGTCAATGGGATCCTTTCCAGACTAATAAAAAATTGCTAACATGTTCGCCTGGGTTCACCAAGCCTTGAAAGAAACATTATTCATGCAGTTCCATAATAATAATAACCAGCAGTGAAAATATCCAACCTATACATGAGATATCCAGAGCATGTAAGTAGATAGTAGAGAGAGTGAGTCACCAGAGTAGATGAAGAGGCTCAAAGTACCTCTCTCCGTTGTGTGTGTGAGAGGGCATTTCTAACCTGCCTAGACCCCCTGAGTGCTAGGCTGGAATTAATCATTCATGTGTGGGTGGAACTCAAGCCAGATTGCGGTTCTCGTTCGTTCTCCCACTGCTCTCCATACCGACCCACCAAACATGCTGCGGCAGTGGCTCAGCTTCACACTCTGATTCCTCTCAACTTTTCCACCTCTCAAAGGGTGAGTGGAATTATCCGCAGGATAGACCGAGCTCTATATGAAGCTACACTGACTGAGCACCCCTGGAAGTGTCAGAGTACACTGTAAGTTGGCTGTTTTTGGCTCGGATTAATATGTATATCCAAGAGTTTGAGAGAGGAAATGGATCAAGTTCCCGAAGCTAGCTGTGTTGGTGTTTGCCGGCCATTAAGTCACGTTTTAGATTTACTGGAGCCCCTTGTCACTAAGGTCAGGAGCTATGTACCATGGAGAATGCTGAATTTTGTGCACTTAAACCAGCTTCTACATTTGTCCATTCTTTACATACCACCACGATCAATCTGTCATAAACCTTTTTAGCCGCCTGAGCAGGCACTGGGGGGTGTGTATGTGTGTGTGTGTGTGTGTGTGTGTGTGTGTGTGTGTGGGGGGGGGGGGGGGGGGGTGAGGTTTGTTTCCCGATAACTTACACTGACGGAAAAGAGGGGAAGAAGAAAAAAAAACTTTCCACTGTAACAGCAGGGAGCAGAGAAACTCAAAACCACAGTGGCGTGTGAATTTCAACATGCCTATTTTATATAGTTTAAGTGCCTCTGGGGGTTTAGAAAGACCAGGAGGGGGGACTGGTATGCCGCGTGCATACATGTAAGTAACCCACAACAAAAGGACGTCTCGCCCATATCAGGTCAGGGAGGTGCAGAGACATGGGTGCACGGGTGTGAACATGGCAGGCCTCTCCTCTCCCCCTCTACTCCCTCTTCTCTCCTCTCATCCCCTCTTCTCTCCTCTCCTCTCCTCTCCTCTCCCCCCCCTTACCTCCCATCCCCTCCCCTCTCCTCTCCTCTCGTAGGGAACTCATTCTGCTTTTACGTGCTGAGCTATGCTGCAGAGGGCCTGGGAGCCAACGCTGTACTTTGCTGTGCTGTATGGGGTAGGGTGCAGCTGAGTGAACCCATTAACCCAAAGAAAGCACGGTGTCAGTTTCCCAAATGCAACTGATGGATTGGGGGGCATTATGGGTAAAGGAGACTCAGGCTTATGCAGGGGGCCATGGTGATATGTTTCATGTGGACAAAGCAGAGGGCTAATTTCTCCTATCAGATGTAGACATTTAGGGAATGGCTTGTTTCCCTTTGATTTTTATCTGAATTGCCAATGATCCCTTTTAGTGGCAGTAAGTGAGTCAGGGTGTGTGTGTGTGTGTGTGTATGTGTATGTGTATGTGTATGTGTATGTGTATGTGTGGTGTTTGCATGTGTGTTTGTGAGAGAGAAAAGCATTCAGAGAGAAAGTGTGTTAGTGTGAAAGAGGGTTTAGAGTGAGAGAGAGTGAGAGAGAAAGAGAATGTTTGTGTGTGTATATGTGAGTGTTCATGCACAGCACACTATTTCACTAGTCTCAACACGACTGTCTGTGGTATAATTTAGCTCTCGCCTCAACATCCTCCCCGTCAACAAGCGCTGCTAGCAGGTTCTGTCTCTGACTTACACAAACAACTGTGAAAACAAAACTGTTGAGTAATGGCTGTCATGGTTGTTCTCCTCTTGGAGAAGGGCGCTAGGCTTCTGAATAGCCCTGCTTTTACAACTCAAAGGGATCTTTTTTTCCTGGTTGTTTGTTTTTCTCTGTCCTACTCTCTATGTTAATGCCTCTGGCCTCTGGCTGTGTGATGTTTATTTAGCAAATACTCCTTCCACCAGCAGTAAACCCGACCTCACGACTGCTTCTCCACAGCATGGTCGAGGAACAAATTCAAATTCGTAAAAGGTCACATGCATTTTGAATAACAATAACAAATATTTTTCTCTCTATTTTACAAAGAGTGAATAGAGAGAATAAATAAAGTCAACCAAGATTGTATCCTGGCTTTGAATCCTCTCCGCCAGGTGCCCCGGCTGGGGCCATTTGATTTGATTTTATGTATAACATGACACATATATAACATAACATGATAGACAATCCTCTTCTTCACTTCTGTTGCAGCATACACACAGATTCAGACACACCAGTTGCTCAAGCAGCAACAACAGCAGTTTGTAATCCAGCAGCAGCAGCAACAGCAGCAGCAGCAACCACAACATCTACAGCAACAGCATCTACAGCAACAGCATCTACAGCAACAGCAGCAGCAGTCCCAGCTGCCTCAGAGGTCCCAAGCCCAGCTTTCCCAAGCCACCCCCATCCAATCCAGCTTGCAGACTCAGGCCCATACAGTGCATGCCATGGCAATCCAGCCGGCCATGCCTGCTCCTTTGCAGAATCAGAACCATAACCACAACCAGAGCCAGTGCACCATAGCGATTCTGCCCAAGCCAGCAGTGCCAAACCCACAGCCCGTCATTTTCCACTCCACCGTAACTGCCCAGGTGCTCCCTCACAATGGTCACCCTCCAGCTTTGAGCCCCCCCTCACTGGCCAATGTAAAGCCCATGCAGCTGGCAGCTGCCAATCCTCAGGTCCAGCCAGGAGTGACCAATGTAAGTCTCATTCGCATTGTTTTACCACCTGTTTTCTCTAAAGGGGAGATCTTCTGTTTGGTCTTTGCCTTGCTTGCTTGTTGTTTTAGGACTTTGGTTGATCTTTGGTTTGTCCGGTTTGGCTCTGCCATTGCCCCTTTGCTCAGGGTGGTGCCCCAGTTCAGGATGGTGTGGGGCAACAGAACTGTGCACAGCCCATGGCTGAGGTGCCGTGTCCTGCGTCCAATCACCAGCTAGTGATGTCTGTCCCAGCACTGGAGGAGCCCAATGCAGAATCAAGTCTGCTAGGCAGAAACACTGAAGGTAACCCTCACACAACCCACTCAGATCCTATTATGCAGAGGACCATATGCATTACATAGGCATAAGATGTAAATACCAAATATGCTACAATGTAGTGGCTATTTGCTCCTTCTAATCGTCTAATAAATTCAATCAAAGTCTATGATATACAGAGGCCATAATATTTTTTAAAAGCTTAGAACTGCATTGTACTTAGGACAACGACATGGATATGGCTATACTAGTCAGTGACATATATTCCTAGGAAGATATTCCTTGAGGGATACCCCTCTTCTACATAATCCATTATCTTCAGTTCATGCCATCTGGGGACAAGATTTGCTCACCAACACACACACAGAAACTGATGCAAAACATAATGCAGAACCCCAACATACCAAGCAATGTTTGAAATACTCTATACATCCTTGAACACTGAGTCCTGCTTATAATTCTCTTTAATATCTAAATGCATTTTGAAAACTTGGGTTAGCCTCAGATGCAATCAACTTCAGATTGTACTGTCTTCCATTGAAATGGGGTAAACTCAGAATTTCATTTTAGCTGAATCCCTGATCATCTGATCTGAGGCTGTGTCTCAAACTGCATACTTCCGTCAGCACACTGCTAGTGTGCACTGAGCACTTACTTGCATTGTGCCCACTTTTCGATGGTTGTTATTGTCCCAATATCTGCACTATGTACTTAAACTACGGTAAGTATTTGAAGTGTGCAAGTAGGCGGTTTGAGAGATCGCCTGAGTGTCTCCTGTAATACTTTAGATGCCCACTGTGCGCATTTGTGCTGAATCACAGCATGCAGGATCTGCATGGCCAATTAGGAGAGATTAGTAAAGAATATGAGTAGCCAAGTCTCAGGTCATGGGAAAAATTCATGCATGTCATGAAGCACGGCTTAAAAAAAAATCCAACTGTGTCGCATACTGATGGCATGCATCAGAAAAGTAAACACATACAACTTATGCCCACAAGAAATGTTCTGTTCTCATCCTAATTTTCTGTGTTGACGCTGACACTGATTTCCTTAACCATGCACTGATGAAGCACGCTTAGTCCAAGCCATGAGCTCAGGCCTGGGCGATGAAAAGACCTAATAATGACTACCAGGCTTTGATTTGACCGAACCAGAGTCGAGAGACAGAGAGTGTGAGAAACAGAGACACAGAGAGAGAAAGAGAGAGAGAGAGAGAGAGAGAGAATCAGGGACAGAGAAAGAGAGAGACAGAGAAAGAGAGACAGATAGAGACAAAGAGAGAGAGAGAGAGAGAGAGAGAGAGAGAGAGAGAGAGAGGCGACAACGTCACTGCCATCTGTAGGCCTGCCAAACCCCAACACAAAAGGACTGGATGGCCGCGCTCTCTTGCTCCCCTCAAGCGGAAGGCTAAATCTGTTACGCCCCAGTGTCTATTGTCCGGGGCCGGCACTCGGGGGGGAAAGTGACAGCTTTCGCCATAATTAGGGGAGAGGGGGCTGCGCTGGGTAATCCCCACTGGGACGGACGGAATAAAGGTGGACACAGTCCGCTTGCCAGGCAGGTGTGATCAGGGCCCATCCAATCAGACTCATAATTATGAATGATAATCTGTAACATATGAGGAGACCAAAGGGCCTGGTCTGCACTGTGTAGTTGACACCAAAAATGAAATCCTCTCCTGTTTTTGCCATCAACCACACAGAACAGACTAGGCCTCTGTGTGGTGATGGTGGTGGTGGTAGTCATAAATCATTGGGTGTTTTTCAAATGGCTGTCAAGGCACTGAATGGCAGAAAATACAAACAATGTATAAACAATGAAATGGTTTAGAAAAACAAACAAAGACAGTGTTTAAAAGCTCTTTATGTGTGTCTGTAAAGATCAGGCTTTGTGCTACAGTGCTTGGATCTCTATTACTACATGCCAGAACGTGTTTTGAGAGTGTGGCATGAGTGTGTACCCAAAGGGCAGTGTTTTTTATAACAGTCTATTAGATCTCTACGAAGGTTCTAGTTTTTCATATTGGTACTTGAAGCAAAGAGGTTTACACATGACTCATCTGAAGTAAACCAAGAACTTGTATTCAATTAGTTATTTTCAATACAGTTTTGTGAAGTCAGCTGTAGTATTCAAAATTCAGGAATATGTGACTTGTAATAGTCACATCATGTACTTATAATATGTGTTCACCCAGTGCTTCTCAATATATATTCTAACAGTTGCTAACGGTTACGGTCATGTTGCACCTGCCAGAAAAGTGAACTGGATTCTGCTTCAGGACAATTATGGTTGGTGACCACAAACCAAGAATGCATTGATTTTAAATTCAGATTTCTATGGTGTCCTGCAGTCTGCATACGTCAATCGATGCTGTCGCCTTGCATCGCACACCTGCTGACTTGAAGTCTTTAAATGGACTCTTCTGTCCTCATGAAAGATTGAGTTTCCATCAGCCACTCTGTGTTATTCTGGCTTCCCTTTGTCAATGGGAAAGCCAATAGCGTTTATCAGAGGACCTGTCTCAACCTCTATTTCCACTAAGTCAGACGCATCAGATGATATCTGATGGTTCTTTCCAGCTAGCTGATGGTAAGAGCATCTGTGAAGTCTGGGCCAGTTTCAGCTGTTGTGCAAATGTGTGCTAGGACAGATACAATACTTTTGAGTAAAAACATGTCTCAATCATTGGTCAGAGATAAATAGGCTGCTAAGGCCTACATGTAAATATCGGAAGTTTACCAAGGTGAAGGTATTTATCTGCCATTCATTTTCATTATCTGTTTTTAACCTGTTATTTTTTACTTTAACATTAACACATTCTGTTAAAGGGACACCAGGCAAGCCTGATGCTTTTTCTCTACGAAACTCCCCCTTCGCTCGGTCTGAAGCTCTTTTCCTTTTCTTTGCATCTTCCGTCAAGGGTTTTCGCTGCTTTTTCGCCAGCTCTGCCATTATACACACGTTTGCAACAATCGCTAGCGTTTAGTAGCCTGCTTCTAAGGATGTAATTGATCCTGCTTCGGTCGGCGGGTAGGATACACTGAACTTGCAAGCGGGATATTCTTCCTACAGGCAGTAGGGACGGGCGAGAGAGTCTTCATTCGCACTGTAATGAGTCGTTTAACCATATACCGATTTACGAAGATGAGTAATTAACACGAAAACGTTGCCTGGTGTCCCTTTAATGATGATGGGGTGTTCCAGAAACCATGCGCCAAACCAAGTGTACCTTGATGGGAAATAAATGACAAATATGGAACATGTCAAACAGTTAATTTTACCAGTAGTCAAAGGTCTTCATAATGGATGCAGTTAGTGGCAATAGGCCTACACATTATTTAGCAGATGTTCCTTTGAGTCTTTTCAATTCAATACAATTCCAATCATAACCATTTTGTTCCATTGCAATAGATTACTCCATGCATCTTTTTGTACAATACAAATAACTGATTACATTTCTTTGTAATGGTACCCATCAGAGTGGCAAAAATTGGAGTCTCGATTTGTTTTTCCCTTCAAAACGACATGTGAGGAATTCAAGAATTTACCATGCTCGCTCTCCCTCCATATATTTGTTAGAGCGCCATCACGCTTTCTCAGCCAATCACAGACGCATTTCTTAGTAAATACAAGGCATCATTGGATAGAATTCCAAGTTGACTCAGCCAATCGCAACCCTCCTCTGTTTCCTATTCAGTTCCCTCATACAAAGGGGATTAGAGAATGTGCCCCTGCTGCTCATGCGGGAGAGTCGGTTTGTACAAACAAAACAAAAAAGTTTGGGCGAGATTTGCCTGTCTTGCTCAGTATCTATTTATGGAACCCGTGTGCAACGCCGTGGAATACGCAGAAAATGGAACTCTTTGTCCACTTTCCTCCTCTTTGAACGGGTGCTTGGAATAGTAGTGGAAGGATCCACTGGCTGAGTCGCGGAACGGAACAAAGGCGTGTGCTTGTGGAGGCTGTTGACTATTGTCAGGACCCCTGTACGTGAGCCTTTGGGTTGGGACTTCATGTGGCGGGTTTTTTCTTCTGCCAAATGTCGCTGTAGTATAACTGTTTGAACATAGGCTGGACTCGCGCGCGCGTACCCAAATATAACTTTTGGGTACTGTTTACATAATGAAGCCGCGCGTAAAAGCTTTCATTAACTAGTGTCCGACGGCTGCATTCATTAGCCTACAATGCTAATTAATTCGTCATAAGATCACAGATCTCTAACGTTTCATGTCGTGCCGCGAATTCACACACACATGAATGCAATGTTTGCACAATTACGTTGTTTGATTACGGAGGCCATAATCAATGTGAAACTAATGCGAGCTAAACCAACCTAAGGAGAGCCATGTTGATACCATCTACAAAAGTAAACATCGTTCCTTTTAGTTATTTGCCGTATGGATGGCTGCATGAATTTCATATCTTGGACCGTAAACCGAGACGCCCAATGGTTGAGTGACAGTCGAGACCTATGGGGAAGCTGAACCTGCTTGTTTTAATTAATTAATTAACTTACATTTCCTTCTATGGCCATATCCTTATTCACATCAACGATAAAGTTGTATTGCAATATGAAGGCAAATGTGAACTGCCTTTGCTAAGTTGATGGATGCTACTGTCTTGTCCTCAGGCGCGGGTGTCGCAGAGGGGAGAGTGAATGCGAAACCAGGTGTGTGCTCACCTCCAGCCATGACCTCGGGCAATGGGAACAATGCGCCCACTGTGACCGGCAGTACTCCTCAAAATGGCGAGAGTAAACCACCCCAGGCTATTGTGAAGCCCCAGATCCTTACGCACGTCATTGAAGGATTCGTTATCCAGGAGGGAGCAGAGCCATTCCCAGTGAGTCCATAGCATCTACCATCCCATTTACGTCCGCAAACTGAAATCTCAAGGGAGTTAGATGTCAGAAATGAACCTCAGTTAAACCACAGTCAAGCCAATGAATTCAATCAGCTGTTAGAGTAACTGAACAAATCATAGTTGTCTGCTCAATCACCTTGGCGTCTCCAAGTTAAAAGGATACATACTTCCCTCTAGTGGACATGTAGACCCAATGTGTCTTCACTGTACTTCACTTAAGAGATATCTTCACTGTACCCCTTTGACATGATGTTGTTTATTGAGCTTGTGTAGTCCACCTGAAAGCATATATCACAATTTAAGCACAGTGTTCTAAGTGGTTTGGGTGTTGCAACTTGTGTGCTCTAAATATACTCAGGTGGATAGACCATCACTGTTGATTGAGAACCTAAAGAAACAGAAACAACAGCAACAGACACATTCGGACTCTGAGAAAGCAGCTCATGAAAATTCAGTGAATACGGCCGATTCTGAAATGGAGGATCTTTCACAACAAGGTACAGGGCTTCCATTTGTTTTTATTGTTGCAGAGATTTGCACATGACTGCATAATGAAGAGAATAGAAGGCAAAGGTGACACAGCTAAAGAAAATAGTGACGTCAATGAGAATACGCTAGGTGTGTGATTATGATTGACACCTTTATTGGCTGAAGATCAGGTTTTATTCTAGTCTTATTGACTCTGGAATGTCTTTGTCTGAGGCAAGCTTTCTGCACTGATTAAGGGCTCATCTGAATGTTTTTTTTTTTTTTTTTTTCAGAGCTAAAAAATCAGGAGGACGAGCCAACACTTTCCTGTGAGCTGTGTGGCAAAGTAGACTTTGCTTACAACTTCAAGCGGTCAAAGAGGTTTTGCTCAACTGTTTGTGCTAAGAGGTAAATACTTTTTTTCCCCTGGCTTCAGTCTTTGGACTGAATGAATTTTGGGGCCTGTAACAACATATATATCTACCTTCTGTGCACTTTTATGGGGTAACTGATTCATGTGTCTTATCCTTGTGTGCTTGCATGTGCTCTAGGTATAATGTTGGGTGTACCAAGCGAATGGGCCTGTTCCCTAATCGCCACACTACAATGGAGAAGCTAAAAAAGCAAAGATCCTCCAGCACAACATCAGACGCCAAGAAACTGGTGAGCTCAATCCCCTTCTTATTAGTACCCGCGTTCAGTCACCTGACGGGGCAATCCTAGGGGTCTAATAGAAGTGTGGATATGATGGTTATTGTAATGCATCTATTCTTGGCACATCAGTGCAACTACACAACTGAATATGTAGACCAGGGGTCTCCAACACTTAGCTTGCGAGCTACCAGTAGCTCCCTACCTGTTTCTAAAAAAATCTCCAAATTGTTTGAGGAAGATGTTCATGAATCTGATAACCCAATCATTTGGGAAACATGTTAAAATTCCTATGAAATTCCTATGAAATCAATTTTCAAAATCTACAGAAAAGGTAAATGAGTTGAAAGGAACCTTTTAAAAAGCATACAAATCTTATTCAGCGGTTTTGGGTGGAGATCAGCTATGTGAATACAAGGTTGGAGACCCCTGATGTAGACCATGCATTGCTCATGTAGTCTACTATGCGCGTTGTTTGTATATCGTACACTTTCTATGTTGTCTATCTATACTACTGTATTGTGCATTGTGTATATTTTCACATTGTCTGTATATTGTGCACTGTCTATACTGGCTTTGTATTGTATATTACGTATACTTTTGTCTATACCGCTAGACAATCAACAATTGTAAAATTCTTGTGTAACAGACTTGACCACTAAAACACAGTTCTGATTCTGATTTTAAAGTTAGCATCATACTGTAGATATAGAAAGGATTCTATATATGTGGTTAGCACTGTAGCATATGTATATGGTACATGTGTTGAGATTTTCTCCTGTCGACAGGCCACCTCCAACAGCCAGGATCACATGGCCGGCGCTCGCTCGTCCCCACACCTGGGCCGGGGCAGCCAAGGGGAGTCCAGCCAGTGCTCGGACATGTCCAGTTACGAGGAGCCCCCCTCGCCTCTATCTGCCACCAGCTCAGGGGCGCAGAGGCCTCCCACTAATGACCGGGGCTCGGCGGAGCACGGGGAGAGGCATGAGCACGAGCTACCCCTGCTCAACCAGCCCTTCCTGCCCAGTGACCCTGCCAAGTGGAATGTGGAGGACGTTTACGAGTTTATCTGCTCTTTGCCAGGTGGGTGTGGTGCTCATATTGGTATTTTTCATCAGCCACACCAAACGTGCAGCAGAGTGAAGAATGAGTGAGAATATTTACTCAAGCCTGTTGGGAGAGTCCCCTTTTTAACAAAGCCTTAGGCAGTTTTCCAGTGTTATTCATTAATGAAGTGAGTTTTTAGGACGTTTTGAGTATAGGCCTTTAGTAGAACGTGCTTATCATCCTATACATGTTGTTACTCATTGATAAGCCTAATCCTCGCCCTAACTGTGAGTAGAAGCCATTATCTGATGCACTTATAGAGGAAGTGGACTGGGTTGATTCATGGCACTAGAGCCATGTTAAACAGAAAGTGGCCGCACCGTTGGTGGTAGCTACTAGCAAAGTCCTTTTAGGCAAGTCCCTCCACTCGGCGGCCATATACCAACGTTTTATGGGCACTCATCGGGCACAGTCTTTGGGTCGAACTGCGCGTGCGTAAGGCTTCACGACACCAATCTTGCTCCAGCGGCAAGATCACAACACATGATTGGCACGATGTCTTCACAACACAACATATGATTGGCTCAATGTATTCACATGTCGACGTTTGCTGAGGAAGGGGTGGGATATGTGTAGACACCAGCCATATTGGCGTGACAAACTAGCCCAATGCATTTCTATGGAGTATTTTTTGAGTGCTGTGGCTCCTCATTAAAAAGTCTCTGGTAGTAGTAGTGCAGATTTTAGTGTCATTAGTAGTTGTGAAGATTTAACATGGTGCTATTGGCACTGTTTTTTACTCCTCTAGTCTATACCAAGACAAATGCATTTTTACACAAGTTCCTGTTTCTCACCTCTGTCCCCTCAGGTTGCCAGGAGATAGCCGACGAGTTCCGCTCGCAGGAGATCGACGGCCAGGCCTTGCTGCTGCTGAAGGAGGACCACCTCATGAGCACCATGAACATAAAGCTGGGGCCCGCACTGAAAATCTTTGCCCGCATCAGCATGCTCAAAGACTCCTAGCGCCTCTCGCTTCCCCTCTACACCTTTGATTGTTCTCTCCTTGGAACACCTCAGATGACACAAATGCTCAGAAAGAGACTGGAAGAAGAATTCAAAGCTTCTGCACTGATCACCTGTCCAAACATCTCTCCTTAAGGGCTCTTGTGTGGTGAAGACTACAACATGAAGCCACAGATTAAATATATCGATACTGTTTCGCAGGTCGGCATTGAACTGTTGTCCTCAAGGGATTAGACCTGAAGTGATTTTGAACTTAAGTCAGTTGGTGGGAAATGGAGGTCATTGATGTTGGAGGACTCTGGGCAGCACAAGTGGTTTAGCCCTTTGCATTGATGACTTTGGTTGGGACAACAGGGTGGGCCAAGGCAGTTTTGCGTAGAAACACATCTGAAATGTGAATGGGTGTTATTTCAGTTTAACTGGAACTGTGAACCTGACCTCAGTGGCAAACACAAGGGAATTTCTTTTTTTAAAATTACCTACATGTGTTTTCCTGTTCAGTATACCGGATATGCTGTTTGAGTGGTTTTGCTTTGCAACCACCCCAAAAGTGTCCCTTTTAAATCAACCAGTAGTATCAGTTTGCAATTATGTTTGTATAAATGAAGGGACCCATTCAAAGAGAATCCCAACATTGATTGCTTATCCCATTTGTAATGCTAGTTCAAGAGTTTGTAATTGGCTTTGTTCATCATAACCAGTGATGCAAACTGTTGTAAAGTGAAGTGGTTGTGGCAAATGTTTTTAAAAGGAGAATAACTCTTTTTCATGATGTGCCTAATATTTATCTGAATGCATCCCAAAGATTCTCTATCTCAACCCTAAGATCACATTCACCAGCCGATTCCATAGAGTCCACACAGGTTTATGGGTCAATCAGTCTGCAGGGATAATAAAGGTATATTAAAGGTCTCTCACCTCATGATCACAATCGTTCAGTGTAGAGGGCTGGACTTGTGACCAGTAGATGTACATAGTGCTGTTTGTTGTTCCTTGTTGCCGGGATACACAGTGAAACTCACAGACTGGAGTGCATTACCAGGTTAGCTTTCCAAAAGCAGTTTCATCAGTGTTTTTTGTTTCAGTAGTCCAATGAGTCGGTGTGTTATGTTGGCATTGATAGTTCAGTTGTATGTACTTGTGTTTGATGTTGATCAAGACTCACGCATACAAATAGTTTGCCTGCAGCACCAAAAAAATGTCATCAATTACAGTTCTCTGACAAGTCTCATTTTGTATATGAGAAATAAACAGTTTACATAAAAATACGGTGTCGTTTCACAATGATTTTCCTTTGCCACCAAAGGAGATTACTTGAGCCAGGGACTATCACTGTTAATATGTGGTGTTGAGAGTGACCATATCAATACAGAGAGACTGGGCCATGCTCCTTGTGGCTGTGGACACTTTTGTGAGAGAAAAAAGTTTCTGAAGATTTGAAAATGGAAAAGTTACATCATGCCGACATGGAAAATGGCCACTGAGACAGTGTTGGTTTTGTTTTTTTATTTCTTTTTTTCATTTATTTACAAGCTTTAGATTTGCTCTATCAGTATGAAGAATTACAAGCACTTCAGGGTCAGCAACATCTCTTAGTGTTTTTGTACAAGATGCTTGCTCTTTTATTTCCATTCATTCAAATGTTTTGTTGTTGCTTCACGGCCTCTTGGTAGTGGCTTGAATGCATAGTTCTGCCACTTTGCCGGATTATATGTGTCATAGAGCAAGCTAAAGCAGAAGAAATTGGTGTGGCTATCCCCATGATACCCTTAAACTTTTTGACGTGCTAAACCATGAATCCTCCTTAGTACCCTTACGTCTTCAGCCCCAGACGCGTTGTTTGTTTGTAACAGAACAACTGGTAAATTAGGGAGGCTGTTTAGAACAGGTTTTACCATAATTATTAATCATTAATATTATTAACATAATTTTAATTCATTATTTCTATATCCTCCAAAGCCTTCACATTCTGACCACCTGCAAATGTTAAATACATTTCATATCTGCAGTTCTTAAAAAAAAATAAATTAAAGAGTCTGAACTGATGTTTTTTTTTTCTTTTGTAGCACGTTTTTTTCGTATTATTAAAGTCTTTTTCTTAAAAAGTAACAAAAGAAAGAAAATTAAAAACTTTTAACTGAAATAGTTCTATAAATAATACATGTTTTTTTCCCTCTTTTCTTCTTTTTGTTTAGTGCTCCAGCAAAGTTAAGTCACGTCGCTGTGGGTGTGGAAAACCGTACCATAAACCTCTCCCCCCATTCATCTCAACCATCCTCTTCTCTTCCAGCCGATTCATATGTGTGGCTTTGTTATGTTTTGTTTTGTTTTAGATAATGCAGTTATCTTTTTTTTTTGCAGCGACCATTGTCCTTTTTAGCACTAATTGGCAAACATGTCCATTTTCTCTTCCTATTGGTTTTTTTTTTTTTTTTTTTTTTTTTTTTAGTTTTGTCCTGCAGCCCTTCGTCAATTGTCCTCTGACTCTTCCTCGGCCTCGCGCAGCCAGGTGAAGAAGGCTGTGACGGACTTGAGGGCCACACCCTTGCCCTGCTGCTCTGACGGGTCTTTGCTTGACTCCCATTTGTAGAACGCATCCTCCGAGATTACGTCTTCGTCATACAAACAGTCGAAAAACATCCGGAGCAAGTCTAGGAAAAAAACACAGAAAGAGTTGATGATGTTAAAAAAAAAAACACACACAGTTAATAACAGCACAAAAAAATGACACGTGACCATTACGCCATTTACGTCTGAGAAAGAAAATACATTTTCATTCACTTTGCACACACCAGCAAACCCTCAGTGACTGAGTCTTCCCTTAATGCACAACCCATCATGCCATGTGACCTGCCCTTGGATTCTTTACTCTCAGAGTCTTAAAGGAACCATATGTAAGATTGTGGCCAAAACTGGTACTGCAATCACTTTCAAATTACTGTAGAGTGTTGTATCCCCTCCTCCCTGACTCGAGGTTGCCAACCCGGAATGCTGAAACACTACTGACTTTGTGATTAGTAGATAGGTGGAGGGTGGCGCATCAGGCCAAAACAGAACATGACATGACAAAACACATCAACATCAGTTGAGGGCTGCAACTTCACTTTTTAAATGACAATATCCTGGCAGGACTACTGCTATCAGTAATATAAGTATTTGAAATGAACATGATTTCTTAATGTCTTGTGACATACCAGGGCCATTTTATGATTAATTGAAATACATTTCTTACATACGATTCCTTTAAGGAAATAGCAGATATATGAAACAGCAGCAAATTCCAATGATTGACTATCACCCTGTAACACAAGGTCTTTGAGTCCTCCTGAAATACTCAATGACATGATCTCACTGTGCTCCAGTGACCGCATGAACAAAGTCATTTAAACTGGCTAAATCTGATGTGTTCAGGTATGGACCCTTTCAAGAGAGTTCCATTATCAGCATCATAGTTGGCCCCACAAGACTTCCTTTTTAACATTCCATATGTTATCTTAATGTAGAGGAAGTAGATAGGGGCCCAAATAGAACGTTCAAGCATTGTTTTTGTTTTTATTGATGAAAGGGTCCATTGGGTATTGATGAGATTAGTCAAATGTGGTAAAGCAGAGCTGGAAAATGTACGGTGTGAATAACTACATGTGCGGGACATTCCCCGGTATCATACAGAGCCCCAGTGACAGCCTTGCCCTACCAAGATACAGTAGGCCTTTTTCAAAATAACCAGCCCATGAAACACACACCTCACTGTGTCTAGCATGCAGTGTCAACAGAGCAATGCTCTGGCTACAATCATGATTCAAACCATGATCCTTGCTGCACAGCAATACAGTGCCAAGTGCCAGGAACTCCAGACTTTGGGGTGAAGCACCATAGGTTTACTTACCAAATAAAAATTTCAGAAGTATATCCTGATATAAAAAAATGCAATACAAAGTCTACTTTCAACAGGTGAAGGCGGCCCTTCACACTAGTACGAGTTTAGTGGGAAATGAGCATATCAGACTGTGGTGTTAGGCCTCAAAAACCCTGCAGCTAAAAACTGCTTTGAGTTGCACGTGGTCGTTTGATGTGGAAGAGCTTTACAGCTGCTGAGGCACTTCCTTGTTTAAATGGTGTGCTTCAGTCCAAAATGAAGCCTTTAAGCATGGTCCAATTTTGTCCATTCTTCTCAGATGACCTCTCATTAAGTGCCATTATGACAGTCGTTTCCACACTTTTGTTGCTGTCTAATGTGGCATAGTAATGTATCCAAGTGCTGGGCTTGGCTTTGGTCAGAGTTTGTGGTACAACATCAATACTATAAAATTTATAAATTATAAAAATAAACGCAAAGGTCACTGAAACCATAAACACCTCCTTACTAACATTAATAATTACATTTGTAAACATAGCACACCTAAATAACATGACTGCATTTGTAAACATAGGCTATAGCACACCTTAAAGGTGCGCTAAGCAATGTTACCCACTTTCTAGGCTAAAACATTTTGTCACATACAGCAAACATCACCTCACCATCCGCTAGCTGCCTGTGCCCCGAATACACTGTAAAAAACGCAGTCTCTGTCTTTGGCCCAGGTTCCAAAAATGGCAACAAAAACAACTTGGTCGAGCCTGGACCATAAAAACATAAACTGTTCCAGCCAATCACCGACCAGATGCACATTTAGGAGAGTTTCAATTGCACAGGAGGGAGTAGCGAGCTAGCTCTGTTTTGTTTGAACGTCAACAGAAGTAACGTTACCCTACATCGCTTAGAGCCTTTAACCTCTTAGAACCTTTAATAACATGCTGACATTTGTAAACATAACACACCTTCATAACATGCTGACATTTGTTCCCCACCATCAAATCTATGAAATGGCTCAGGGTGACTAGGGTCTCTCAGAACCATTTTTGTTTGTTTTTGAAACAGCTATTTCTGGAACACCTCAAGTGTTACTTACTTGGGGGCTGGTCCAGTTTAACTATCAATGCTTGAAGTGCATAAAGTGCTTGCAACTGGCGCTCTGTGTCTGAGTTAAGGTACTTGAGTAATACAGGCAACCTCTTCTGGATGATGGCTGTGTCCACTCTACAGGAGGAGGCGTCCCCTGTACACAAGAGATGGACAGAGCGAGAAAGAGTGAAAGAGAGAGAGAGAGAGAGTGAGAGAGAAGGGGGGGGGGGGGGGCGAGAGAGAGAGAGTGTGTGAGATGTTTACTGTGCATACAAAACAAGTCATCAGAGCAATGAGGGCTCACTGCCTCCCAAACTAACACAAAACAGGGTTTCCAACGTTTCATCTTTGAAGCGTCCAGAGCAAATTCTACTGTCCCATGCCTGCTCTTTTTCCCCCAAAGACAGCTACTTTGGATCACACCAGCTGTGTGTAGTCTAAGTGTTTATATGTGTCTGTGTGAATGGGCACACATATTTGAGTGTAGGGTGTGCATACAAATAATTTATAATATTTGAATAACCAACAGTGTTATTCAGATATAATTTGGTTATTCATGTTGCCCACACTGCTATTTTGAGGGTGTATTATCCAGGACATAAGGTGGATAGTGTCTGGTCTTTCCAGACGTGGTGTGCTTAGCAATAGTCTCAAGCAATAACAGTCCTTCATTAGATTGTGAATTCGGTGGTCTACCTTTTATATCTTGTTTATTTCTCTGCATTGTGTAGGCTACATTCACAAATACATTATATAAACAAAACAAAGAAATGGGGAAAATATCTCTGATCCACTGTTTCTGGAGATGCTATGCTATGCTGATTCTGTTTGTTTCAAAATAAGTGAACAGGGATATTAATGTTTGAATAGTATATCTCAAACTGTTAACCGATTATTCCACTATCCGTGCAGACCCCTACTGAGTGTATGTGTGTGTGATTAAGAGTGTGTGAGTGTGTGTGTATGTGTGTTTGTCCAGGTTAGTTAGGAGAGTTACACTTACATTTCACTGCTGCTTTGCACACAGCAGTCATTAAAGCTCTCAGGAAGGGAGGGGAGCTCATCTCAGCTTCATCCAGATTCGCCTGAGGAGACAAATAAGACAAATCATTTCAGAAATAACTAGACAAAAAACATTTACACAGAGGCTCCAACATTTCTGAACCGTGTCACGACATTATGTGCGTTATTATATGTAATGTACCCAATTCATTAAATGTGAATGGCAATGTCCTATGCAGCTTAAAGGGATACATGAGCATGTGCTCGGAATTAGGATTAGGTTTAGTGTAATAGAACTGTTTACATGAGATGAACACTATATAATTCAACTGCTGACTTGCATTATTGTAATATGGACACTTCGAGTTTGTATGAAGTGGGATCACTGTGTGTAATGCCTTTCTTTTCAGCCTACCCAAGGGTTTGAAATCATCTGAAGGTTCAGTCATACCTCTACCCAGTCAAAGATTTGTTCATCGCCCGCCGCATCCTCCAGGAGCAGCTTTTCAAGGTGTTTGTTCAGCTCCTCAGGCGAGAGTGTTCTCTTTGAAGGTGCTTCATTGAGGCTCAAGCTGTCTGATAGGGTAAACTCTAGCTTCTGGGGAGAGAGCAAGACAAGGCAAGTTTTACAGAGATTCCAGCGGCCCTTTTCCACTATGGGGTAAAACCCTGGTGTCTGGGGTAAAGCCTTAGACTTTTGGACCGGGGCAATATTCCAGGCGGCCTCAAGATGGCCCTGGAGTAGGGCAGGGCCAAATCGGGGCTGAACCGAGGACTTTAGGAATGGAGTACGATGCAACAATAAAACCCGAGAAGTTTAAAAACAGACCCATAGCATTTGTTTAGGGTTGCCTAGGAACAGAAGTGACTGAGTATATTTGTGAAGAAAAACGATCTACATAATATTAAAACTTTGGAAAAGAATTAAGGATACTGCTTTTTACAATTTAATGCAGTGGTCCCCAAACTACGGCCCACGGGCCGAATACGGCCCGCCAACTCATTTTGGGTGGCCCCCCAAAACATGTCCGTGGTATAAAGCATCTGGCCCGCATAGGAGTACGACATCGTCAAACTATAACCTCCGTAATTTCCCCATTCATTCTCTATGGTGAGTCTTAACAGTACACATGTAGTACTCCTTTTGTCCACTGGTGGTTGTTTTGGCGCTGTTTTGCGTTTGCCATCAAAACGGAATGAAATGTAGGCCTACCTGCAAACAATGACTGCATCAGACTGCTGACTGCATCAGTGCTCAAAGTATTCTAAACGTTTATCAATTATTTGTTAATAACTAACTTCTATTCAAGTCATATTTCTGGGACTTTCTTTTTCACACGTTCAAATGTTCAGAGTTCCAAGTTCTCATCAGGTGAGTGAAAGTTAGAATGGTGGTCATTTCAGATGTGTTTGCCAGCACTTCATAAAACTGTCATAGTTTGATAACTTTAAATTATTTGTAGGATATTGCTTGTTCACAACTTGAGCTATGTATGCAAAGAAACAGAGTCTTTTTATTAGTATTATTTCATTTGAGCTACATTTTACACTGATATGGCATGGTGGCAACATAAACACAGCTAGCAATGGTATTAAATTGCAGTAGCCTATGATTAAATGTAATGGAATATTCAACTAAGGTAGACTGCTGTTGTTCACAGCACTAAGCTATTTATGGTTGATATACTCCGAGTCTCTGGCCCTCTCTTAGAGCCAGGAATAGTGAGGTGGCCCTCGGAAGAAAAAGTTTGGGGACCACTGATTTAATGACTTGTTTAAATGTCCTTGTAATTAATTTGACATAGGCTCGTGGTGTCGTTGCTAAGCACTGTTTAGAAGTTTCTAGCATTGTTAGCTAATGTCCCCGATGTTACAGCTCCTTATGGGAACACAACACCGAGGTTACGCACCGGTGTTTAAGACCAGGAAAAAGCCCTGGGCCAGCCCCAGTCCTTAATGGAAAAGAGCCACTGTAGAACGCAGTCATACAAAGGAAGAGAAACACACACACTCAAAAAGCGCAAACACAATACACACTCGCATGCACACACACATATGTGCACACAAACACACATACATATACATAAACACAGACAGATAGACAGACAGATAGACAGACAGACAGATACATATACACACACACACCAACCAAAAAGTGTTTCTCACCTGCTCAGCGATAAAGCTGTGCACATCGGAGCCCTCGGGGAGGAAATCTGCCCAAATCAGTCCTGATTCCCTCCATAGGGCCCCCACTTTCCTATGGCTCTGTAGGAGAGAGAGAGAGAGAGAGAGAGAGAGAGAGAGAGAGAGAGAGAGAGGGAGGGAGAGAGAGAGAGAGAGAGAGAGAGAGACACACACACACACACACACACACACACACACACACAAGTAAACAAATACTTAAAATAGACCAGGAACAGCTCACACGCAGGTGAAAGGTGCTACCCTGATAAGGAACCTGATTTTCAGTGTACTTTTGTGACACAAGTATGAATCGATTACATAAAGTATGTGTGAATAGAAGTATGTTTTGAGGGCATTCTGCATGCACTAAGGATAGATTATGAATTCTTACCATTTGTTTGCATAGAAGGTGCAATATTTCAGAAAATAATATCCCAGCTCTTCCCACAGGGAGTAAAGGTTTGCTAAATTCACTGAGAAAGAAACAGAAAAAGCACAGAAACGAAATCTTTTTATACAGTACGAGAACAGGGTCTCCTTTTCAGTCATCGGATGGGTACTGCTGCAGAGTTGTTTGAGTCTAAAAATAGCCAGGGGAGCAGGGGCATTGAGTGCTCTCTAGGTGCTTACCTAAATAATTCTCTCATAGAGATTCCTCCTTCGCGGAACATGGGGTTGACCAGCTCCGCTAGATACAGCCATATATGGGGAATGTCAATGGCCATATCATCTGCTAGCTCCAGGGTGTCAGAGAACCTGCAGAGCAAAGGGAAACAGAGTTGATCCATAGGACATGACAGGACACACACACACACATACCAAAATGGGCACTGTTTACCAAACACACCCTCTTTCTTCTCTCTCTCTCTCTCTCTCTCTCTCTCTCTCTCTCTCTCTCTCTCTCTCTCTCTCTCACACACACACAAACACACATACACACAAACACACATACATACATACACATACACACACACACACACACACACACACACACACACACAAATACATATACATACACACACACACACACACACACACACACACACACACACACACACACACAAATACATATACATACACACACACACACACACACACACACACACACACAAATACATATACATACACACACACACACACACACACACACACACACACACACACACACACAAATACATATACATACACACACACACACACACACACACACACACACACACACACACACACACACACACACACACACACACACACAAATACATATACATACACACACACACACACACACACACACACACACACACACACACACACACACACACACACACACACACACACACACTTTTACCAGACAAGCACAGACATATTGTGTCCACACAACACACACTCTCCCTAACACAAGCTCAGACAGAGTGCACAGATGCCCAAAGTACAGGATGAAGAATACCTCCATCCTGACTGTCAAGGGATATAATTAGTTCTGTGGAACGCTCTAATGAACATCTGTGCTTTAGCCAACTTTACCTATTCCACACCGGAACGCAGCTCAGGCTGCTTACATTATTAATGCAGCTGCAGTCAACTGCAGTGTGTGTTCTTGTATAATAATAATGATAATAATAACAATAATAATAATAATAATAATAATAATGTGTGTGTGTATAAGCAGATATAAATGTGTGTATGTGTGTGTGTGTGTGCATCCTCTGGTGCAGTGACTGTGCAGCGCAGCAGTGGCCTCACCCTTGACAGAAGTGGACTTTGGAGAGGGTCCCGGCCTGCACCAGCTGGAAGAAGAGCTGACCCATGTGGTCTCGTGTGCTCTGGCTGCGCTCCAGCGTGGACTCCACCCCCACCCGCACAAACACGTGCAGCTGAGACGCCTGATCCAGCTCCTCCACACACTGCACCGCCTCCTGCACACACCAGTCACACAACACACACACACACAATCAGAGATGGGCACAATCAGAGACATTCAAAATGGAACACACACACACACACTCAAAATTGAACACACACACACTTATTCATTTATTTTACATTTATTCATTTAGCAGATGTTTCTATCCAAAAGCGCACACACACACACACACACACACACACACACACACACACACAGTACAAAGCATTATCAAACCAGCCCAATGTTTTATAATATCTGCATTGCACTGGCAGTACAATGACATGACAATTTGCCTTTCAAACAAATCCCTCACAAATACAGCATACAAAGCAGAGGCTTCATACCTTATAATCATTAATGTGCAAAAACTCATCAATGATGGCTTTGCATCTCCTCTCCATTTCCTCCTCTGATAGGGCAGGCTTTTCAGGAGAGAGGGCTGCTGGGGCTTCAAGTTTTACTGGTTTAGAAGAAACACATTGCACAACAACAATCAACAATATTAAAAGAAAGTCACCTTTTAGAGGCCTAACATCAAGTTATAGTGTACGATAACCACCAAGTCAACCCTCATCTTCGGCCAGTGAAGAAATGCTATAATGTTTCCCTCTCTGAGTACTAACGACTTAAGATGAAACACTTCTTGTAGGGTCTACATAATATGTAGCACGTTGCATATGTATCAAGAAAGCTACTGTAAGAACACAGACTTGGACAACTGGACATGGCCATTGACTACAAAGGGCTTAACATTGTGGGGTCTACATCATATGTTTGTTTATAATCTAAAGCCATTTCAGCAACTAAGGCTATTTAATGGCCAGAGCATTGTGTGTAGGAGAGGTTTAAATATGTTTTTATTTAAATCTATGCTAGCAGAATTGTTGTCTTTTGGCTTTCAGCTACATCATATGTAGCACGTTGCATATGCATCAAGAATTGTAGCTAAGAACACAGACTTGGACAACTGGACATGGCCATTGACTACAAAGGGCTTAGCCTTGGTCCAGTGCTCCTCCCATCCCTCCAGCTCTGCTGTTCTCATTGGCCCTTACCCGAGTCCCTGGACCGACTGCGCTCAGGCTTGGCCTTGTCCTGGGCACTGCCCTGCAGTTTGGGCGTGTCGGGGGCTTCTCTGCAGGGCTCCTCCTGGGACAGCTCTTCTGAGGGCTCCTTACCGCCGCTGGCCAGAGAGAAGGAGCCGGGACGAGACGGAGTTGAGCTCGCCGGCTTGTCGTTCCGCTCTCGCCCGGAGCTGCCGCGGCTGTTTGGTAACATCACAACATCATCACACAAAGGCACATGACTTTAAACTCATGCTATCTGTGTAACTGACGAGGACTTTATGTACACTGCAAGATGCGTTGCAAAACATCAGGCTTTAAGTCATGAAAATATTCCATATTCCATATTCCATTCCATTCCAAGTCCATCTGATCACACTGCAGTTTTAGGAGTTTCACTGTGTGTTTGAAATGTGCTGCAAGTCAAGATATCATTTTGATTTTGAACCAATCTTTTCAGTTCGTCAGTAAAAACGCACAATACAGGGTCAATTGAGAGAACAGAAAAAACAGTCATCAATGATCTCTGAACTCTTATTAAGAAACCCAGACTTAAGGGTAATGTACACATAAAGCTTAATGTTTTGCAAACATGTGTAATCCATGTACCCCTCTGAGTAAAGGGCTTGTCAGATAGAAAACAGTCCCCATTATCTGCCCTGTTATCAAAAGTTTCCCTGTTATCTGCCCCGCTATAAAAATTGAAGTGCCTACTCCGCCATTTCAAAAGCATTTTTTATCTTGGAGGTGGGGCGGGCGTGTTCTCGATTCCTGCACGCAAGCGGCAAGAATGTCGGGATTGCCACTCAAATCACCCGCTTTGACGCCCGCTTCTCATTAAAAATTAATTGAATATTAGAGGGTGTCGCTTCTCATGTGGAAAGCAATTAAACGTGTGTGCAGGGGCATCCGGCGCCGGTGCGTCACCTGCTCAGACTTCTCCTGGAGTCGAAGTCGGACGGGGTGGAGGGGCTACTGGGGGCCTGAGAGCTTGAGGACTGCAGAGCCGAGTAGCGGTTCAGACTGCTGCCACTGGACCGGGACGCGTCTGAGGAGAGAGAGAGAGAGACACACACACACTCATTATATATGTATATACTGTTTATCAAGGATAAAACCGAATGTCAAGTTCCCTAACTTTTTAATGACCACCATCATATACAACCACTCATTAACTGCCCACAATCAACATCCGGTTCCTACACAATAATAGTCCCTAGGTGTTTTCTACACAATAACAGTCCCTAGGTGATTTCATAGGAAATACAACATATTATATTTCAGAGTTAACATATACATGTATAGACAGTAGATATATAGATATATGCTTCTCTATGATGCAGGAGGGGGAGAGAGGAAGAGAGAAAAAGATTAAAGAGAGAGTTTAAAATGTTCAAAGGACATTGAGAATATGAGAAACATCGAGACTTTCAGTCGACTAAAACTTGACTAGCAAAAACGTTTTTACGTTTTTTAACATGAATTTGTGATAAATAACGTCAGTGTTACCCCCAGTCATAAATACGCCCTTTGACTCAACAGCAAGCATGTGAGTACCTACAAACTCAATCAGGGAGAGACTGAGCAGTGTGTTGAGTGGCACCTAGATACATTTGTGTTCCTGTACGACCGCCCTACAGCGTACTTCCACTCGTTAGCTGCTCCAAGAGTGAGAGAGGCTGCTTAGGAGGCCAGCGAGGCCTGTGCAGGTGCAGGTGCTGGGCATCCCCTTCCTTACCCGACTCACTGGCCTTGGCTCCAGCTCCCCCGCTGCTGCCCTTCATCCAGTTCAGGGCTCCCGCCCGCGGACCCAGCTGGATCTTATCATCTATGGTAGGCTGGAGACGCGCGCACGCGCACACACGCACACACACGCGCACACACACACACACACACACACACACACACACACATACAAACACACACAAACACACACACACACACACACACACACACGAAAACATATACACACACAGGGAAAAACATGAATGACAAAAACAACAGCAGCAGATATTTCACTACACCCATGAAAGCCATGGGTTTCAGCAGATGGCGCTGTTGTGCAGACAATCTAGTTTTTATGAGATTCAGAGGGGAGCACAGTTGGGAGTGAGAGTACCTGCCACACACACACACACACACAGACAGACACACACACGTTACATCAAAAGCTGCTTCCTGACTGAGCTAGGTAACGTTGCTGTGAAGTATCAAAACTGTACATCAGGGCCCAGCTGTGGCGCAACTGGCTGGGGCACCTGCAGCGTACACCGGCGACCCGGATTCGATTCCCGCCCCGTGGTCCTTTCCGGATCCCACCCCGACTCTCTCTCCCACTCACTTCCTGTCACTCTCCACTGTCCTATCATTAAAAAGGCATAAAAGCCCCCCCAAAAAAACTGTACAATCTACAACTGGAGAATCAAAGAGGCTCCCTTCATCTGGGCATATTGTGCACCTCTGCAGGAGGCCTGGAGTGCTTCCTCTGAACATCCTGGGCGGTGTGAGGCCCAAGGCTCAATGACGTACTGGGAGAACATACAACAAGGAGGGCGCCACTTATCTACCTTGGAGATTTTGGGGATCTTGCTGGGGTCTATTGTCCTGCTGTTCTTGGTCATGGGCACAGTGTTCCAGGTCTCTTCTCTTTGCACCGCGCGGGATTCTGCCCGGGACTCCGCCCGGGATTCTAACAACACGAAAGAGAAGAGAAGAGAAGAGAGGCACAGACAGCGAAAAACTACATGTTAGGGCTAGATATAAGGACACAAAACTACATGCTAGATATAAGGACACAAAACTACATGTTAGGGCTAGATATAAGGACACAAAACTACATGCTAGATATAAGGACACAAAACTACATGTTAGGGCTAGATATAAGGACACAAAACTACATGTTAGGGCTAGATATAAGGACACAAAACTATGTTAGGGCTAGATATAAGGACACAAAATACATTTCACAAATTCCATGCTGTGTTAAAAATACATCAATATCCATTTGCCGTCACACCTAAAGTATCACAAGTCAGTCAGTAACTGATAAGAATAAAAGTATTTGTACATTTTGTGCACATTGGTCCATTGGAATGGCTGTATTGGTACATTAGAATGTGCACATTTTGTGCACATAGTTTATATTGGTGCATTTTGTGCATTTAGAATGGTTTACATTTTGTCCACATAGTTCATATTGGTGCACTTTGTGCACATGTGTACAACTGAATGCCTATGTTCCATTTAAAATGCCCAGGCCTTGTAGATGTGGGGAGGAAGTAGGGTAAGCATGTGCCCTGGGCCCAGCCCTGAGAGGGGAGGAGATCCACAGAACTAGTCTAAGCCGTAAAGAGGATTAGGGCTGGACTGACCTGGTCTTCTCTTATTGTCCTTGGACAGTAGTTGCTGATGGACCTTCCGCTGCTCCTCCTGCTCTTCGATTTTGGCGTCCTTGTGGATCTGCTCGATGGTCTTGGGGCCCTGGTCGGCTCGCCGCGACACCCAGTTGTGCTAGGGAGCAGACATTTAGAGACGGAGAGGGGGCAATGTGTGGGTGGTCTTCAATTTAAAAAGCCAAGCGGAACAGGAGGAAGGAAAAATGCTAAATCACACACACACACACACACTCACTGATTCACTCACCAGTCTCAGATCGATGACATCCTGCAGCATAAAGCGTATGCGGGAGGATGTCTTCCGCTCTTTGACAATCTTCTCCATCTGGTTAAAATACTGATCCATGCGAGGCTGTCAGGGAAATCAAAACAGAATGGAATCATGGGTGATTCAGAAAAAGGGGGAGGGGTGGGGGAGAGAACATAGAAAGAGAGAAAGATAGTGTGTGAAAAGGGACACAGAGTGTTAAACGTGTGTGTGTGTGTGTGTGTGTGTGTGTGTGGGGGGGGGGGGGGGGCAATGAATAAGCAAAAACAACCTAGTCAGGTTGGACTACAAAAAGCTCCATTGCTGCCTGACACAGAGCTTGGTCACTCAGTAGGTAATACAGCCCTCTGCATCCTCAACACCCAAGAGCGACCCACCCATGACTCAGGCTCATTCCGCTAGGACAACTGGCACACACTGTCTGTGAAAAGCGTCTCCCATATGGCCGACTGGGGGAGAGAGGCCAAGCGCGGCTACACCCTGTTTCCTCATACACTCAGTGGCACTTGGCCCTGCTGTGTGTGCCCGGCAGCAGGAGCGACAGACAGCAACAGCCAGGAGCCATTAAAGAGAGGGAGAGAGAGAGAGAGAGAGAGAGAGAGGGGATAGAGAGAGAGAGAGAGAGGGGGGAGAGAGAGAGAGAGGGGATAGAGAGAGAGGGGGGGAGAGAGAGAGAGAGGGGATAGAGAGAGAGAGAGGAGAGAAAGAGAGAAGAGAAAGAGAAAGAGGAGAGAAAGAGAAAGAGAGGGGATAGAGAGAGAGAGAAAAAGGAGAGGGAGAGAGAGAGAGAGAGAGGAGAGTGAGAGAAAGAGGGGGGAGGGAGAAAGAGAGGGAGGGAGGGGGAGAGAGAGAGAGAGAGAGAGAGAGAGACACACACTGGTGCTCTGGCAGGCAGGGAGAGGAGCGGATACAGAGCAGGCAGCCATGATGCTGGCCTGGCTGTTAGGAGAGCTCCAGTGCACACTGTAGGGAAGCCTAAACAGGCTGCAGGACTGGTGCAGTTTCATGATACTGAGATAAGGCAGCGTTAGCATTAGCATCAGTGGCTAAAGAGCCAGGCTAACTCACCAGGATCCATAACAGATCGTTTTACTGATCTTTTAATCAATCAACAACAACCAGAATCTCTCATCCAACTTGGAATGAATGAATTATTCCTTTCACCATATCTCCAAAATAAACATAGTTTCCTATTAGTACCCCCACTTGAATAACATTCCCAACCCCTCCTTATTCCTCATCCTCTTCCATCATTCTCCACCTGAACTACAGTACATTCCCCAGCTCTCCTGGACTGTATGTTTACATCATCTTTTTCTGCTGGACTTCACTGCCCAATGCAGGCTCCCTGCTGAAAGAGAGGACATGAGAGGAACCCCGTGCCAACAACCCCCACCCCACACCACCCCACGCCTCCTCTCCCCTCAGGGAAGCCTTTTCTCAGGGCAGCTCAGGCACCGACAGATTCAATTAGGGGAGCTAGGGCAACTCTGAAATAAATAACATTATGCACTTTTCATTTGGTTCAGAATGCCCTGTGAAGTTTTCATCCCTCTGACTCTGCTGCAAAGTAGAACACCACTGGGTCACTCTGCCACTCGGGCCAGTGTGGTCCAAAGAACTATGGTCCACTAAGTTTATACAATGAAAACAATAAGCAACACCATCCCCTCTTGGCAATCAGGTAACCTGTACAACACAGCTGTAAAAGGTGGCTACAGCAACAGTGAGACACAAGTTGCTGAAATATACACCTATGATCCTAGCAGAGAACAAAAGACACAGATTACCAACAGGATGGATCAACAACCAGAATTAGTAAACCCCTCCGATTCGTGACTGAAGTACGCAGCCAGGCAAAGTGATAGGACAACACAGAACTGGACAGATCAGCGGCCTCTCACCTTGGCCTTCTCGAAGTCCAGGTCCTTGCCGATGGTGGTGAGCAGGCGGCACAGGCATTCCAGGCTCTCCTCATCGTGGTTCTTGAGCAGCTTGACCACGCAGTCGTGCATGATGGCCTCGGTCAGCATCTTCAGCTTGAAGAGCTCGCCGATGAACTTGATGTTGCCGATGGAGCGCCGTCGCGCCTTGTCCTTGGCCTCCTCCAGCTCCTCCTGCAGACGCTCACGCTCACTGGCCTACAGAGGGACACGGGGCAGTTACAGCAGAGACTTTTTTATGAGGAGACACAGCACTCAAAAAATCCTCCATAGAAATGCATTGGGCTAGTTTGTAACGCCAATATGGCAGTTACTACACATATCACACCCCTTCCTCGGCAAAACGTCGACATGTGAATACATTGAGCCAATCATGTGGTGTGATGTGAATACATTGAGCCAATCATATGGTGTGTTGTGAAGACATTGTGCCAATCATGTGTTGTGATCTCGCCGCTGGAGCAAGATTGGTGTCGTGAAGCCTTGCGCACGCGCATTTCTGGCGAAATGGATGCCCGACGAGTGCCCAAAAAGCGTTGCCATTTGGCCGCTGAGTGGAGGGACTTGCCTAAAAGGACTTTGGTTACAGTCAGCAATCGTACCTGATTTCAAGCCCAAAACATTTTTTTGTCACACTCAGCAAACATCTCCTCACTATCTACTGTATATGCTAACTGCCCATTCCGAGGCCTAGGCTCTGAAAACTAGAAACAAACAGAGTGGGGGCAGCCTCTCCCTCAAGCAAAAACCAAACCCTAGTGTGGAGTTTCTCTGGGAATACTGACGGGAGGGGTGAGCTACCTTTCTGGTGTGTTTCGTTAGGTACTTGGCTAAAATTGAATGTACGTTTGTTTAGGACAAAATCGTCTGCTAATAAATTTAAACATAAACATATATATACAAGCGTGACTTCCTCCATAATCGCTGACTTTAAGTCAGCTTTAAGAGACAATAGAGTGAACAGGTGTAACTCACAATATAAAGAGAGGGAATGTTTTATACTGGCCTGCAGAAGAACACCAGGCAGTTATGAAACATTAGAGAGAGCAAGTCTGAGACTCCCAATATAGAGATCAGAGGCCTGCTACTTAACACTAGCAACACAGACAAATGACATTTCATAATTAATATCCACAGATCCAACCACTCCATTTAATAAAGGCTTTGAAAAAATAAAATGGTCTCACACATCAAAATCAAAGAAGTACTGTCTTCACACAAAAACGTTAGATACATTCTTATTAGATGAAAAAAAAAAAAACATTCCAGAGAGAAAAAGTGGATTAATGAGGCTTCCCTTGTATGTTCGTCTTCACTTGCAAGTCCCCCCCCCCCCCTCCACACACACACACACACACACACACACACACACACACACACACACACCACAGTGGCAATGGAGTGAGGGGAGCAAGGACAGAGACAGCATCAACCTTCACTTCACAGGGAGCGGCTCTGGATTAAAAGCATTTGGAGAGGGACTGAATGCGGAGACAGATGGCACCTTTCATATCAAAGTGCCCACCAAATCATCAATTCAATTTCAGAGAGGTCGTTAACATGATGAATTGGAATCTATTCTCACTCTATTCTAGACTAACGCTGAGAGACGTCTGAGTGAGGTGACGTGGTGAGAGAAGTCGTTACCATGGCGGCAGCTTCCAGCTCCTTCTGCTTCTTCTCGAAGACGTCGTCGTCCACCTTGTCCCGCTCAAACTCCTTCTGACAGCGGTTGAGCAGCAGCTTGCGGAAGTTCACCGTGCTGTTAGGCTTGTCTGCCATTGGCACTTTCAGCTGGGGAAGAAGATGAGTTTTTTTAAGAATAAAAAACATCAATGCATGTGTTTTGACATATAATATAAAGGACAGCAATAATTCAGATATTTATTTCTTTCCTAATTCCTTTTCTGCCTAACATGCCTTTTCTGTTGGAATTTACTGACATTGAAGTTTCAGTTAAATCAACTTGAATATCTAGATGAAATACAAATAAAAAGCCTGGTATTTGTCTTACTGTGGCGAGGCAGCGGCACATGTTGCCGTAGGCCACGGAGAAGCTGGGCTCGTCGATGGCCTTCTCGAAGACGAGGTCGATGACGCCCTTGAGGCGCTCCTCCGTGTCGATGGTCAGCTCGGTCACCTGCTTCATCAGCTGGTTAAACATCTGCGGCGTCAGCTTGTTCAGGATGCTGCGCACTTTGCGGAAGAGCTCCTGGAGAACAAAGAGTCACGTCACGCCACGTCACGCCACGCAACGCCACGTCACGTCCATTAAGACTACTCTGCTAGCAACATACCCGGCGAAACCAGAGCCATACTGTACAGTAGAATTCTCCTTCATCTTCCCAATCTGACACATCTCGTCTCTCATGAGCTCACACACACTTCCACTCGGGCTACACTGGGGCCGCCCACTGAAGCACTCAGTTCACACAGCGTAAAAATAGTTTTAGAAGATGGTCTAAAGCTCAGGTCTAACAGAGAGCAAGGCACAGATTTTTGATCCTCTGATCTGGTGCCTTTGTTGACAAGCTCTAAAACATGGTGGAGAGCGGAAAGTCTGGTGTTGTGTGAAGCCTTTGAACTGAGCTTGTCCCTGACCCCCCACCTGAGTTTTCGACAAGTCGGGGTCCTCCACCACCGCCGCGGTCTCTCTCTTCAAGCCGGGCTTCCAGGCGTTCTCAGCCTTCTTCAGCTGCACATCGTCCACTGACACGTTCATGATGATCTTGCGTGGTGGTGGCCTCCGCAGACCCCCCACATTCAGCAGCTGAGGGGAGAACACGCAGATTAGGGGATGTGCAGATTGCAAAAATAAACAGTCAGTACACAATCATACTTTATGTAAACAGATTTTCTCATGTTGTGAATTATAACGACATCATGATGTTTAGTGAGTCTGGAAGTCTCTGGAAGACTCTCCTCATGTGAACTTGTAAAAGTTTAAACATGATTTTGTGTGTTAGCAATAGCATGTAGGGCTGCACGATTTTGGGAAAATATGTAATATCAATATCTAACAGATATTGTGATTGCCATTTGCAATATGTTTTTTAAGTGTTAATGAATTGATTCAGTTCAATATTCCAAATGCCTCGTGTGTGTGGGTGTGTTTACATGTGTGTGTGTGTGTGTGTGCGTGCGTAACCCACCGGTGCTCCTCTGCCTCCTGTGACCTGCCTACTGAAGTCGGCGAAGGCTGGGGTGAAATCTGGCCCCCGTGAGATGACTCGCGGGTCCACCGTCCGCTGCGGCAGCTTGTTCTGGTTAATCTGGGGAGAGGAAAGTGAGTAAGTGGAAACGGTCATGATGGCTCATCAGTTCACAATGACACGGTCATATGACCCTCAGATGTGACATCGTGTCCAAAACTGATGATGTGACCTCATCTGTGCATACGATCACACTGATGAGATAAGACTAGCGGTTTGCACATGGGTTTGTGCATTCTGGTATGTCTGACAATAAAGGGCCGTTCACTCCAGGAACGAAAACTAGAACTATAACCATAAAAGCGTCCACACTGACCAACTATATATAAAAAAAAAGGTCTCTCCTCGTGTTGTTGAATGTGATGACTAATATTTGATGGATTCTGGTTGGCTGGCAGCTTTTAATCAGTCTCAAAATCGCTCTGAAAGTGATCCCCAATGATATCATTCATCATGTCGTTATTGTTACAGCTTGTGTGTGGACGTTGTCATTCTGAGCAGATCACAATTAGAGGTTGTATTAGCTACACAAAACCCAATGTGGTTAACACCCAGCGTGTATCTCTGCGTTTGTGTGTATGTGTGTGTTTATGTGTGATAATATGTTTCTGTGTGTGTCCGTATGTGTGTGTGTTTATGTGTGAGAGCACCGTCATAAAAAGACGAGTGTGAGTATGTGTGAAAGGGAGAGGGAGAAAAAGTAGAAGTGACAAGTGACAAGTGACTATGGTAACAGTAACAGTTTTGGTCATGAGGTAGCGAGGGAGTGGGCATCGTCTTCACACCTTGTCCAGGACCACGTCGGAGATGGGCGGCAGGCCCTCGGGCTTCTGCACGCATGCCGGCATGAACTGGAAGCCCAACAGGAAGTCCCGGTCATACTGCTTCTTCCTGTCCTCTTCAGCGAGTTCTGCAATTCAGATAGAACAGCAGTGGTCAGCCGGCTGCAGACCCTCAATTCAACACACACACACACACGCACACACGCACGCAAGGACGCAGGGACGCACAGGCCCGATTCTAATGCTCATGGGCCCTTTTAGGGGTGGGGGCAATTAAGACTCTGCTCAAAATGGCAAGAGAGATGAACCGATATGCTCATTCTCACCATGCATAGACCTCATAGTATTAATAGCATACTGCTTGTACTGCTCGTAATCTACTGTGAGACAAGACAAGCTGCACTTGAGAGTGCGAGACTCTTGAGAAAGACACCGATTTTGTCTTGAGGCACTGGTGAGGGAAAAACAAGCCTTCCAAAATGTCCGGATTTTTCCATCTGGACATGGTAAAAAAAAGTACTGCAGTAATTGAGGTTTTATCCTAGTCTGGATCTATAATTGAGTTGGTGCCATTCAGTGACCGGTAGGTTTGGCGAAACGGAGTTGGCTGGAGCTTCAGTGCCATAGCCTCCAACACTGGCTGAATCCAATCTATTCTAATCGCCTGGCCCATTACAACTACGCATTCAGGGGAAAATAAATGAACTGGGGCATGTAAACGCAGCAGAAGAAAAACCAAGTCACCACTAACTGTAAAGAGAGAGAGCGCTGTCGTAAAGACACACTGGAGTGCGGAAATACACGAGGAGGCGGGCACTCACGTGGAAGAGGGTCGCCGGAGCCGTCCCGGGGGCCGGGCGTGAGGCCGCTGTCGCTGCTGTCCGTCTCGGACGTGTGCTCAGCACCGTTCCTCAGCGGCTCTGGATCTCGTTCGCCGTTCTCCTCCACCACCACCGGCGCCGCCGGTACCGCTACCACGGCCAGTGGTGACGGAGACGGGGACGTGGGCGCCAGCGGCTGCTTCTTCTCCTCAACCTCAGCATTGACCTCCACGGGAGGCGGGCTGGGGCTGGACTTGTCCACGGCCACAGTGGACGCACCCTCCTGCGCTTCCTCCTGGAGAACACACACACACACACACACACACACACACACACACACACACACACACCTCATGTTTAGAATCACTAATCATTAAAGGGACGAGAAAGCAGGGAGAGAGAATTTGTATTTGTATTTGCTGGCAATTCCAAATACACATATTCCTTAAGCAATGTGGGTCGTCTCACCTCTCTGTCCGCACTGGGGACAGATCCCGCAGAAGGCTCCTCTTTGGGCTTCTTCCAGGTCTTTGGTGCACTAGGTGTAGCTGCAGTGGCAAATGAAACCAGTGATATTAATATGAACATACGTGACGTACGAAATTGACTTTGATTTGATTTCAGATCTGCAGTGTAGAGTTAATTCTCCTCTAAAGAAGACACCATGTGAGAAATAAGGACAAGAATGACCCTTAAGAGAATAATCCCAGAGCTAATGAACTGCAGTGTGCTCATGAAGTAAACATAAAATAAATAAAAGTGGTAGGAACGTTTCGTCTACAGTGCACAGGTGCTGAACGCCAGCACAGAAAGAATACCTCACAAGTGTTAACTAGCTATAAACTAGCTATAAACACTGTGATACTTGCATCTGACAGCTGTTTTCAGTTTGTCTATGTACACTGTATCTGCCCCTGTCACATAAACACTAATAAAAAAATAAATAAAAAAATTAAAAAAATAAACAAACAAACAAACAAACAAACACCTGCATGGTCACCTTGATTTGAGCTTTTTCTGGATAACTGTTGCTGAGCGTCCGCTTTCTCCTCGTGTGTGACCTCTGCTACCCTCGCCGCCATGGGGGCCTCCGTGCCCTCCGTGGGCCTCTTGGCCTGGACGAGCGCCTGGGGTACGGGCAGGCCTGGCGGGTGCTGCAGGCCTGGGGGAGGAGCTGGAGCTGGAGCTGGAACTGGGGGTGGGCCCACAGCAACAGGAGCAGCGACAGCAGCAGTGATGATGGAGGTGGAGGTGGAGGTGCTTGTGGAGGAGATGGTTGGCGCAGGAACCACGGCAACGGCTGGCGGCTCCACAGCAGCTGCCTCAGGGGTCTCCTTGGGCACCGCTGGCGTGGCGGCGGCCGCAGTGGCGGTAGCGTCTGGCTCCCTTGGAGTCCGGGCAGCGCGGAGGCCTGATTCGGGCTTCGGGGCCAGTTGCGCTGGGCTCGTCTGGCTGAGCTGGGGCAGAGAGGGCAGCTGGGGAGGCTCTGAGCTGGGCTGGGGGCTGGAGCTGTTGCACGGAGAGGAAGCAGAAGGAACAGCAGCAGCAGAAGCAGCAGCATCATCAGCAGCAGCACTGACAGCAGTGGTGGTGGGGATGGTGGTGGTGGTGGTGGTGGTGGTGGCAGCGGCTATAGGGGCAGCAGAGCTAGCGGAGTCAGCCTCAGCCAGACCATTAACAGCCGTCATGGCCACGCTCGGAGCAGGGGACACTGCAGGACTGACAGGGGACAGGTCGGCTGGGCTGGGGCTGGGGCTAGGGCTGAGGCTGGGTACGGCCTCGGGCTGAGGGGTCCTTTGGAGGGTGGAGCTCGGGGCCACCGGGGCAGGTTTGGGCTCCTCTGAGCGAGGAGCGGGCTCTGGGAGGGTCTGAGCTGCGGCCTCTGGTTTAGCCATGAGAGTAAGGCCTGGTGCTGTAGCAGGAGTTACAGAGGAAGAGGAAGAGGAAGAAGAGGGTCCTGCCTCCGGGCTGCAGGCAGGAAGCTCAGGTTTGTCAGACGAAGAGAAGGTGATGGTGGTGGTGGCGGGCACAGGCGCAGATGCGGAGGGGGAGGGGGAAGTGGAAGGTTCGTGTGGTGGGACAGGTCCGCTTCGCTCTGAAGGAGGGTCTGGTGGTCGCAGCCCTGGGGATGAAGGCTTCAGTGTCACAGCCTCCAGTTTTGGCTTGTCATCTACAGATCACAAGACAGCGCCAGGCATGGAGGCACAAAGACGAAAAATGACCAAGTATCCAATAACAAACAGACAGCAAAATGAGATGTTATAAAAATATCACTAGCGCATTAGCATGTATCTCTTGTGTATGTGTTTACACAAAGCCACAGCCTAAGAGTCTAAGAGCTTTATCACTTCAAAGACATAAAAATCTGTGTAAAGATTGAACACTGGAGGAGAAACAAAAAGATCAAAAACAGACATCCAACTTCACACACACTGTTTATTACAGACTAAGCAGCTCTACATATGTGTGTGTGTGTGTGTGTGTGGGAGGCGACGCCGTGCCCGAGGAGGAAGAGGCCTGACCTGGTTTGAAGTCGACGGGGGGAGCGGGGCCGAGAGCGGCAGCGGGGGCGGAGGAGGTGGCGGCGGCCGCGGCGTCCACGTTATACACAACGGGCCCGTGATCCGCAACCTGGCTGCCCAGCTGCTGGGATTTGAGGTAGAAAATGTGAGGATAATGAGGGTGTGGACATAAAAACTAGCAACACGGAGAGACAGAGACAGCGCACAGACACAGACAGCACACACACACACACAGACAGATAGACAGACAGACAGACAGACACACAGACAGGCGGACGGACAGCGCAGAGCAGAGCAGAAAGCAGGAAAGGGTGGAGGTGAGAGTTGGGGTTGTTTGGGTGGAGTTGAGTTGGAATGGTGCGTTTAACAGAGCATAATTACAGGAGGAGAAAAAGAGAGAGATTAGGGAAGAAAGAGAAATAGAGGAAAAAGAGGAGGAATCATAGAGAAAGAAATAAGGGGGGGGGGAGAGAGAGAGAGAGAGAGAGAGAGAGAGAGAGAGAGAGAGAGAATAAAAAGAGTGGGCCAGATAGAAGATGGAAGTAACAGAGTGTGGAAGAAAGAGAGAGTTAAGAAAAGCAGAGAACAGATAGCGACAGAGGGAAGAGAGAGGCAGAGAGACAGGTAGAAGATAAATTAGGCAGACAGGCAGGCAGTGGTGGCGTGGACACAGAGGGTCAGAAGCAGCACATAAAAGTGTTGGGGTGGGGTGTGTGGAGCGAGTGGGGTGGGGAGGGTTAAGCAAAATGGACAACAGAAATGGGGAAAGAGAGGAGAGACGAACACTGTTAACATCAAGGGAGAGAGAGAAGACAAGGAGCAAAGAGTCACAACACAGTAGTGGGTTCCCTTCACAGAGCCCAGCGTGAGAACAGGGCCGGCAGGGCTGAGAGAGAGAGAGAGAGAGAAAGAGAGAGAGGGAGACAAAGAGAGAGAGGGGGGCAGAGAGAGAGAGAGAGAGACAAAGAGAGAGGGGGGGGGGGGTCAGAGAGAGACAGAGAGAGATAGAGAGACAGAGAGAGGGCTGCCGCTACCGCTGCCACAGGCTTGGCTCAGGGGAAGAGTGGGCTTGGGGACGGGCTATTTTGTAGAGGGAACGAGTAAGGATGGCACGAACATTAGAGCACCAACATCAGAGGACAATCCTATTTCATCTAGGCATTTTTATCCAACCTTACTTGCTTCACTTACTGCATTCACTCAACACTGAATACAACATCAGCACTAAGGCTGATGATCTTTGATTGAGGCTGATGATCTTTGATTGATCTTTAAATTGAAATTGCAGTTTTGAACAGATGCAATTAGCTAATCGCAAAGGCTGCAATTAATCATGCAGCTCGCAACTGTGGTTAATCTTGTCACATCTATGATTTTTATATTCATGTCATCCTCTTTGTGAGAGACATGCACTAGGCATGCTCACCAATCAGATGGGGCCCAACTTAAAACGAAATTAGGAATATTAAACTGAAGCTTTCAAAAATTAAATATTTGTTTGATAAATCATAATTGGCTATCTTCCTCAAATCGTGCAGCCCTAATGATCATACTGATCAGGAAGTTTCATCATATAGAAAGGGAATCTATACACATTATACAAGTAATGTATATATAATAAAAGTCGTCATTTAAAAACGGCTATGAATGTCCTATTCAAGTGTTGGTCAGACTGAAGAGCAGCAGATTGCCATAGCTCTCTATAGGAAGCTAGCAGGTCATAGCACGATGGCAAAGAAGCTAGGGCTCTGGCCCTGTCTGTTTTCTTACAGTTGGGTTCTGATATTGGAAGCAGAGGAGCACCAATAGGGAAAGAAGGTGGAGGTTTTAAAATTCTATATCCAAATATGCAGTTTGATTGTCGTTTTAAGTTGCTTTAAACCTTGCCATTTGTACCCAGACAAACAGAGTAGTCATTCGTCATTGTGGTTCATGGCTATCAAAGGCTTAATCTGGGCAAAGTGCCGCTTTCACAAGTGTACACTACCAGCTAAAAAAAAGAACACATGAGTAGTGTGCAATTTCCAGCCTCGTAGGAGATGGACGAGGGAGGTTTGTGATGAGTGGAAGAGAGAGGAGAGAAGGTGCTGAGGAACTACCTGGAGTCGGCCGCTGCCTGCGCCCTTACCTGTGGTGGGGTGGGGGTGGAGGAGGGCCGTCCGACAGGTGGGGTGGGGTTGCGGCTCCCGCCGACCCCAGACATGATCTCCTCCGTGATGTCCTTGCCGCCCTGGTTGGGGTCTCGGATACGGATCTTGGAGGACAATGACATTGAGAGACAGAGCCCATCACTAAAGCACCAGGAACTACCAGCGACCCTCAAGACTGCATTCATTATGCAAATCTTTACAGCGGCTTCAGTTTGACATTTGAGAGCATTCTTTCGGAATCAAAAGCCTATTGTGTTGGAGCTGCTCAAAACACAGCACTCGTACCGGTACAGAACGCGTTTCCACGGCTAAAGAGTAATTCATGTCGGCAGAGATACTCACTGTTTTCTTTTCCCTCTTGGCAGGTGGAGGTTGCTGTGGTGTAGGCACTATTATGGGTTGTGAGGGGGTGTACACAGGCTGGCCAGGGTAGTATGGAGGACCCGCTGGACACAGGGGAGACAGGGAGTCAAGTTTCCGCAAAGGGAGCAACCAGAAGCACACACAAGAGGAGGAAGGTGTTCAACAAGGCTGGTCAATCAACTATTTTTAACTCCATGTGATAAATAATATTTGTGTAAAATGAAACACACATACAAAATGGGAATTCGTACATAAACAAATATGTTTGATCATTGAAACACACCATGAAGTTTGCCACGGGCATTTACTTCAATGGAATTTTGAATCGTACTAAATACAAGAGAAACTGTCATGGATTTTATCATGGATTTACCAAGGTAAGTTTCTAAAATTAGCAGGACATTTAGTTTAGGTCAAATCACCCAGCCCTCATGTGAATATCATGTAATTGTTGTTGTTGAGTTGATATGGGTTAAAGGGCTGGAGTGGAGAGAGATCTGGACGCAGCGACCCAAACTCACCATATGGCGTGGGGAACTCCCCTGGACTAGGCCCAGTGTAGAAGGTACTGGGACCCGTGGGCTGTACGGAGTACTGCTGTGGCGCGCCCACATATGGGGTACCGTGTCGGTACTATAGACACACACACACATACACACACACACAATAAATTTAGTTTGGGTTTCAGAGCGAACAGAAAATTAGGTCTTCGAAAGGTGATACAGTCAGCTACATCAGAACAGTAACATGCTCCAATTCATTCACATGAAGAGAAGACAAAAGCTTTATACAGTGAATAACTGAAGACTACCAAGATACCATTGGATGACACATATTTAGAACTTTCAAGGAAAAAAAACAACTATTTATAGCATAGATTTATATCACTAAACCCCTTCCTTTCAAACTACAGAGCTATGTTTGGAGCATGCTGCTGACCGAATCATCATAGGACAACTCTTTAACCATGAGCATATGTACACACAAGTGTGTGTATTATAAACACACACAAATACACAGGTGTCCACACATACACACATGGTCTTTTGGATTTAGGAAGACAGCTACACACACCTACACACACACACACACACACACACACGCACACACACACACACACACACACACACACACACACACACACACACACTTCCCTCCAGAGGACAGCACTGACCTGTGGTATGTAGTACTGGTGGGGGGTCTGTGGCGAGGGGAAGGGCATGGCTGTCATGGTCATCATGATGGGCTGGTTGGAGGGGTAGACGGTGGCGGTGGGAGTCTGCGAGGCCGGTCGGATGGAGGGGTTGTTGCTTGGAATGGTGGGCCGCGCCGTTTGCATCTGGGTCCTCTGGAAAAACTGGAGTGAGAGAGAGAGAGAGAGAGAGAGAGAGAGAGAGAGAGAGAGATAGAGAGAGCAAGAGAGAGAGATAGAGAGGGGGGTGGAGGGTAAGTTTCTAAAGCTCAACCAAACATAGCTGATGACCAAGCTCTAATCTAACCACACATACAGCATTCCTGGCTTGCTTATACCCATAATGCCGTGTGCTTTTAGGTCTCTACCTGCCCCAACACACCTGGTCACACTTTATCATTGTGATGCGCCGAGATGGCCCAGTGAGACCAGGTGACTTGGAGCTGGAAAAAGCTGCACATAGTCTGGGCTCTGAAGACTCTCCAGATGCAGGTCTGGAGAAAACTAATCCAAAGCCTTCACCACTGATAAATCAAATCCTGACTCCCGATCCTCCCTAGAGAAGCAAGTCCACATAATGTTTCATACCACTGGGCTGGTTGGGCTGGACTGGGGTGGACCATTACACCTGCAGGGGCCAAACCGACCAACCAAATCAAATACCCTAGAACTTATAAAAGTGATTCAGACTATAAACTTCAGCAATACAATATACATATTTGTCATGCATATAAAACAGGTTATTTTGGTCTAAGTGCTGAACTTTCACCCCTCCTGTTTGACGAGCAGAAGTTACAGACGTTGCAGTAATTGTCTGTTGCAGATAACAGCCACAGGCGGGAAGCCCAGTGTAGGGTCCTCTGGGGAAACTGGGTCGCCACGGTAATGATCAAACTTACTGCTGCCCACTGTGTGATTTACAGGAAGGTCAGTGACATTGTTCTCAGCAACAGCAGGGGGGGGGTCGGAATGGAATACAGTAGCGGAATGCTTAAGCCACTGATGACATACAACCTGAGATGGTCAGAGGAGAGGAGGTCACGTGTGTACATGTGTGTGTGTGTGTGTGTGTGTGGCGCGCGTGTGTTGGAGACACACAGACACACACACACACACACACACACACACACACACACACCTCCCCTGTCCATCACAGAGTGTTTAACTGGGCCTCTGCTCGTTAGTCGTCTGCTGACAGGCCGTGTTGACGCTAAAGGGGTCTGACCTGTCTAATGAAAGGCTCGGCCTTTGGGTCTCTAGGTGCCCCAGATATATGACATGACTCACTGGGTTGTATCGGCCCAGCGGGCATCAAGCAGGTCGCAATGGGAGGGTCAGAAGATGACTGGTACAGTGTAAAGTTCAAATAAAAAATAATATTGTTAAACCAGCCATTTTATATTCCCTTTGATTGCTGGATATGGACTTCTCATGCACTTGGAGATGTACAGTGTATGGGAGCATTTCTTTGTACAGATTTGATACGTTTCTTTTTACGAACAATAAATGACTCAAACACTTATCAAAACCACAGAAGCTTTGATGATATGCTGAAGGGGGATATAAAACAAGAAAAAAGAAAAGAGATAAAAGACGGGGTTGGTTTCCTCTTGGGTGCAGACAGGACGGCATTCTGGTTTGTGTGTGTATGTGTGTATGTGTGTGTGTGTGTGTGTGTGTGTGTTTGGGGGGGGAGGGGGAAACGGAGATAAAGAGAGAGAGGAAGCGTCATGCCATGCACTTCTGGAGACTTTTCTACATTACCTGAATGGGTCTGAATCCTCCCTTGAATAATGAAGCAGGGAAAGAGAGAAGAACTAGTGGGACACTGTGCTAATTGGGTTGACGGGACAAAGGAGACTAACACAAAATCAGACCTCCCACCACACACACACACACACACACACACACACAACACACACACACACACACAACACACACACACAACACACACTTGTGTGAGACCCTATTCATGAGAGCCATGAATTCTGGAAGCGAGTGAAGGTTTGTGCTTTGAGACGAGCTTCTGCTCTCTAGCTCTCTCTCTCTGCATCGCCACACTGGGATCTGGGCCTAATGCCGGGGGCAACGCGGTGACATCATCTTTGTGTGAACACACACACACACACACAGGAAGTGTAGGGTTGAACTTGGCTAACCCAACTCCTCCTGCACACAGAACCCCCCACCCCACCCACCTCCCACGGCTCTTCCAGTGACAATGAGCCTGCATTCCTCTGGGCTAGCCTCTCTGGAACACAACACAAGCAGCTTTTCAGAGACCTCGCAGTGTTGGGGTCGGTAATGTGTTACCTTACTTCGTTACCCAATAAAGCAACTAAATTACAGTAACACGTTAACTGGACCCCCGCTAGCAAAACCGGAGCTAAAGAGCCCATGTCTGTGAGAAGCCATCGGACAACTTACGATGCCAACATTCGCCCATATCTTAAAATGGCTGTCACTTAAAAAGCTATCCATGCATGGTGGGTGAACGCTTGAACGGAGTAAGGCAGAAGGGGGAAGATTGTACCATTGATCATGTGTCAATTGGTCCACTGAGAACGCCTTCTGAATGCATTTTAATGGAGCATGTTTAAACATCTGACTCGCTCGTTTAGCTTACAGCATAAACAGTGCTGGGTAACCTAAGCAAACTGGACTCGGGCTATTTACATACAACAATGGCGAGTCTCTGAGCTGTGCTTCCCTCCCCACACCTGACCTGACATTTAGAGAGTGCAGCAGGCGCGCTAGCCTGTGCGGTCAGTGCAGTAACGTACCACGGTGGGGTCAAACCTGTGATGTGGGACTCCTTGCTCTCAATAATACAAGCAAACATCCTATAAACACCAGGCGTTTTTACACTACATTACACCATAATGCCACACAGAAATACCACCTTGAAAATGTGATGAACGAGTGTGTGCCTGTAAGGAATGATCTTTAACTGGACCCTACCAACTTTAAAAGCATCTACTGCCAAGCTTCTTTTAGGTCCATACACACACAAACACACACCTCTCTCTCCCTCTCACACACACACCACACACACACACAACATTTATCTTCTGTAGGATGGCATCGAGTCATCGCTGCCACGGATGTGGCTCTTTAAAAGCACTTATGTCAAATCGACCCCTCCACGGTGATCAATACTGATGGCACACCATGACTTCAGGACAGCAAATCAACACTTTACAAGTGAGCACCCCAGCACAACACTACACAACACCCACCGACCCATCAACCCCCACCCAAGTGCAGTTTTTGTGAGAACAGACACAAACACAGACACACACACACACACATACACACACACACAGGGGGAGGGGGATGCAGGGTGTAAGTTACCTGGTGGTGGGTAGGACGAGGCCCCGGTGCAAACTGTGTGGAGCAGTTGAGGTGGAGTCAGGTAGTGATGCATAGAGAAGAGAGAGAGGGGGGGGGGGGGCAGAGAGAGGGGGGGGGAGCGTGAGATAGAGATAGATCATGAGAACAATCACTGCAGGAAATACAGAGCAAGAAAAAAACAAACACTGCATAATCACAAGCTCTGTGAGCAACACATCGACCTGCACAAAGAATATCTGTAATCTACAGAGAAATTGTACCAATTGGCTCTACTCAAACTCTATGGTGGGAAACAAACATAAACAAAACACACACACACAGAGTGATGACTAGCATCTTGCCACCACACAGTAGGTGGAGGATCAATGCTTTCTCCTCCCCTAGAAGCAGTGCCTCATCAGGCTGTGATTACTTTAGCATGCAGCAGGGTGGAGACAAACACTGCACACACACACTCTCTCTCTACAGTATCTCCCTCTCTCTCATACACACACAGACACACACACACACACACACAGACACACGTACACGTCACTGAGGGTCAGTAAGCCCTGGAGACTACTTAAACCCCACAGCATTTCACATCTCATTCAACTGACGACTTCAGCGCACACAAACTAGCTAAAACAAACTACACACTAACAATCTGAACGAGTGACAGACGCCGCTCACAAACAAAAGTAGGATCTAACTACCCCAAAAGTCAACTCGGAGCCCCCCCGCCGTGAGTTAACTCACAAGCCCCCCCCCCTGCCCCTGCGACTGAGGTGAAAGGTGAAAGGTTAGAGGAAGGGATGAGTTAGCGGGCACTTACCGGGCGGCTTTGAGGCTGTGCGTTCATTGGCTGCGTCGACGGGGAGTACACCAGCGGGTTGGTGCCTGCATTCTGCCCAGAGCTGTAAGGAGACTGCAGCAGCAGCACGAGGAAGATGAGGGAGATGTCCACGAGAAGAGCAGGAAAAAGAACGAGAGAGAAGGAGGGACCGAGAGAGAGAGAGAGAGGGATTAAAAAGCAGTACTTAGGGATCAGCCTCAAGACAACAGAAGAAGACGCCACAAAATCACACCAGTGAGAATGAGAAACCACAGCAACCTCCTGGCTTTGAGTGCGTGCGTGCGTGCGTGTGTGTGTGCATGCACGTTTGTGGGGGTGTGAGCATCTGTGTGTGTGTGTGTGAGAGAGAGAGAGAAAGAGAGGCTGAGTGTGTGAGTTGTGTGTGTAGGGTGACGAGGCACAACGAGCGTCCACTCCCTGCCGGCTCAAACACTGCGGTCTGCTGACACTGACAAATCTGCCACCCACACTCACTCACTCAGAGAGAGAGAGAGAGGGATTGAGAGAGAGAGAGAGAGAGAGAGAGAGAGGGAGAGAGAGACAGAGAGAGAGAGAGGGGGATTGAGAGAGAGAGAGAGAGAGAGAGAGAGGGGGGGAGAGAGAGAGAGAGAGAGACAGAGAGAGAGAGAGAGGGATTGAGAGAGAGAGAGAGAGAGAGAGAGAGAGAGAGAGAGAGAGAGAGAGAGAGAGAGGGAGAGAGAGAGAGAGAGAGAGGGGGATAGAGGAAGATGGATTGAGTAAGCGAGAGGAATACAAAGATCAGACACAAAAAGAAAGAAATTGTACCGGGTGAGCAAAAGACATAAAACTGAAAGGGAAAACCATGAAGAGAAAAGAGAGAACATGAAGAAAACAAGTGCAAGAGAGAGAGAGAGAGAGAGAGAGAGAGGGGATGGGGAGAGCCTGGACGTGTGGATGCAGTCAGTGTGGGCTGATGCGACAGGACATGGCCCAGCCTTTACCGCTGTACAGCACACCGCTCCGCTCCACTCGTTTACCCAGCCCTCCGCTCCCCCTCTCAGCTCTCCTCCCTCAACTCTCCTTTCATCCTCTGCTTTTCTCCATCTCCACTCTCCTCCACCTATTACACCACTCCTCCCCACACTCCTTCACTCATGTCTGCTCTCCTCCCCTACTTTACCCATCTCTCTCATCCCCTACTTTATCCATCTCTCTCCTGCCTTCCACTCCCTTCATCCTCTCTTCTCTTTAATATCACCCTTTCACTGCACCACTGTCTATACAGACCCTTTCTACTGCCGACAAACATGTGCGTTCCTAAGGTATTTCCGGTGGCACAGAAAACATGTATTTAATGGTAACTTGGGGACAAACAAAAATGTAGCATTAAGCTAAAGTCCGATTAATTTTCATTTCAAAGTATCTGCTTTGGTTTTGACTGTTTCAACTGGAAATCCTCTAGGAACATCCTCCATCTCTTTTGCTCACATCCCCCTCTCCTCCACTCCTCCTCCACAAGCTCCCACTGTAGTCCCTCTGCTCTGCACCTCAACATGGAGTTCTGACTTGCCTACGTGTTTGTTTACTGGTTGTGGTCAGCATCCAGGATGCGCTCAGGGCTATTAGCTTCTGCGTCTGCATGGACTTGTGGCTCACTTGAGTACAACGGCCATGCTGTATTTGCATATGTCTGGTTGCACAGACCCACAAGGTAGCATTCCCATCAAATGCTTCAACGTGTTTCACTGTGTGTTTGATGTGTGTGTTCTATGATGTGAGGGCAAAGCCAGTACGTGTCAGTGTTGGGTAGCTTCCAGTGTAGTTTGTTTTTCATTTTCAGGTTGAACAGGTGTGCATGTGTTTCTGTATGTGTGTGTGTGTGTGTGTTTGTGTGCGTGTGTGTGGTGGGGGGGTTAGGAGGCTGATCCTGTGTATGTTGCACTGTTGTTTGTTGATACTCAAGGTTATGTTTGCGTGTTTGGGCTAGTGCTGAGTGTTTGTGTGTCAGCTGGATGTTGTGATTCAGATTGTGCCTCCTAGGAAGACTCACTCATGGGACTATTAATAGTGTGGTCAGGAAAGGAGGCTGGGGCTGGGGCTGGGACAGGCTGGCTGCTGGCGGTGCAGTTCCTTCTCCAGCCGTAATGTGGAAATGTGAGCACTCTTGTCAGACGAGGACGTTGGTGTGTGTGTGTGTGTGTGTGTGTGTGTGTGTGTGTGTGTTGGGTAGGGTGTGGGGAGCGGCACAAGAACAGCTGAGTCACTGTGACATCTTTTCTATTCCTGGTACAGCAGGGAGCTACACACCGTATCATATAAATGCTTTCAGAGAGTGGGGGTGTGATTCAGAGTGATGATGTGTGTGTGTGTGTGTGTGTGTGTGTGTGTGTGTGTGTGTGTGTGTGTGCGCGAGTTTGAGTGATTGTGAGAATCTGAACACAGACATTAGTGCATGACAAACGTGGCACGGTGACTGGACATACTGTGCTAACAACACTTTGACAGCTCTGTAAACAGACTCATGGCATGGCTACTGCTGCTGCTGCTGCCGCTACTAGTCGTTTGGAGCTATTTACGGACTTGGATCAAAGCTCCTCGCTTAGGTTGCGAAAGAGACACTTGACAGACAAGAGACTAGAAGAGGCTAAATCATTCTACAACCAACTACAATACTGTTCATATGACATGGTACCCGTAATATCCAGTAGAAAAACACTTCACTGTTATTACAGATATCACTCCAAATAGAGCTAGAGAAATAGGAATAGAGCTGTTGTCTGGTTCAGATGAATCACTGTTGACTCAATTTGACATGAAAGGGCTGGTTTACCAGTAAGCGAAACTAAAAGTGATGGTCATGCTTTTTTCTCCTTCCTGGAAACCAAAAGCATTTTCTTCATATTACACAAGCAAGCAGCAACAAGTGTCAGAATGTCCATCTGGTCACAGGTCAGAATAACATGACACAACATGACGAGGGAGTCCCAGTCCAACAATTAAATCAGAGAACAACAGCAAGAAACCATAGACACAACAATAACAACAACAAACGGTCCAATGGTAGCGAGAGGGACGGCACCACCAGAAACCAGCTGCATTTTAACAACACTCAGTAACACACACATACACAAACAAACAGACCGCAACCCATAGGAATATATACACACAGAGATGCACACACATACACACACTCTACCTGAAAAACACTCTCGCTCACACACACACACGTACACGCACACACTCCCTCGCACACACTCCCTCACACACACTCCCTCACACACACTCCCTCACACACACTCCCTCACACACACACACATCCTGACTGAGACACACACAGCACCACAGACAGACAGACAGACAGACAGTGTGAGAAGTGGACAGACAGAGCGCGGGCGACCGGTGGGCTAACTCACCCCTCCGCCTGCCTCCCAGCCCTTAGGGTGGCCGTACAGATGCGCAGTGGATACTGTGGAAACTGATACCTGAGAGAGGCCAGGAGACGAGGCGTGGCCCGGCGGAGTGGCCGCCAGGTTGGGGTGGGCCTTGCCGATCTCATGGGCTGTGTACGGGGGGCCCGGAGGTCTCTGGACCTGCAGCACACACAGCACACAAGGGGGGGAGGCGTCAGCAAGACAGGTGGGACACACACTCACACACACACACTGGCATGCTGGCATTAGAACAATATATAAAGGAGAAATGACATGTCTTTGCACAGATAAGACAAACACACACACAAACACACACACACACACACACACACACACACACATACTGTACACACACACACACACACACACACACACTGCACACACACACAAAAGTGTCTAATTTTAAAACTAAAACGAAATAGCAAAGACGCCCTGTGTATTCTAGGAGTTTTGATCCCTCACCTTGATCTACTTCACACACACAGACAGTCAGAACCTCAACACAATGTCCCATTCACTCCCTCGTTCTTCCTGTACTCTTCCAGGCCTCCTTCACATCTGGCCCAATATGATGGCTCAAACTCAAGTGTGATTCTTCCCTCCCTCCCTCCTTCCCACGGCTCCTTTCCTTTCACATTAGTCTGTTGCAAACCATGGCTTCTCACTTTTACATGTGTTCATTTAGCAGACACTGCTGTCCAAAGGGACTTGTATGCCAATTCTATTACAAAGGATTCCATTGTCCCCGGCGCAACTCGGGTTATGTACCTTGCTCAAGGGGGCACAACGGTGGAAGCCGGGAGTTGAACCCACAACTTGTCAGGCTACTGCACGCTAGTCCAGCTTAACCACTACAATACCACCGTTTCTTATGTCACACACCTAAGTAATGTGCCGTTATCATACAAATAAGCAGAGTAGAGCTGCAAGCCATCCATTTTTTTTTCTTGATCATTTTGATCATTTGGTCATTTTTGCTCAGCCGTAATAAATGATGTGAGCTGCTTGGACAAGGAGGTTACTGCTGAGAGAGCTGGCAATGCTACAAATGAAGCTTAGCTTGCAGAGCATTACATGCATAGCCTCAAGTATGACTTACCAGGAAACATTAGCTGTCCTCTGGATCCCCATATTTAATTACTGGGGCTTTTTTTGCCTTTTAATCAGATAGGACAGTGAAGAGTGAGAGGAAGTGATTGGGAGGGAGAGGTGGGGTGGGGTGGGGTGGTATCGGGAAATGACCGCAGGACGGATTCAAACCCGGGTCCCCGTGGATACCTGGACCAGAATGTGGCATGGACGCTACAGCCACTTGCTCCACAGTGCTTTCCTCTCCTCACTATATAAGACTGTTGGCTCTTCAGAAAAGTGCATAAATAATTTAGCTGTGTTTTATTTTAAGTGGGATCATTTGGATCCATCAGTGGTCATAAATGGCACGGATTTCATGGTTTTAGATCAGAACCAAATATGAACCATAATGGAGTTCAGACAAGCCGTTCCCCAGATCCCCATTTACTGGAGGACTCCGGTACGATCCCTTGTTGGACACAATATTCGGAACTTTCACATCAAGGAAATATACAAACTAATGACTCAAGCTCTAGTGTGAAGGCGCCATCGCTCCCTTGTGCGCACGCGCACACACACAGACATACATACACTAGTATATTCAAAGTCCAAGGCCTTTGGACCTAAGACACAACACCTTGCTGGGAGCAGAACACCCTGAAGCCCTGAGGCATGATCCACTCACTCACTCAATAAATAAATACAAACAAATCCACAGAGACAAAGTGCTGAGCGAGCATATCTAGAGATGCCTGAACCTGACCAGAGAGCAGGCAGCACACATCTGAAATCATTCCAGGTCAGACAAGAAACACATACACACACAGATGAGAAGATCAGAGAGCGCCATCAGCAGCCCCTCGTCCATCCCACTGCATGGAGAAACACACACACACACACACACACAGGTTCTCCACCACACACACATTCTCTCTCTCGATCCCTCACATATTTTTCGCACACATTCTTTGCACACTCTATCAAACATTCTTGAAAACACAGACACACACAATCAGCATTTCTATCACACATCTGTACGTACACACGCACATATGCACACACGCACACACACACAGCCTCTTTTTACTCACACACATAGCTGGTGGCAGGTAGCAAATGAACTCGTTGACTCTGCCTTTCTACACAGAGACAGAACAGTTAGGATTACAGGAGAGGAGCAGTGGGGAAGAGGGAGTGAGTGTGTGACTGTGTGTGTGAAAGAAAGAAAGAAAGAAAGAAAGAAAGAAAGAAAGAAAGAAAGAGAGAGAGGGGGGAGAGAGAGAGAGAGAGAGAGAGAGAGAGAGAGAGAGAAAGAAGGAAAGAAAGAAAGAAAAAGAAAAATAGAAGGAAAGAAAGGAAACGAGAGAGAACCTTACTCCTGGCTGGGGCTGGATGAGGACAAGGCCTCACTGGTTCCCCCTCCCTTCCTCTCCCTCTCATTCCTTTTTCCTGGGCAGAGTGCCAGCCCTCTGCTTCAGTTACACATGCTGCCAGCCAGCCATCCACCCTCCACAGACAATTCTGCGCTCTGTATCTACAGCCATCCGGTGGTGCTGTGGCTCTTGCACCCCTGCTCCCCCTACCCCCTTTTGCCCCCCCCCCCTCCATCCACCCCCCCTCTGCCCTCTCTGCCCCTTTTCATCTCTTACACATAGATTCAGCGCCACGCCTCTTAAGTTTCAACCCAGCAGTGGCCGTTAAATAAGCACAACAAAAAAGGCTGCACACCAATCAGGGAGGCCCCACTGCTGCTGCTGCTGCTGGAGGTGGTGCTGCAGCCCAGGGTTGTACAAGCAGGCAGGGAGAAATGATAAGCAGATTAACCTGCCCCCCATCCCAACCCCCACCCCTGTGCTGCTCTCGGCCACCAGGAGGCCCACACCTGTGCCTCTCGGCTCGGTGGAGCGGATAGCTGGCAGGGTTGGAAGCCAAAGGCAGCCAGATGACGGGATACTGCTGGTCACCTTTAAAAGGAAGCTCTTTACTTTCAGCTCTTTACTTTTCTCTTTTTTTTAAAAAAAAACTGTGTTGTCCTGTAGCAGGTGTCTGCTACTATCAATTAACAAGCTGTCCCAACAAGGTACCAACAAACCATCTGACAGAACAAAGTTCTAAAAAATAATAATAATAAAAAAAAATAACGAAGTATGGTTAAGCTTATGTGTGAACAGTGCGGGCCGAGATTGCACTGACTGCTTGGGTGCATGATTGTGCTTTGCTCTGAAGTGAATCTCTCACATCCAGCTTCTCACAGCCCTGCAGGTGGAGGTGGCCGTGGGCGGGTGACCCACTTGTGTGGTGGGTGGTGTTAGCAGGCTGGATTACGTAGCTTTATCCACCAGCCCAGGAGCTTTCCAGGAGAAAGATGGAGGGGGTGGGGTGGTGGTGGTGGTGGTGGTATAAGGTGCAGTGGAGTGTGGGAACACAGAGGCATGGAAGGCAAGAGATCACAGGGACCACACCTGTGGCTCAAAGATTGTAGGCAGGGTGTTTGTGTTTATATGAGTGTGTGTGTGTGTGTGTTTACAGTTGAGGGGGAAGTGCAGAACAGGTCTAGGCATTCTGACCACACAACACAGGAATCCACCACTGCGGTGTGAAAACACCAGCTCAGCAAAGAAAGAAACGGGATAAAAAGAGAAACGCTCCACAACAAAACAAAACAAAACATACAAGCATCCCCCCCCCCCCTCTGCCTCCCTCTGTTCCCTTCCCTATCAACTTCCACAACAACATGGTCTCAGAGGAGCCTGGACTGCTCAGGTCCTCTAGTGCTGCTTTCACTACTGCAGCTGGGCTAGGCTAGGCTGGGCTGGGGGATGAGAGAGGGAGAGAGACAACAGGGGAGGGGGAGAGGGAGAGACACAGCTGCACAGCTGTGGGCTCCCCAGGGCTCAGTGCAGTGCTCTGGCTCTCTCGTATTACTGTCCAAGAGATGGGGCAGAAAGAAAGTGCCCTTCTCAACCATCACAGCTGTGGAGATTTAGTGTGCACTCTCCTGCAACAGCTAAAGGGCTTGGTCAGTGACCTGCAAATGTGTGTCTGCGTGCATGGGATATAGAGGTAGAGAAAGAGAGAGAGAAAGGAAGAGAGCATAAAAAAGAGAGAGAGAGAGATAGGGTGAGAGAGAGAGAATGCAGAGAGAAAAAGAGACAGACTATGACAGATTTTCAGTGTCAGAGTTTGAGGGAGTGCCTGTATGGTGTGTGTGTGTAAATGCATGTGCCAGTGTAAATGTGTGTGTTCATGAGTATAAGGTAAGGATGAGATGTGGGGAGTACTCACGCTATACACGGCCGTGACTCCTGGCTGTGTGGGGAAGATTCTGTCTTCCAGCGGCGGCTGTACTCTTGGGATCCTAGGGTGCAACGCATTAAGGAAAACTCTGGAGCGGGAGTCATTTAAGGCCAAAAATCAACAAGGTGGGAACACAGGAAGACACACAGGACATCCTACACAAACACGCTCAACATGCACTAAGCATTTGGTTTGCTTTTTCTACTTCTAGGAAACTTTGATGTAGTTGGCAATATGGGTAACAAATAACTACAAAACTAATGTTATTTTCCCCTGATGCATAAAAGTGAAATAGTCCCTCTTCAAATTAGTGTTTTTTTCAGGGGATTGTTCAACATTTTTTTTCTATCTTTTAAAACATATGACGTCATGTCAAAACAAAACAATTCCCTAGGATCCTTCCTTCCTCAGCTCCAACAACAAAACATCCCCGTCAGCTAATACTGTATTCCACCGGTGATCCAATCCATGTGCAGTACTTGAAAATGAGTCCTAAAAGCCCCCTTACTCACCAAATAACTGCTAGACTACTACTGACCCAGAGCAGAATGGAGAGGAAGGAAACATAACATGTTGATTGTCACTATATGAGAATCAATACATTATCAGCACTTGCCGGATTTCACCTTGTATTTCCTGAACATAGTGCAGCATGCCTGTTATCAAGCTGGACCTGTTAATGTCTAGAGGAAATTGTTGCACAGTGAAATGTTCCTGTTTCTGTAACACATCATCAGTCTACCTGACATGAACATGTTGCCCTAAAGCAAAGCCTGCCAGGCACTACCCAGCTTTGTTTCCTGGTCTCATAGGAAACAGCAAAGACTTCTGTGCCCAGTGTCAAGAATGGCAAACATTAGGGGTTCACTTCACAGCAAATATTGGAATGTACTTCCGCGGTTCATTTAAAGACAATAGTGGCTGCCGCATTAGGCTGTCTACCTAAGCAAACAGACCGGGAGAAGGAAAAGCTGGAACCACTGCACACAGGCATCAACACCGAGGGGTCAAGGAGCACTGGAGTGCTTAAGTCATCAACCCTCAAAAGTGGAAACTTTGGCTTTTCTCTTCGCCACTTTTTCCACATGGCCTTTCTCTGACTCCATCACTCACCCCAGTCTCCTACACACACACTCTCTCTCTCGCTCTCTCTCACACACACACCGTCTCACATACACACACACACACACAAAGCTGCAGCAATGATGGAGGCAGCTGTGTGTGCTGAATGGGCAGGAATTCACAATGTTGTCAAGACATGCCTGCTCCCATTAATACATATAAACTGGGCCAAACCACAGCACTGGCTACAGCCACAGTACACCAAAATGGAATGCTTCTGCAGTGGGCATCATTCTTCTTCAATTCCCCTTTAAGTCAGGATTTAGTTCATAGGTATATATACACCTATATATCGGCCCAACATCAGCATTGGTTGATATCGGCCTTGTTGACTTATATCGGCCATTGGCCAAATTTTTTATGACATAGGCAACGGCTGATGCTTATCTGTTAAGCATCAATTCTGCACTAGGTAAACATTGTGTAATGTGTAAACTGGTACATCCAGAAATGATGCTATGGAGGCCTGAAAGACTTGAAAATGAATATACTGAAGTTATTTTTAATGGATATTTTTGTTTCCATGCTACCACAGGGTATAATTAACAACAAAAAAATAAGTAAACCAAAAACAAAAGAAAGAAAATATTTTGGTATCTGCATTGGTTATAGGCCAAATTGTTATTTTAAACATTATTTCCACATCTGCCCTGAACTTCACAGTTGGTGCATCCCTAGTAGTTAATTATGATTGGATAAAGGGCGAAGTCATCTAGAAAGCAGGTTTCACCTCATGAGCACCCATTCTGCCACGCCAGTGCAAGTGTTTATCTATCAAATTATCTATCTCTTGCCAAAGGTGAACTGTTAGTAAATGGATAAACTGAAATGGCCAATATTATCCCACTCAGTTTTGGGCTGCTAACTTTCCTTGTCACCGCAGAGGGCAGAGGGGAACAGGAGATGCCTCTGCCATCTCCAATTGAGGGTGCGCCTGGTCCTCCACCCCCTCAGTCTTCAGGACAGACCAGCCTTCACAACCGGGTCATTGTTGTGCAGGGAGAAAGCAGAAACCCTTCCTTCCCTGCGGGACTAGCATTCCTGACTCCTGGGGAACACTGTGAACTGAGGAGAAGGAGGAACGAATGAACGTACGTACAGTGCGTATGGCACAGCTGAGCTTGGACCAAGGCCAGAAATAAGAACCGAGATTATTGGATTTGGGATTTGCATTTTTTTTAGCACAGGTTGCTGAGCTATGACTCTCCCTACCTCTCTCTCTCTCTCTCTCTCTCTCTCTTACTCGCCTTCACTCGGTCACTCACTCACTCTTCCTCCCTCTGCCATTTAAGACTGAGCCAAAGATAGGTATATGGGTTAATGGTTCAGATATACTTAGGCCATACAAGCACACTGTGTCTATCAGAATATGATCTCTATCTACACAGAGGCTGCGGCATGACGCAGCACCAAGCAGTTAGATAAGATCAGGTGAGGAGGCTATCATTCCTTGATTGTGTACAGAGCTTCCACACTTTTGCCATATATTTATCTGCACAATACAGGCTTACATTATCCAACTGCCTCCATTACCAATTCAATGTACCTGGATTACAAATAGATTGAAATTAACTGGAATAGATATGGAATGATCACATGGAAAGACACACTTGTGTGAGTATCAAACTTGCAATGTTTCTAGCAACTTCCTCATGTTCCCACACACGCAAGCTGTTCAAGTCACGGTCTTGGAGTCCAAATCTGAACTGAAACTTTCAGCGGTGGCCCCGGCCACTGAAAGATGGCATTCGACAAAAAAAATCGCTCCCAAATCTCAGCCCTGCATGCAAAGAGGCCCAGCCTTTTGTCTCGCACACACACACAGACTGCCGGATGCAGAGGAGCTCACCACTGACGCAGTGAAAAAAGGCAAGACTCCCAACCAACACACTGTACACTTCAACTAACCTTCTCACACATAGCTAGTAGCTACTGAAGAGAAACACACAGCTAAGAAACGCCAAAGGCTAAATAGTCATTTTCCAACTATTAGCCGCAGCTTATACATTGATTTTGCTAAATTTCTTCAGCTATGAGGTTAATACACAGGTTAATACGGTATTAATATGGTTTCATTTTTTTAACATAAAACACTGTCCTACGGTTTATACAAAATGCGGCTAATACACAGGAAATGACTGTAGTAATTTCCCCCCAATTCTAATTACTCTAATTCTTCAAAGGTTCGTGACTTGTGTTTTTTACCTAACGGGCTCCTGATGTGCATGATGGGAACCATTCACATTATTCCTGATAAACTTGCTCAGTTCTAACTCCACTGACAGAGCAAGGTGCCAACAAATGTCTGACTCCTTGGAAGTGATACATACATTATGCAAATATCATATACCTGGTCTGTAAATGGCTTTGGATAAATGCCTCTGCTATAACGATGATTACGTTTAAGCATGTACATCTGACACTTAATAAGATAATTTGAACCTTCTCACCAACCAAGAATACAATGGTTAAGGATTAGTTCTGCCAGATCCAGTGTTTTAAAATCATTCATCTAGAGCAGTGTTTCTCAAACTTTTTTAGATGAAGGACCACTAAACGCACGGACCACCTAGCTAAAAAAAAAAAAGATTAGACCTACTTCAACAGTATATTAGCCTACACAATAGGCCTACTTGCTTATTGTCTTTGCACTTTGCTTATTGTGTCAGAGGATTCATATGATTTAAACTGGCATATCTTATAGACAGTGTTGCAGAACTGTTTGGATTTACATACAAGTTGGTTCAATATGCAAACAACTCATCTATATTATATTGTACCACGTCTGCTCGCGGACCACTTGGGATAGCTTGCGGACCATCAGTGGTCCCCGGACCACACTTTGAGAAACACTGATCTAGAGCCACAGGTACGTCAGTGGTAAACTGACATGGCTTGGGACAACATTCAACTTCCTCTAACAAGTACAGAGCTTCCCAGGAAAACGAAAAACAGACGCAGCACAAGTTCAGTGCCAGTTAACAGAAAGCTTTAAGGTGCTCAAATATTACCAGTAAGACTAAAGGGGAATCCCCTGCAGTTGCCAAGGAGAAAAGGCACATACACAGGGACTAACTCAGACAGATCGTTGCCTTCCATAAAACAGCTGGTGCACTCACTACTCGCACCCCTTTCCGCTGAGTCTGAAATAAAAGTTCCAAGTTCCAATACAAGTTCCAAGTTTCAAACGACTTCTCTTCACTATGAAAACAATTTAGTATTTCCCCCCTAATATTGCTGTATATTTGACAAGTATGTATATTCCTCTATACTTGTTTCTCAATCCTAGATTGCTTTTGAATCCTTTCCAAATCATTGTAAACATCTTACAAAGCTGCTTGAGGCAAATGCCACTGAATGTCACTAATCTGCTTTCCCCACTCATGAAACTTGCCAATAAAGGTTGCAGGTCAAGTTAAATTCTTTTGTGCAATTCGATCTCTGATAGGGATTTATCTTTGTCTGGAAAGGGAGCCATTTGCATCACAGGTTCAAGATGCCAGCCACCTTCTCTACCTGAATGTAATGGCATCAGCTCTGTTCAGTTTATGTGAGACCCTACTGAATAATTAAAAGAGATTTAGGATAGTAGTTGGTTTCATGTTAAGGCATCTAAACTAATAACTACTTGATGAGGCTTAAACACAAGAGATAGATGTAGGATCAACACATTTGTATGATTGCACATTTTCTATGAAAGTGTTTAAGACAGACACCTTAATGTCACATTCTCAATGCATAGATGTTATAGAAAAATACTGAAGACCACTGATTGCATAACTGCTTAATTACTGCAGAGCCAATCGCAACGTGAGTGCTGAACTGACTTAATTGTAAGTGTCAAGGTACAATTTGGCGACGAATCTGTAGAAACATTACAGCCACATCATGCCCTAAAATGTAGAGCTTTACGCGTTGTGTGTTGACAGGGTCGCAGCCGGACAACATTATTTTAACACAGGCGGGGGGTGGGTGGCTGTTGCGTTTATGGCAGCTAGCATTCAACCATACCGGCGAAAAAAACAAACTACTTGTTTATTTAAAAATGTAAATGTAGAAAACGCCAAGCTAAACCTACACGTTTGTTGAGTTTAATCACAGTATTAGGCATTAAGTATCTTTGCTCACCGAACGCTACTTTCGCTTGCACATGCCTGTCTGAAACAACGTAGCTAGTGAGCTCCCAGGATAGCTAGCGGATAGTTCTATTTAGCAAGGTGGATTTTCACCGCAATGATTGGCAGCCGGCTAATCATGCCTCAATGACAGACTCCACGTAGACTAGCAAACTGCCAGGCGCAAGCCTGCATCTTTTTCCTTACCACTGCCCCAAAGCAAAGATCCATTGCAATACTGTGGCCAGATTGAAAATGTTAGTTGAACTGACACAGAGGGTAACGTTACAGTAGTTGTGTGCAGTGTTGTGAAGCAAGACTTATTGAGGCTATCCTGGCTTAACCTATTGCCAGCAAGTTAACCAACGCTCCCCTCCACAACTGACGGGCATCTTAAAACATAGGTATTATGATCACTTAGTCAAGTGTGACAGCTCCTTATGCTGCGCCAAGTCTAAATGTTCACACAACAGTCTGCTAGCCAACATCAAAGACATGTGATGTATTAGAGAGAACGCCGTAGCTAACGCTCACTGGCTAACCAACAGTAAGCTCAAAACACATCCAACACTTCCCTTCATTCCTGTGAGTTATCCCTCTGATTTCGTATCCAAAAAGTGAAATAGACAGCTTCTCCATTTTCAATAGAGGGGGGGGTGTTGTCACTGAAGGATACTGCGTCGGTGGTACTGCAGGCGGCTGCTGAGCGACCGGGGGCCCTGGAAGCGGTACGGTGGTCAGGGTAGCCCGCAGCTGACTCGAGGGAGACGGCCCGGTTCCAGGTCCACTTCCTACAGCAGCGGCTGATTTCGGTACCGCTTTCGGCGGCAAACTCATTGCAAATCGTTACAAAATAAAAAAAAATACAGTAATAAATAGCTAACTAGTTACTTATCTAGTTTAAAAATAATACACATAAAAACTAGCTAGCGAGTTACGCCAATGCCGGGCCTTTTCTTGTACAAGCAGGTTGCCGGTGGCTAAATGGGATAGAAAAAGCCTTGAAAACTAGCTTAGCTATAGTTTAGCGAGCAAATGCTAGCTAGCGAGCGATTATTGTGGTTTATCTTCATTTCGGATGGTAGGGGGCTGTTCCCCCTCCCCGGTCGGGGTTCCCGAGGATCCAGTTCGTTTCCCTTTGCCAGGGTATTCTTGACGGTTTCCTTTATGAAAACTGAGCAGAAACGTTTTCCCCGAATGTTATTTTACGAGCCCCTTTCCACTGTTAAGGGAGATTTCGTTCAACATGGCGCTGTGGCCGCCTCCAGCAGTCCGACAGGACAGACCATTCGTATAATATCGTGCCGTTTCGGAAGAGCTCGGTCAACGAACGTATGTGACCCCAAGCTATGATGTTTTTTGCTGAGATTAAATACGATATCAAATAAATTTGTATAAGCACACATCCAGTTCAAAACGACTCAATTGAAATATATTGCATGTTTGCATGTTATATGTTTCTTTTTTCAATCGCCACGGGGCGGAGGATGTAGCCTAGCCCGCTGTCTTGGCTAAAAAGAAAAGTGAAAGAGCTGACATCTAGTGGATATATAGGCCTACTAGAACTACTCCTGATGTTGGTGCTTGGACTGAATATTGAGTTTGAATAGCCTCCTATCAACATGACTGGACTATGTTGCCTATGTGGATTGCTGGATGAAATGACAACATTTTAGGAGGATCAGCCAATCCACTTGGATGACTTTTTATGACCATCCATAATGTGGCACCTAATAGACCTCTCACACCTTTTACCTATGGGGAAAGATTAGATTAGAGGTCTTTATTGTCCACTACTGTGGAAATTCGTCTTTGGCCCCACCAAACATGTAACACACTCAAGCAAGACTACACAACAGGTACAACATAAAGCAGACACAAACAAAGACTACACAGCAGGTACAACAATAACAACATAATGCAAACACACACAAAGACTATACAGCAGATACAACATATAGCAAGCACAAACAAGACTACACAGCAGGTACAACATATGGAGACATGGAAATGTGCAAAAGAAGTTGATGTCAATAAAATGCAGTAAATAATATAAGTTAATCTGTTAATCATAAAACTCCTAAATTATATTGATTTAGCAAATTAATAGATGATGGTATAAAATATTTCTTAAAAATGTTTCTGCTTGATGTAGGTGTAGGTAGCATGGGGTTTTTGAATAATCGCACACTCTCGCAGTGATGAAGTCTGAAATGCAGACATTTTGCCCTACTCACTTTTGTCATCTGACTTTGAGTGGGTTTTGTGACCTTCTGGTGAACTTTAATTTTTGCTATATGGGAGCTAACTGAAGCTAACTATATGCAAGCAGAGACTTTATAATGAGGAGAGACAACACTCAAAGAAACCTTCAAATGTATGTGGTTAGTTTGCAATGCCAATAGATCTCACCTACAAAAAGGACCCAAAGCTGTCATCTTTGACCACATAAGGAGTTCGGATCATCTTATTAGGGGTTTGCAAAGACGTCACGTTCTGGGCGGTAACCCAGCTGCATGGCCATGTTGGAGGCACTCGGCGTAAATAACTGAATGAAGTACAATGGAGTATGCACTTTGGATACCTTAAGTAAGGGATAATGGACGACACTCCATTAGATTATCCGAAAATAAACACACGTTCGAGGTTGTAATGCTGCCACTAAGCGCAGCGGTGTAGTGCGTTTATTTTTCGGATAATCTAATGAAGTGAAGTCCATTACCCCGCTTATTCTACTGTTAACAACATGTTAAATATTAAGTTAATTTTACATTTTTTGTTATCTCATTTGGATAGTTAAAGCTGTTAAATAAGTATTTATTTCAAACTGTTACTTTAGTCCCGCATGAATAGTTGCTACGCTGGAACACTAACCAGCGGGTCTACCACCTAGGCTACATATAAAACAGTCAAAACATTGATGGAATAAAAATAAGGCATTTTTATTTTTGTAAATTGAACTGCACGTTCCCATTGATGGTGAAGTTTGATCTGCCGGCTCTCCAGTCCAGCCTCGGACAAGTATCTCCAATATGGCCGATCTGATGGCACGCCGTGCAAACCCATAATATGTGTAAAGATGGGAGCTTGTGAGAGTTGTCTAGTGTCTACATATATCCTGCCCCTTCCTGTAATGTAAATAGACCTCTGAAGTTTGCATACAATAAAGAACCAAAGCTTCCATCTTTGCCCATATATGGAGATCCAGGTGTTAATTGAGGGTAAGTTGCATTGCAAGTTAGCTCTGGGGTAGCAAAAATCAAGTTTTCTGTCTTAATGTACAGAAGATACCACTTGAATGCAGAGCAACAAAAGTGTGTTGAGCAGAACGTCTCCATTTCAGACTTCTTTGTCCCTGTGAGACTTTAACATGTGCAAACCCCCATGTTGTGAAAAATCGCAAGATACCGGATCTCAAAGATGGCATCTTTTTTTGTAGGCGAACTTCTGAGGTCTATACGTAGTGGGAGCCTGGTGGAGGACTTTGTGCAATGGTGCAAACTCAATCATCTCCAACTCAACACTTCAAAGACCAAGGAGATGGTGGTGGATTTCCGCAGGTCTAAGCCCACTCTGCTACCAGTCTCTACTGATGGGGTCAATGTCGATGTGGTAAGCACCTGGGTCTCCACTTGGACAATAAACTGGACTGGTCAGCCAACACTGACACACTCTACAAGAAAGGGCAGAGCAGGCTGTACTTCGTGAGGAGGCTGCGCTCCTTCAATGTGTGCAGCAAGCTCCTCAGGATGTTCTACCAGTCTGTTGTTGCCAGCGTCCTCTTCTATGCAGTGGTATGTTGGGGAGGAAGCACAAAGAAGAAGGATGCGGGGCGACTTGACAGGCTGGTAAGGAAAGCTGGCTCTGTAGTGGGAGCTGAAGGGAATAATTTTATATGACCGTTTCTTGCCCCAGACTAGGTGGAGGCTTAGCCACATTTACATTTAGAGGATATTCTCTTTCTCCCTTTGATCTATTAAATGCAGATGTAGGTGTGAAATGCTCCCCACTGGCTCCTACCAGCTGTCACAATCTCCTCTTTGGGTTAAACAAAGACCTGGGTTAAACTTTAGCTGAATTATATGTTTGTGTCATTAACTGTAAATGTATTCATGTTTGGTATCATTTTTATAGTCTCAGTACAAGGAGTACAATGAATTAAGTGTAAGAATCTTTAGAACATCCTGTATAACATTTCTACCTGAGGAGCCTTCCTAATATGTTAAATAGTAAGTGGGTGTGTGTAGGTGAAACGGCGGGAAGAGAAAGCCAATCAGAGGACGTTGTACCTATGATCACCACGTGAACCACACCCTTGCAAATTGAGCATAAAAGGCCAGCCTCTTCCGGTAGTCTTTAGAAGAGAATATTGAGAATCTGGTGAAATCCATGATGGGCTGACACAAACATGTACTTTTCTCCCTTGAGGGGCACTGGCCCCTCATTGAAAAGAATAAAGCCTGGATCCTGATCTTGCATCGTCCTGATTGAGTCTCAAGAGAAATATGGTAGTAAAAATATACTATCAGAGCTGAACTGGAGTGCATCACGGGACCCTGAACAAGGACCCTGAACAAACTGATCAACATCTTGGACAATGAGTGTCATCCACTCCACAGCACTATTGTTAAGCAGAAGAGCCTGATCAGCTGGAGACTTCGCTTACTGCCTTGCACAACAGACAGACTGAGGAAGTCATTCATCCCCAGGGCCATTGAACTGTTCAATGCATCACTTAAGGGAAGAGGAGAAATAGACTTCTCCACATAGTCTGGCTGCCTCTTCACCACCTCCATGTCTTGAACTGTCTGTCCACTAGCCACTTTACCATTGTCTTCTGCCTCACTGTTTGCGTGCTTTATTAGCACATATGCACAACCCCTCCCTCCATGCCACAGCCGAACTGTGACCACACTTATACCTTTCTTAATATAGTTATTTATGGGGCGCTGCTGAGCATGGATAGCGAGTAGACGTGTCCCAAACCAGCTCCTGAAACATTCGACAATAATGTAATGTAAACTTGATAGTTAGCAGCTGTAAACCTGCCAATATAAACCTCAGTGACACATTTTACTATCAAAATGTCAGGAAGGGGAAAGACCAAGGGAAAAAGCCAAGCTTCGACTCCAAACAGGGACGAAACGGCTGACAACGTGAACGCTAATGGCACTGAGCCGACATTGGCTAACGTGATGAGTCTTTTGTAAAAGTTCAGGGAAGAAACGCATACCTCGATTGCAGCGGTACAAACAACTGTAATGTCTTTTGGGGACGCTTGACGGATGTCGAAAACTCATTACAACTGGAGAGTCTGTGTGCTCAGCTAGCTAAAGAAAATGCTGCCCTTAGCGTTAGGCTAGAGGACCTGGAATCTCGCAGTCGCCGTCAAAACTTAAGAGTGATAGGCATCCCGGAGGATACGGAGGGACCAAGGATCACAGAGTTTATGGAGGAATTTTTCAGCGAGACTTTAGACATGCCCAAGCAACAAAATCAGTTGCCTATCTGTGACAGGGCGCACAGAAGCCTCGTAGCGAAAAGACCCCAAACGCCCCCCTCGACCGATCATTGTACGGGTGCATCACGACCAGGTGAGACAAGAAATACTTCGGCGATCAAGGGAGAAGGGTGTGCTGACTTTCCGAGACAACAGAGTTCACATCTTCCCGGATTGGCCCCCAGACGTTGCGAAAAAGAGAGCTGCATTCAAGGATGTGAAAGCCAAGATGAAAGATCTCCCTGGTTTGCGGTATAGTCTGATTTCCCCAGCAAAGTTGCAGATCACCTTCCGAGGTAAGCGACAAGTGTTTGTCAAACCAGAGGAGGCGGAGATTTGCTTTGCCAGCACTATCACCCCTGCCCTAGAGACAATTATGAATGAAGCAGCTGGGACCGACCATGACAGTGAAACTACTGACTGATGCATAATCAAAACAATAGTGTTACGCACGTCATGTCGGCTGCTGTCTAAGATGTGTCAAGGGAAGATTTAAAAAAAATACCACTTTTGGGCACTAGATGTCACGTTGTTACTGTGGTTTGGCAGGGCTCCAGGTGTTTGCAGATCAATAATGCTGTGTTAAGGAGCAATGGTTTTAGTGCTAAATGCACCAACTTGTGCACTTCGACGGGGAGAATGGAAGTGTCGGGGGGGAGGTGGGTTTTGTTTCTAAGGGTTTAGTTTGTGTTTGTTTATTGATTTTTTTTTTTTTTTTTTTTCTTGTTTGGACAGAACAATTTCATGTTATGTATATCTACAGTAGAAATGGCAGATTACAGGGTACAAATGCTTCTTTTCAGTGCACCACAAGTATTTACTACTTACATTTCAATACATCAGTATTGCTATAACAGCCCTTAAAGTGTGCTCATGGAATGTACATGGCATTCATAACCCAATTAAACGAAAAAAAATCTTAAGTTATCTCAAAAAAGAAAAGATTCAGATAGCTATGTTACAGTAAACACATTTAACTGACTCAGAACACCTCAAATAAAAAAAAAGACTGGGTAGGTCAAGTATATCATGCATCTTTTAACAGTAGGAGTAGAGGTGTTGCCATTCTGATACACAAGTCCCTTCCACTAACTGAAGTGGAGATTAGGACAGATAAATGGGGTCGATATTTAATCAAAGGCCTTTTGTATGGAGAATATACATCTTTTTTGAATATTTATGCACCTCCAAACCATCCAATAACATTCCAAACGCATGTATTCTCTATTCTCTCAGACTGGTTGTTTCCCTCCTCAGTGGTGGGTGGAGATTTCAACTGCTGTCTACATCGCCTAGATAAGTCCCATAAGCTGCAACTTAATTCTAGCTTCAGTCAATCTATCTTGCAATGCCTTTCTGAATTAGGTCTGCTTGACACCTGGAGAACATTACACCCCAATGCTAAAGAGTATACATTTTATTCAAATTTACACAAGACCTCCTCTAGAATTGATTATTTCTTTACACCCAAAGTGTCAATGGGGAATGTTATTTCATGCTCAATTGGAAATATTTTGATATCTGACCATGCACCAATATTTCTTGAAATTTCATGTTCTGCTGAGAGACAATATGGCGGATGGAGATTTAAAAATTATCTGTTGAAAAACCCTTATTTCAAAATATTTGTCAGGGCACAGTTCCAATATTTTATGGCAGTCAATAAAACACCTGAGGTAAGACCTCAACTGTTATGGGACACAGCTAAAGCGTTCATACGAGGGGGCATTATCTCATACATGGCACACCAAAAAAAGACTCAAGCCAATAAGCGACTAGAGCTGGAAAATCAGTTATCAGATTTACAGAGAAAGTTCAATGTCAGTCCATCACCTGAAATACGGTTACAGCTTGACGCAACTAAAACAGCCCTTGAGACTATTCTTACTTCAGAAGCTGAGAAATCTTTACTTTTTTGTAAGCAGAGGATGTATGAGCATGGGAACAAGCCTAGTAGATACCTTGCAAACTTAGTACGAGAAAAAAGACAAACACAGGCTATACCAGCTATAAAAGACAAACACGGCAATAGACAATATCATAACAAGGACATTAATGCTATCTTTTACGAGAATTTATATAAATCTGAGACAACACACGAGTCCAGACAACATATGCTGCGCTTTCTGTCTACCATTGAGTTGCCCTGTCTTTCCTCAGACGAGAGCAAATCACTCAACGACCCAATTAGTAAGGAAGAACTCCTTATTGCAATAGGCCAGCTCAGTAATAATAAGGCTCCAGGGCCTGATGGCCTAACAGCAAATAAAATTCGGCAAGCAGAATTTTATAAAGAAGACTGCTTGGTAGAGCCACTACTCTCTGCACTGGGACAGTCCTTTGAAGATGGTACTTTACCAAGCTCTGCATATGAGGCTTGCATCTCTCTGATTCACAAGAAGGGTAGACCAGCAGATGAATGTGCATCTTTCCGCCCAATTTCCCTGCTAAATTTAGATAGGAAACTGTTAGCTAAAATATTAGCAATGCGACTTGAGACTGTGATGCCACAGCTAGTGTCTGCTGACCAGACAGGGTTTATAAAGGGTCGCAACTCTTGTAATAATGTGAGGAGGCTTTTAAATTTAATACAGTATGGTAGTAGGATGACGGACAAAGCATTGGTAGTGTCACTAGACGCAGAAAAGGCCTTCGACAGAATAGAAATGCCTTATTTATTTCATATTCTAGAGAGTTTTGGGCTTGGGAATAATTTTCTACAATGGGTAAAAGTATATACCAAAAAAAAGTATCTGTATGCTGCGCCAAAAGCATGTGTGCTAACTAACGGCAAACGTTTTAATGTCTTTCCACTTGGGCGGGGTACTACTCAAGGATGCCAATTGTCTCCCCTCCTCTTCGCACTAGCCATAGAGCCATTAGCAGAGGCTATCCGCACAGACGATTGCATTAAAGGTATCCAGACACAAATGAAACAGCATAAAATTTCACTCTATGCTGATGACATTTTATTATATATAAGCAAACCTGTAAACTCCATCCGTCGCATTATTGAACTCATCGATTTGTTTTCTACATTTTCTGGATATAAGATCAACTACCTCAAATCAGAGGCAATGTCTCTTTCCAAGCAGAATCCCTGTGTATCTGCTGATGCCTCCCCGTTTAGACTGTAGAGTCTGAGAAGACATCCCCTATACCTTTAAAGAACATTCTATACACGTCAAAGAAATGGGCAAGTTCAGCTGTAAAGGGAGATTTTCTTTTACAAAACACACTTAAAGTTTGGAGGTTGATAAGGAAAATAGAAGGCCAGGATAAAGTCACATCTTTACTGACCCCACTGCATTTCAATCCAGGTTTCCCTCCCAGTCTTGTTTTTTATATACTTTTAATTACTTTTTCTGCTGTTAGTGAATGTGTGTGTGTATGTCTGTATGCTACTGTGACCTTGAATTTCCCCTAGGGATCAATAAAGTATCTATCTATCTATCTATCTATCTAGTGAATAAGTAGTAAAATAGCTGCCCAAAATAACTGGTCAAAGCCGTTACCAAGGTGGCCACTGTGGTATTATGGAATAATGGTGTAAGGAATGCTTTTATTTTGAAGCAACTGGAGGTGATGTCAGTACCGGGGTTAAGGGAAACTTTGTTCATGCACTGGAGGTCGGTTGCTGTACTGAATTGCTAAATAAAGACAGACTCGTCAGACACGTCATGGTGCGAACTTCTTTATGGGAATAACTTGACATGGTGTCAGAAGTGAGCGACTTGTAAGCGGAGAAAGGGAAAAAAAGTGTGTCGTTTTGGCGGAGGAATGGGAGACTAGGCAGAGATGGCTGTACCAACTGCTATGTTCACAATACAACCTCCAGAGCCATTAGATTTCTCCAAACCTCAAGACTGGGAGCGTTGGATTAGGAGATTCGACCGCTTTCGGCTTGCAAGCAATTTAAATGCAACGTCGGAAGAAAACTAGGTAAACACGTTAGTGTATTGCATGGCCGATGAAGCCGAAGATGTATTAAAGGGGCTAACGCTAACTGCAGATGAAAGGAAGAAGTACACGGATGCTAAGGCGGGCTTTGATGCATTTTTTGTGCCTAAAAAGAATGTAATCTATGAAAGAGCCAAGTTCAATCAGCGTGTGCAACTGCTGGGAGAAACGGTGGATTCCTTTATCACTGCTCTATACGGATTAGCTGAATATTGTAACTATGGACAATTACAGAAGGAGGTGATACAGACTGGTTAGTGGTCGGACTGAGAAACGTCTCATTATCTGAAAAGCTACAGCTAGACAGAGACCTAACCCTTGAAACTGCTATAACAAAGACAAGGCAGTCTGAAGAAGTTAGACGACAGCAGTGTGACTTAAGAGGAGAAAATGGCGGTGCTAGCAAGTGCTCCAATGTTGATGCTGTACGCTAAAAGCTACAGAAAACCCAGATTTCCCTCAAAGCCTCAGCCACAAGCACAAACACCAGGCAAATATAAACCTAATGTACGGCCGCAGCAAGGTTCAAAGGCCTGTTATAGATGTGGGAAAATGCCCTCACATGGAAAATCAGAATGCCCTGCTACAGATGCTGTGTGTCACAACTGTGGCAAAATGGGACATTATGGCAAAGTGTGCAGAAACAGTGCAAAATCTCTGAATGCTGTCACTACAGAAGAATAGAGCTTTTTCCTGGGAGCCGTGGATGCTGGAAAACACCCATGGACAGTGCAGCTACAAGTGAGACAAAAAAAAGTGTGTTTTAAAATGGCGTTTTACAAACGTTAGTTCGGGAGGAGCGTGACGGAATTTGCCACGCCTCCTTCTTCAATCAGTCAGGTTATTTATTCGCAGTCTACCTGCCGAAGTTGCAGCATCGGTGTTACTCCGCTCGCAACCCACCACCTCCCCTTACGTCTCCCGTCTTCCATAAATTAAAGAATAAGGGGGTGTATGGCGGAATCCTGCCTGCGCAGTCGACTCCGGCACGATTCCGCGAAGCCCTTCAGGACCATGGCCAGAGACCTCGCCAAACATGCTTTTCTATTATGCTTTCATGTATTATGCTTTTATGTCTTTATGCAAATTCAGGAATGTGAACTAGTGAAATAGACACTGGTGCTGATGTCACCGCCCTGCCAGCCAAGGTGTACCATGACATTACAGGGGGATCTGATGTGAAGCGCCTGGCAGTGGCGACACGCCCATTGTTTGGGCCAGGTGGCAATGTACTCTCTGTCCTAAGTGTAGCCAGAGAAACACTGCACAGAGGCAAAAAGAGAACCACAGAGGACTCATTTCACAAGAATGAATGAATCAGTTTGCAGAGAAAAGTTTATCCTGCCTTCTGTTGAGCACACTCTGGGCATGCTAGCCGGTGCAACAGTATTCAGCAAATTAGATGCCAATATGGGCTTTTGGCAGGTACCATTAACAAAAGATTCTGCCAAATACACCACCTTCATCACGCCTTTTGGGCGCTACTATTTTAACCGGCTACCATTTGGCATAGCTTCCGCCCCCGAACACTTTCAAAGGATGATGATAACGGAGGTGACTGGTGGCCTGGAGTGGGGTACTGTGCCACATGGATGACATCCTGGTCTGGGGACAGATGCAGGATGAGCATGATATGCGGCTACAGGGTTTCCCGCAGGAAATGTGTTAGTCAAGGCGGTATGTCGAAGGTGGTCCCGGGGGGTGGGGGGTCTGGTATCGGTTGCCATCCTCAAAATAACAGTTAACAAAGAACAAAGTAACAACACCAAACAAACTATACAACAGTATACAAATATTTCAAAATATTTATGTAATTTGTGCAATTTTAACAAGGACTATTACAAACTATAGAACAAGTGCAAAAGAAAGTGCAAAACAACCAAATGTGCAAATGTGATCAGTCACTACTTATGGCAGAGCTGACAACTAGCATTGTTACAAGCCATCCTCCTTGGCTTTAAAAAGATAATTTCAAGGGCCCTTTGGTAATTGCACTGTTTTACTACTGGACCATTAATGCTTATCTTCATGCAGGCTGTCAGACTGTTGACCTGCAGCCTGTTCCGCAAGTCTGTCCTGATCTATACACCGAGAGTGAATAAAGTTTAGATCATTTTATAGTTTTGTGTAATATGGATGGAATTTGAGCGTGGAGCGCTTTTTAATTTAGAGGCCGGAGTGGCCGCTCTGTTCCGCTCCCATACCGCTCACACCACAAGTCTGAGGCATGCCCACTAATAAAACCAAGACCGTTAAATTTCAGAGATATTGGCCATATAGCCTAAGTTCGTTAATGGGGATGGAGTTAGCTAAATAATTTAGAAAGCATACGCGTAGGCACTATTGTCAGTCTTGCGCGTCCGATTAGACGCACAAGTCAACACTGTGCTGAGAGCAGGTGGCTGTTTACTCGGCCGCTTCTCTGGTCAAATTCGCGTCAGGTCAATTTAGCTCCCCGGTCCCAAAGAACTAAGAGCAACGGCAATATATTTCACTCAGAACATTTATTTTAAAAGACTGCAACACTGATAGTGCAACAACAAACAAGCTTGGCAGTAAATTCATACTTAGGTTAGATATATTTGTCATTTTTTCTTTTTTTTTTTTTCTTTTTCGCATGCCCAAATTTCCGTCAATGATTCCCGGGACACTGAAAGACCGGGGTACACGAAACTTGGTGGACATGTAACCCCACATGGATAGCATGGAACCATCGTTTTTCGTTTTGATCTGTAGCCCCCCCGCTGAATTGGACCCCCCGAAAGGAGGGTAGGGCAGACACAGTTTTCTGTGAATATCTCGAAAACCGTAGGGTTTAGGAGGACCATTCTTTTTTTGTATGTTGATCTCAAGGGGCCATGTCAACCCATTCCATAACCACTCATTTCATGTATAGCGCCACCTAGTTAAACACAAAAAAGTAAAAATGAGGTGGTGTAATTGAAGGTATCTGTGACCTAACATAGTCAAAACTACACGAAATTGGAAGTGTAGGATCATTATGACACCCTCTGTATGCACGCCAAGTTTTGTGGAATTCCGTTCATGGAGGGCCACACAATAAATTAATTTATGTTACTATACACCAACTGGCCTGTAGGTGGCCGGAGACAGTTTTCTGTGAATATCTCGAGAACCGTAGGGCCTAGGAGGTCCACCTTTTTTTTGTATGTTGGTCTTAAGGGGGCATGTCAACCCATCCCATTACCACTTATTTCATGTATAGCGCCACCTAGTTAAAAATTAAAAAGCAAAAAATTAGGTGTTTTCATCTCAATATCTCTGGCTGACAAGGTCAAAACTGCACGAAATTAAAAGTGTAGGATCATTATGACACCCTCTGAATGCATGCCAAGTTTTGTGTACTTTCGTTCATGGGGGGCCTTACAATAAAATAATTTATGTGTACATTTAGTGACGTACACCAACAAGGATTCCCGGGACACTGAAAGACCGGGGTACACAAAACTTGGTGGGCATGTACCCCCACATGGATAGCATGGAACCGTCATTTTTCGTTTTCATCTGCAGCCCCCCCGCTGGACTGGACCCCCCGAAAGGAGGGTAGGGCAGACACAGTTCTCTGTGAATCTTTTATGGTATGTTGGTCTCAAGGGCCCACATCAACCTGGCTCATAATCACTCATTTGTGATTTGCCGCCCCCCGGTAAAAAATGAAAATGCAATATTATTCTGCTTTAATCGCCCCTATCTTCAGTTAAGATGTTCAGAACTGCACCAAATTTTATGTGTATGATTGACCTGGCATTCTCTGGGGGTATGCCAAGTTTCGTAGAATTTCATCCATGGGGGGGGGGGCTAAAAAAATTAGGTTATGTGTACATTTAGTGACTGTACACTCATTGGCCTGTAAATGGCAGTGCACACATATAAACATGCACACATATAAACATGCACACACACAGGCACCCACATACTATCGGTATTAGAACGGCCGATACATAATTACAAATTCAATAGGATCAAAAGAAAGCCAAAATATTCATCATCATCATCATGGCTGCATTTTCAGTATTGGCGATAAGTAGTCGTTTGTCCACTAGATGGCGCATCGTTGCAGTGAGACGTAATTTTGTTGGAAGTTAAAAGTGGGTTGAAAAAATAATGGACACTTCCTACAAGGACTGTAATTTACCGCAGCGAACATCTAATAAGGACAGGACGATGTTCACATGAAGTGTAAGTGAGGATGAAGTGAGGATGTTTATCGGACATGCTTGGTTTTTACTGCAGGTACGTTAATCTTGTAATATCAATAAGGACCTAGGTAATGTTACCGTTAGCGTTGGTTGAGTGATGGAGGCCCATTTGATTGATTGCATTTGTAGAAAACTATAAATGCGGTTATACCAAGCAAATTGATAGCAGCACTGTTTGTATCTTTCGACTGTCATTTATTGCACGTGCTACAAAATCATTCTGTGCAATGGAAGATTTACCAACGTTACACCGGTCTGATACAGTTTTGCCTATACATGCGTGAGACTGAGACGCCTGTTTATTTTGTTTTAAGTGCGTGCAGGGTGTGAGAGGGGAATCGATGTGCTTTGATTCCAGCTTGGTAGTTGTAGTCTGTGAAATTAAAAAGCACGTGTGTGTGAAGTATCCAAACAATGACACCTTCATTTCATTATGGCTGCTTTAGCAACACACCATAAGCTACTGTGTAGTGGGTCCCATTTAGAAGTGGCTACTTCATTCGCGCTTTCCTTGACTCATGGAGCTGCGTGAATGTTATTACAACTTTTCGCCACGATATGGCAGTTTAAGTCCGCTTGATACTGTAAATCGTAAGCCATTGGTTTCCAAAGGAGATTTTATTTGTGTCGCCAGCATAGCCTATTGACAATTTATGTTGTAAATAGGCCTACCTTATAATCCTACCTGTAGCTTAGGGAAGCTAACAGCTTTCTATTAGGATCTAGTTTGTTAGTTACAGTTTTGTCATAACTCCCTAATGCATTTTTGCATTTAGAATAGCCAGAGCGTGTATATCTCAATCTGAAAATTAAACAATATCGGGTGCCTATGGACTAGGCTGGGTGAACCCAGCCTGATCTGCCCGCTATTTATTTTTTGATTTCTTAAAAGATTGAGCTTGGTCTGATGAAAGCCAGACTAGCCATGGACCTCAGTTACACAATGCAAGGGAACATGAATCAGCCTATATTTGCACGAACAATAACGGACAAAAGCTCTTCAACTTTGGCCCGTTAAAATGTGTATGAACAGTCTAGCGACGCATTTCATCAAGGCCCATTTGGACATGTCAGTTATTTGCACCACTGGTTAGATGTAAAACAGAATTTCGTTTCAGACTACTGTTTGTGCATTGACAATAAAGTATTACATGAACTAAAGATGACTAAAATCTTATGTAGAAGAAGAAACATTCACAAAAAATCCATCCATCCAAAAATGACCTTTGTTTTTGATAGCTGTTGAAAACGGCATGGAACTGACAGAGATGTTTTTGTTTAAAAATACATAAAAAAATAAATAAATAAATAAATAACATTATGCTGATACCTTTTGCTTTTCCCAAATACAATGTAGCCTACAGGTGTAAGTGACCTTTCATCAATCCAGTTGCAATGGATGAACTGTGATGACCTGCCCTACTTGTGATTGTTTAGAGATTTTAAAGGTTTTATAACAATGCTACATCTTCTTTGGCTATTCTACAATCTATTCACCTTTTCAGCACCAGTAGGCTACTTTCTGTGCAGCCGCACACACACACTCAGGCATGCCAAACAAGCATACACAAAAGTTTCAAGAGTGGGGGATGGAGTAAAAGATGGAGACAAATTGAAGTGTGATTTATTTTCGCGGAATGGATGTACAGGACCGAGCGGCGGTCATATTTTGTACCGCTATGCGGTACATCTAGTTATACAATGCATGAACAAAACTGGCATGAACTTTGCATGGTAGTTTGTGATAATTCCAGGATGTAAAGGTCCTTTTTTGGTCTATCAAAAGTTTATTGATGTTTATTGATGCAAATAAATCCCTGAAGTTGTTTGAAACCGAAAGTTGACAGACAGGAGGGAACCTTTCACCTTGGCAGCTTGGACCAATGATCGCACAATTCCGACTGAAAGCGCTCCCGCGTAGGGTACTCTTGTGTTTCCTCGCATATCGGACCTTCCACCTCCCTCCTCCTCAGTCTTGCCTCCTCTGGTAGCAATTAGATGAATGAGATGTCCTTGATGACGTCGGGCTTTGAACAATTTGCGAGGGTCAAGCTGGAGAGGTTTGAAAAAAAAACCATTGTTTTCTAGCCTGGATGCCAGCCGAACTTAGCCCTGCCCACAACATTTGAGGTCGGGAAAGTTCAGTCTGCACTTGTTCTGTTGTGGAGCAATTACCGGTATGCCCAAACCAGAGCTGTTCGGAGTCACGGTTCGAACCAGAACTCCTGAACGGTTTTGTTCAGAGCTGAAAATGCAACTGTATTTGACAGAAGACAGATGTAGGTTGCTAGTGACAAAATTAGCTTTCAGTATGGTCTTTGTAAGTGGTGAGGGAGTCACCGGAGGATCAGCCTACAGAGATTCTTGAGGCTGACCGGAGTACACCTCTCCACCAGGAGTTAAGGGAGCCTGGCGGCTGCGCTCCCACCGCAGCTACCCCACTCCCCCGCGCACTCCTGGAGCAGCACGCCACGAGGTTGCAGTGGAGTTGCCTCCAGAATTCTCCGACCAGCCGTTGCCAGATTTGGACTTCGGGCTGGATTCGGGTAGCCTACCAGATGTCTACAGTGACGGGGAGGTGTCGGAGCTAGACACCGACCCAGATGTTGACATGGAAGAACCGCGGGCACCCTCTCCCCCGGTGTCTTCCAGAACCTTGGGCACACAGCTACACGAGGTAGCCCTGAGGGCGGCTAGCAAGCTAGGCCTTCCCCTCCCCACCCACCACAGAGAGCTCGCTGCTGGATGGGGAGTACTACAGTGGGCCCAAGGTGCCTCCTCCCAGCCCCATTCCCCTCTTCCCAGAGGTTCATAGGGAGCTGGTAAAATCATGGACCAACCCCTTCTCAGCCCGCTCTCCAGTCCCGGGCTTCGCAGCCTACATGCACCTGGACCAGGCGAAGGAGGTTGGATACCTCTCCTTCCCACCGGTGGAGGATGCTGTAGCGGGCTACCTGTCCCCATCTTCACCCACTATGCGCCTGGGCCGTAGGCCCCTCCTCCCCACCCCGTTGGGAAGACACCAAGCCGCCCTGGCGGAGAAGGGCTACCTGGCGGCTGGGCAGGCAGCATGCTCCATCAACACAGCGGCACTGCTGCAGAGATACCAGGCAAAACTGCTCACTGAGCTGTCATCTGCCCTGGGCGATGACAGTGAAGTGGTGGTGGAGCTGCGCAGGGCAACGGACCTCTCTCTTCGGCTCACCCGCTGCTCCTCACAGGCTGTGGGGCGTGCAATGGCAGCATCAGTGGCGACACAGCACTTGCTGTGGCTCTCACTGGCTCAGCTCTCAGATTGAGAGAAGACCCCACTCCTTGATGCCCCGGTGAGTGTGGATGGGGTGTTTAGGGACGCAGTCGGGATGATGACTGCGAAGTTTGAGGCAGAACAGAAAAGCCGTGTGGCCTTTCAAGCCTGGATGCCACGCAGCGGCAAGGCCAAACCCCGTGGCTCAGCAGGGTCGACAGCGACGGGGGGCATGAAAAGGGGGAGTGGTTTTCGCTCTCCGACCCCACCGGCGAAGTTCCAGGCACGTAGGGGGTGGCAGAGGCATCCCTTCAGACCGCCGGCACAGCCGCAACCTCAGCCTCAGCAGCCGGCAGCTCAGAGCCAGAGCACGCCCCTGGCTCCACACCACACGGTGGCCCGCCGCGGGGGTATGAATAGGCCTCAGCGGACCTGATGGCAGAGGCCTGAAGAGAGGGGGCGGGGAGGAGAAATCCCCACCGCGAAAAAAGACAGCCTGTTGCTCACATGCAAAAATAATGTCAAGCACGTTGTGCCAGTCTACACAAGCACTACACACTCATGTTCAAAACACTGTCCCTGTTGGCGCAGAAATAAATCATGTTTGTGCAATGTCCCCCTCTATACATCCACTAGTAGTTCAGCAGCCAGTCACCCATGTTTATCTAGACAATGTGAGGAGCTGCCCTCTGAGCTCGGGTGGGGATGAGGTTGAAAACAGACATATTGGCCATGAGCGGGCTAGCCCCCGACCAAATATTCAGCAGCTGGCAATGCAGGAGACCCACTTAGTGTTGTCACATCTGCATCGCCTGGGCTTTCAGTCAACATGAAAAAGAGTGTTCTCAGACCCAGTCAGACGTCACGCTATCTGGGCATGGTGTTGAGCTCTGTGACCATGACCGCCACCCTCTCTCAGGAGAGGAGGAAAGCATAATGTTGTGCGCTGCCCAATTCAGGCTTGGTCAGAGGGTCACTTCTCTTCTCTGCCAGAGGCTTTTGGGCATGATGGCGTCCGCAGCTGCACAGGCCAAATTGCACATAAATGTATTAGAGCTACAGACGATTTTGCTGGCGCTGCGCCATTTTCTTCCCATGTTGAGGGGTCACCATGTGCTGTTCAGGACAGACAACACAACGGCCATGGGATATATAAATCGCCAGGGAGGTGTGCGCTCCCTGTCTCTACATCTCCTAGCGAACCGCTTACTGTTATGGGCTGCGGAACCTCTCTCTCAGGGCGGTGCATGTGCCAGGCCATCTCAACTATGGCGCGGACCTGACATTGGGTGTCATATTAGAATTTCTACAGCAGATATTTAATGAGGGCAAAGCCGCTTTGACCCTTAAGGTTTATCTGGCGGCCATTTCCACATGCCACGTGGGCATTGATGGGAAAACCCCGGGGAGCCATCCGTTGGCATCACGCTGGCTGGTGTGAGGCGCCTTAGGGTGCCTCATAAATCTCTGGTGCCCATGTGGGATCTGTTGGTGGTGTTGCGTGCGCTTACAGGGCCTCCCTTTGAGCCCCTGGGAGAGGTAGACATAAAATGTGTTTCATTAAAAGCAGCGCTCCTACTGGCGCTGGTGTCAGCAAAGCGTGTAAGTGACATGCAAGCCCTGTCTATCAGCCCTTCATGTCTTCAGTTCTCTGGGGATGGAGATAGGGTGATTTTGCGCCCCAATGCTGCTTATACACCTAAGGTGATCACGACACCTTTCCATAATCAGGTGATTGAGCTTTCAGCTTTCTCACCGCCCCCCTTTGCATCAGCGGAAGATGAGCAGATGAGTAAACCGTGCCCTGTGTGTGCCATCCGGTTTTACATGGAGCGCACAAAGGGGTTCAGACAGTCAGATCAGCTGTTTGTGTGCTTTGGCTCGCAGGCTAAAGGCAGAGCTTTGACCAAACCAAGTCTATCGTGTTGGATTGTTGAAGCTATTGTATTATCCTACAGGAGTCTGTCTTTAGAACCTCCTGAGGGGCTACGTGCTCACTCTACTCGGGGGGTGTCTTCCTCCTGGGCTCTCTTAAAGGGAGTCACAGTGGAAAAAAATTGCTGTTCTGCATGCTGGAATTCTCACCACACATTCATTCGTTATTACATGTTGGATGTGGCTGGGCCTAGTTTTTTACAGGAGGTATTGGGGGTGGGGACTCAAACGTCACCTTCAAAAAAAGGGAGGGACACTGTGCATAAGCGAACCACACTGTGTATAATAATCTCGCCAGGCATGCTGCCGGAGGAGGGCTAGCCCTGTGGGTTAGTGCTCTTGATCTCCACTGTAATCCACACGTGAGGGAATACGGTCCCATGTGTTAGATCGCAGTCTCTGCGATAGGAAACGTCTGGGTTACATATGTAACCTCGGTTCCCTTAGCAGGGACCAGATCTAACACAACGTGGGGTTTACAGTGTCTTCCTGAGCTTCTGCGCTCAGTATTGTAAGAGGCGGAGGCGGCGTCCGTCATTTATATTTGTAGCCCTGGGGGCGGGCTCAGGGATTGACTGACGCCTTCTCAGCCTATCGGCGTGAGTGAAAAGTGCTTCGATTGGATCCGTGCCTACGTCACGTCCTATGTGTTCTGGTCCCTGCTAAGGGAACCGAGGTTACATATGTAACCCAGACGATTTCTAGGCTAGCTGTTCATTGGAACAAATGCGTCAATCGAGACGCCATCTTGCCGTGGTGATCCACTCCTCTATAATGGATTAGCGTCAATCTAGGCAAAGATCTAACGAAAATAAAATCACCAAAAATCGTCAAAATCTCAAGCAATTATCTAGTTTTTTGGGTTGTTCCAACTGACAGGCATGTATTTATGGTCGAGTCTAGAGAAAACTAAGCTTTTGACGATTTGACGCTTTTAAAGATACATTTTACCCGTCTAGCCCCATAGAGTCCCATTCATTCTGCACTAGCTAGCGGCGGCCCCTAGAAGAACAATGAGTGAACTGCAACCAGGTTCGATACAATGAAAGCATACAGGCTCTCCGTAGACAGGCTCTAGTTGAGGCCACATACCTCTCGTCTCGTTGACTCATGTAAATTGTGATCTCACCAGACGTTGCTGTAGATCTGTAGAACATTTACTTCCGTGCTTTAACATGGTCTGCTACTACATACGCCAGTCGTTACTTTTATAATCATGGGTCAATGCTTTGGGCAAACGAGATGTAGCTTAATTCACAAATGAAAAAGCCATGAGAAAGGTGATTCGAAACCGAGTTTGCCAACATTTTGAGAAGTTCCCAAATTTGTCGCTAATTGCTAAAAAGGTTTTCTATCGCTGGGGATGGCCAAACGTCGCTAAATAGGTAACACTGACAATACGGGAGACCTAGTTTAGAGCTTCAGATCCCCGCTCCAAGATGGCGGCGGTGCTGACGCATGCTTTTCCAAGACACAAATTGTCCTGGTTTTTGGTGGAAATTAACTTATTCTTGGTTGTGTTTTACGGACCTATTCTGATGATTGGCAGCAGAAATACGGTTTACCAATTACCAGCAACTGCTGCGCAACCAAACCTACCCTGACCGCAATTAGATCTGAACCGGACCAGCACCGGATGCACTCCGAAATCCGATCTGAATACAGCAAACAGATCAGTCCCATATAACTTTTGCTCTCCGCCCCCTATCCGGACTAGATCCCCTTAATGGCTCTCCGAAATCCGGTCTGAATACAGCAAACGGATCAGTCCCATAGTCGCCCTAGTCCAGAGTGTAACTCCCAAAAGTATGTGTTGACGTCAGCTGATGTATGCCCGCGAGGAAATAAAACCTGCATGAAATGAAGTTGGTCGTCAGCCTTTGTTATAAGTAATATTAGGCCAGAGGGCAAAACATTACAACAATAAGTTGTTGTTGCTGTTTATGTTTAAGGCATTTCAGTATTTGGAGCAAATGTCCAAATGCTGAAATGAAGACATAAATAAACAAACTTCAACACTTATTTTCTGTAAAGTTATCCTATGTAAACTGAAATGACATGTTTGTAAAAAGCATCCAATCTCAAATCAACCAATATAGGGACAAGGTCTGCTCAGCTCTCTTAAGACAGGCCTGTACCAAATAAATACTTCAGACACGTTGAAAAAGAACATTAGGCTACAACTAAGACTAAATTAATTGTTAACCGTAGCCTATTTCGCCTTGGAGTTTTCCTGCCTGGTAGAACTAGTGGGATATGAGGTAGCCTGTTTAGACTACTTCACGAGTGTTGTAGCCTACCATCATCCTATGGAGAAAGAAAACTCACTCGGCTCGTCAGCTGTGTTGTGTAGCCTACAGGATCACTAGCACACGCAAACTCAAGCAAAAGATAATGTTGACTAACAAGTTAAACGAGAATAGGCCTCCTGGTAAACACAAAGGCTAGCCTAGCCCATGGACGAATTATGAACTTTCAGGCCCCTGGGCCCAGATGTTTTAATGGCCCCCCACTAATTGTCGCATATGTGGGAGGGGGTCCTCCCCCAGAATTTGTTTAATTTGTTTGATGTGATTTCCTAGCCTAGAAATCTAGACGCACCCTAGCGGCAGCAAATTACATTTGCTTCCAGGGCTAGTCTAGCAACTCTCCGTTGGCTTGTGAGCTCGAAAAATTAAACTTCAGGCCAATCAAATCGTGTATAGAGTCGTTAGGCGGGCTTAACATAATGATTGATGGCAGAGTTGCAACGGTTTGGCTTGAATTCCCTGCTACTTGAAAACAAAGAAGATGGATGTTGCTGTTGGCCAACTGTGTGACACGAGTTAAGCTTGTTTTAAGATGGCAAAAGTTTGAACTAGCCAACTAGCTCCGCTGGTGGGAAAACGCATGGGACTAAGCGCTGTCCTATTGCGTGCAGAGGGAATTTGAAAGACAACCGATTATCCCGCCCCTCGGACTGAGCACTGTGAACGGTGAGTGCCCAGACCCTACATTTTAATGTGGGTCTGGCTCGTCAGGCTAGTGATTTCCTGTATTCTGGTGCGTTTTGGGGATGGCCAATACTAAATTCAATCAGATTCATAGCCTACATTCTGATTTGTTTCAAAGGCTTGGGCTTCAGGGGCCCCTGACCTGGGCCCGGTAGGCCCGTGCAGTAATCCATCCCTGGCCTAGCCTGCTGCTAAACCATACCAACCTCAACAACAACAAACACTGCTAGCCAACTGCTAGCCATACCAGCTGGCGTGCGTGCTAGGAGTGTGATGCGAGTTATGAATAAATGTTCCCTGCAACATTAGGACCTACCTCAAAACGAAGTACCAAAACAAAGGTGAATGCAAGTCAAAAGGCATTTCTTCACAATGGAAAATTATTGAAACCTCAATTCATGTAAAAAGTAGCCTAGGCCTTAGTCTTAGGTGTGCCTTAGTTCAGCCACCACCACCTGGATAACAGTGTAGCCTACTCCGTTAGCTGCCACACCTCCTAGTTGGAAGAGCACAATAACGTTAGAGCCTGTCAAGGCCTACGCTACGCCTACTCAGAACAGGTTGCTATTGGAGTAGCTAAAGCAAAATAGCGATGCTGCTAGGCCTGCCCCAAAACGCTACTTTAGCCTGTTTTCTTCTAGCAACACTTTCATTTACTATGTTAGTCATGCCGTTATCTCAATGAGCAGTGCAGTCCTACTGTAATAGGCTACTTATCATAGGCCTATCATATCGTAACATAACATATCATAACATAAAATAACGTATCATAGGCTAATATATAATATATTATAACATAAAAAACAAAACGTGTCTAAAACCAAAATCACTTACCAAGACATCCGCTGTGCAGATCTTTTTCCTCTGTGTGTGAGAGACTCCGAAGCGATGAAGTTGCACGAGACTTGAAAAGAGCGTGTTTGGCCTGCAGTCCGCAATGCGTGTGTTCTTAAAGGGGTGGTTCAGGATTTTGGACATAGGACCTCATTTCCAAGTAAGCAAGTGTGATATTTATCAGTGGAGACTGTTTTCAACACGTTTCATCCAGTCGTTCTAATTGCAGAGTTTGCAAGTGCTAGGCTAGCGCAAGTCAACGGTATGTGCTAGCCTGCCACTAAAAACAGTCTTACCTACTCCAAAGGACACTCGAGGCAAATTCCAGACAATCGATGTAAATGTCTGTGTTGATAGAATAGTGTAAGAAATACAACTACCCTCGCATCGCGTTGCAATAGTTATACTTTGTTCCCTGAAGTTGGTAGTAGTCATTTTGCATCTCAGCGGCGGACTGATATTACCAAGGCTACTACTAGGTATCCCCATTGGAGTGCGCTTTACTGTTTACTTTTTGGCGCAGTACTACTAACTGGAGCAAGTATAATTCCGCCGCTACTAAGACACTAGTGTAATGCGATCGTTGAAATGCAAGGATAGAATAATGTTAGAAATAAAACTATCAATACAGACATTTACATCGATAGTCTGGCGTTATAATTTATTTGCCTGTTTTTAGTGGCAGGCTAGCACATACCGTTGACTTGCGCTAGCCTAGCACCTGCGAACTCTGCAATTAGAAGGACTGGATGAAACGTGTTGAAAATGGTCTCCACTGATAAATATCACACTTGCTTACTTGGAAATGAGGTCCTATGTCCAAAATCCTGAACCACCCCTTTAACCTATCTGTGTGAGTATCAATCTTTATGATGCTCCACGCACCTGGCGCAGATAGGGGAACAGGTATATCCACCATACGGAAAACCAAATATTCATCATCATTTGGCTGCATTTCCAGTTCCAGATGTTACGTAGTCGTTTGTCCACCAGATGGCGCATCGTTGCAGTGAGACTGTAGGATGATTTTCGTTGCAGAATTTTGTAGGATGATTTTCACATGAAATGTAATTCCCCTTTCTTCTTGAAGCCGAAATAAATCTGAGAATGTTTATCGGACATGCTTGGTTTTAACTGCAGGTACGTTAATCTTATACAAGTTGTATAGGCCTACCTACGACCTAGGTAAAATAATGTTAGGCCTACCGTTAGCATTGGTTGAGTGATGGAGGCCAATTTGATTATTGACCAGTGTATTTGTAGAAAACCATAAATGCGGTTACCAAGCACATGATATCAGCGCTGTAATGTATCTTTTGCCTGTCATCTTCTTTTCTGACCATTATAGCCAGTCACAACGCGTTTGCTAACGTGGTTTTCTAATGGAAAATATAGGCCTAGCCTACCTGAAAGATAACCTGTCTATGAAGCATCCTAAACAGGCTGGGACATTTCTGCTTGCTAAATAGGTTTTTCTGCCGTTGATTCGCTCACAGTCCTTGGTGACCCTGTCAGTGCTTTGTGAAATGTTGCATTAGCCTATAGTAAGACCACAAAAAGTCTCAAAAAGCATCTGAGCTAACGTTCATTCCCAAACAATCCTCTATTTTCAAAGGTGTTTCAAGTCTTCAAGTGTTACAAGTCAAATTTGTGTCAACTCGTCACAATGTAGATGTATTAACGCACCAGTGATGATCTAGACAATGGCATATTATTTGCAGATAATAATTAATTTGTTTTCAAAAAATATTTTTAGACCAATTAGGTGAAAATGGATAATTTTCCACGGCACACCTGACGATCACTCACGGCACACTGGTTGAAAAACACTGTTTTAAGGCCATGAAGAGATTTTTTTCATGAAAAACTTGAATATGTAGGCTATCTTTCAGATACTAAGATGAGTCTTCAGGGGTTAATCAGTGACTGCAGTGCATCTTTAACAAGAGAGCTTTTGACATTTTGACAGTTATTTTGAATTTAGGACAATCTATGCCATCCTAATTTAGGATTCCTCACTTGGGAAATACCTTAATGGATGGTTTTGCCCCCCCCATATGTTTTGTAATACCAACAATCCTGAAGATAAGATTTCAGATTTAGGGTATTTCTGTAATGAGCCCCCTTTACATGCGCATCCTCCATGCACATTTTTCAGCCCAAGATATCACCAGCACCAATGATAACCTCTGGTGTGGCGTGATTCTAAATTGCATGTGGAAATCATATAGGCTATTTATAACAACATATCTGCTTCAAATGCTTCCTCAGTGTTCAATGACAGAGACAGGTTAGCAGCAGTTAAGGACATGAAAACATTTTTTTGTCATAGTGAATGTTGAATTATAAATTGCTTCATTGAAAATCATTTTAAAATTTCCTAATTTGCCTTATCTAAACAATCAATATGCTGTAAATCTTAATTGCTTCTAGACATCCCCATTCCTGGGAAACAGTGAGTCATAGAGTCATATACATCTATTGTTTAACGGTTCATTAAAGGGCAGTCTTAGTTCACATTTGCTTAGTTTTTATTTTTTTAAGAGACAAAAAAAAACACGTACAACTAAAATGATAGAAAACAAAAGGTGACAATATCAAGTTTCACATAGATATTTACACACAGAATAGGGAATGGGAATGGAGAACAGGAGGAAATAAAACACATATTTAAATGATTACTCCTTTAAGGAGTAATCAAGGGATCAGATAAATATACTTAACACTTGGTAAGAACCATATAGTAACCATAATATGTAAGGAAGTTAGCAATACTTTGCAGTTTGGCAAAAGGTAAATGGAAGGATTTTATAAGAGATCAAAACAGCAGTCTGTAGACATGTCCAGTGTCAGCCAATCAGCAGCCTGTGCAGGCAACATAAGCACAAATCTCACAGATATCCATGTGGGTTGTGACCAGTGCTGTCAACAAACAATCAGTCAAATTAATCAGTGAAAGTAATAGTCAGTCACCCTGTTTTTAGAGTGTTGCAGTACTCTTGAGTTCCTTGCACACTATCGTTATATGGACAGGTTTATAAGCAGATGATGATTAGCTATGGACTTTCATTAGTTTTATATCTTTCCCGATAAAAACAGGTAAACTTCCCAGAGCGGCCCAATAGATTTTCGATATGGTGTGTCTTACCCAGTCTGGTGAGGGAAGCCTTTGCGTCTTTGCTTTGGCACAAGGGTTTGAATTCTTCGGGGAAGCCAGGGCTGTTACACATGGTTGCTGTGTTGATAAGGCCGATACGGGATTTCTGTTTAACTGCTGGCTCCTGGTCCAGAAAATCCTTCAGTTTCTTTACCACTTCCAGGGGAAAAGAGAATCCGCCCTCCTAAATATTGTAAATGGATAAACCCAGTTTAGACACGATACAGATAAAATTCTTATCCCAAGATTTTATTATTAGCATTATTAATACATTATAGTGGCAAATCACAATAACATTACCTTGACTATAACATTTTCAGCTGGCTGATAGAAAGCCATTAAGACCAGAGCGAAAGGTATGAAAGTCTTCATGTTGGTGTGGTTGATCCTTCTCTGAGATGTGTCCCTGTTATGTGCTGTTGCTCTGCCCTCTTGCTTGCCTTTTATATGATTTACTCCACTAATAAGTGGCACGTTATTAGGACAGAGTAAAGGTTCCTCTGGTTAATCATTGTTAAGTATAATTTACAACATGTTGAAAAGCATGTACAGTGTTTCTATAAAAAGAAAAGAGATAAAAACTATTTGTGCACAGTGTACAACATGACTATTGTCTTAAGATTATTTGGTTGTACAGATAGTTAATCCATCTTCTGCCCTTATATCTCTCTCACTGTCCTCTACTCTACTGCAGACTGGGGAAGATTGTCATATTTAGATCAACACACCTTCAGAATTTCAGCATTTCAGTTCCCTATCTTTTTGTTTGAAAATATGAATTCAATTCTGTATATAAATTGTATATAAAAATATCAATATAGTTCATCTTCAGTATTGCTTAATTATACATCTTCATAATTAACTGTATTAAAGAAAACAAATGCTAAAGTAATTTTAATCTTAATGATCAATTAACTCAATAATTCTTTATATTTCTGCAAAAAAGTTTCTTTTCACAAAAGCCTGTCATTATAAGTTTATGAAGTTCATCATCATAAATAATAATCATCACCATTTAATTATTAATGACAGGTTTCATTGGAACTTCCTGTCTTAACATCCAGAGATTGTGTTGTGTTACCTTGCCTCATTACTGCTAAAGGATGAGAATGTGAAGACACTGTTGTCTGTGAAGCACTCAGGGTAAAGCTGGTTATGTGATTAGAAGTATGTTTAAATTGTCTGGACAAGACCTTTTAAATCCTCAAATGTCAGGTGTCAGGCCATGGATATGTTTCAGCAGGTGTGTATACACTATAAAAGGTAAGAGGTTTTGACAAGATATATGATTGTCAATATACACAATGCAAACATAACACGAAGACCTAGTCAAAATTAGTTCCGATTTAAACTGTTTTAATGTGCGCACTGAGGGCCAGATGTGCTTTTGCACCCACTTCAGGCGTATTTGTTTCGCAACGTGCGTGTAAAATCATTGCGAGGTGATGTACAAACAGGCCGCAAAGATGTCAAAGCTCAGACGGTGACCGTGATTTGTTCAAGTAAGAGTTGTTCCTGGACCAACATTCTAATGACGGTCCTGGACCAACAACTCTTTAACCAATCACAGCCTTGTGATGTCATCAATGTGAGCCTTCTGCTTCTCCCATTGCCATTTTGAAATTTCCCTCCAGAAACAACCAGTGGATCACCAACTTGTATCTCAATACAGGTAGGTCCTTGCATATTTGTGTGTAAATTAGTTGTAAAATAAAATAATTCTGAGTGGAATCTGAATATATGCACCTTAGATTTTTTTTATTTTCGTTTTAGCTGACTTGGTTCCATGTTTGTCTAATGTTAGCTGCCAGGCTAGGGACCATACATTTACTGTAATACATTAGCTTCCTAATAGGTAATTCAGTGGCTATGCATCTTTTAAAGAACTTATTTCGATGGGATACAGTAGTTGAAGTAGCTTTGAAGCTCATTTAGCAATCTTGGTGCCGCTGTTATTATGGTACTAGGCTAGGCTAGGGAACATACATTTATGCTACCAAATTAGCTTGCTAATAGGTAGGTGCAGCATGCAACTATGTGAAGTGCCAAGCCGGTGTTATGTTAGTTCACTGGCTAAGGAGCACACTTTTGGACTACTAATGTAGCTTGGTAATAGGCTAAAGCAGTAGCTTTTGTTTGTACATGGTCCTGGAGCGACGTTGCCATGTTGGTCTTGGACCCACATTGTCATGTTTGTCCAGGACCGTCATTACATTGTTAGTCCAGGACCCACATTATCATGTTTGTCCAAGACCATCATTACAATGTTGGTCCAGGACCGTCTACAATGTTGGTTCAGGACCCACATTTTCACGTTTGTCCAGGACCGTCATTACAATGTTGGTCCAGGACCCACATTGTCATGTTTGTCCAGGACCGTCTTTACAATGTTGGTCCAGGACCAACATTGTCATGTTTTTCCAGGACCGTCATTACAATGTTGGTCCAGGACCGACTTTACAATGTTGTCTTCACCAAATGTTGGTCCAGGACCGTCTTTACAATGTTGGTCAGGGACCGTCTTTAGAATTTTGGTCCAGCACGGCTTTTACAATGTTAATCCTGGACCAACATCGCCATGTTGATCCTGGACCAACAACATGGTGATGTCACTCCTGGAAGATGAACAACAAACAAAAGTCACTGCTTTAGCCTATAACCAAGAAGAGACCCAATAGTTGATATAGCTTTGAAGCTGATTTAGCAATCTTGTTGCCATGGTAATTCATGCTAATGTTAGCTGCTAGGCTAGATAAAATACAAAAAAATAGCTTGCTAATAGGCAATACATATCTGTCAGTTGTCGTTAGACAGATTTTTTTCTTGTTACATTTCTGAGAAACTTGCCATGTTTATACCTTTATACAATAAGCTGCAAAATATTTTTTATGCTTTCTTTATTCCAGGAAAATAACAAATGGTCGCACTCCAAAAATCTTTTCTTGCTTTTTAATTCATTTAAGCAAAGGGGTTAATTGACAAACGTTTTGGCCTGATGGCCTTCGTCAGTTTGTTTCATCCCTATGGCTACTTCCTAGTTTTAAATAGACAAGTTTATTCAATTAGTGACACCTGTCCTCATTAGCTCCGTATGAATTCAACAGGCGCTCCGACACATCAGGCCTCACCGGGCGTTCATGAGTCGGAGCGCTTGGTGTCTTCGAAGTGCAACACAATCATTTACATTTAAACAACACACCACCACATATCGTATAGTCAGACAATGATAAATACATAAGACAATAACATGTAAGTTACACTACAATCACAGAATTGACGACAGGTCAAAGTCTTTATTTATTCCCTCTGGTGACATAGAACGTAGGCGATACATCCAGAAAGACTCCCTCTGAAGGAGCTTTTTGTCTGTATCTCCTCCTCTGCGAGGTCTTTGTACGTGCTCTATACCAGTGCATTTCAGATCTTCTAAAGTGTGATTCTTTTCTATGAAGTGTCTTGCTACAGGTGAAGTTATATCATTCCTACTAATGGCTGATTTATGTTCATTCAGTCTTGTTCTTAATTGTTGCGATGTTTTCCCAACATATAATAACTGGCAAGGGCATTGCAAAAGATAAATTACGTTTTTCGTAGAACAATTTATTAATGAATCTATTTTGTACAATTCTCCCGTGTGAAAGCAGCTGAACGTATTGGTTTTTAGCATGTGTGGACAAGCAGCACAATTTCTGCAAGGGAAGCACCCCTTGATAAAGGAGGGCTTCCCTGTGCGAATGACGTCCGACCTTACCAATAGATTATATTTTCTATTCTATTTTTAATTATCTACAAGAGGCCAGACAACATCACAGACTATGAAAACAGACTGCCCACCTGCACCAACACCGCAATATTTCCAGATGGAAATTATCCATGTGGGCACTGTGCATAGGACAATTTCACACACAAATGTCACTCCTTCAATCACCCTATAACAGGAAAAGAACTATGGGTTAAAGGAAAAATCTCATGCAGCACTACTAATTAGGTATATTTGATGTCCCTGTGGGAAAGCATATGTAGGAAAAACATGCAGGATGTGAACACAGAAGCAACATCAGACACAATCATGATAAGAGTCCCCTGGCTGTTCATTTTAGGCAGCCGTGGCCTACTGGTTAGCGCTTCGGACTGGACCAAAATTCAGACAGTCCTGGGCAAACATGACAATGTGGGTACTGGACCAACATTGTAAAGACAGTCCTGGACGACCAACATTGTAATGACGATCCTGGACAAACATGACAATGTGGGTCCGGGACCAACATTCTAAAGATGGTCCTGGACCAACATTGTAAAGACAGTCCTGGACAAACATGACAATGTGGGTCCTGGACCAACATTGTAAAGACGGTGCTGGACCAACATTGTAATGACGATCCTGGACAAACATGACAATGTGGTTTCGGAACCAACATTCTAAAGATGGTCCTGGACCAACATTGTAATGATGGTCCTGGACAAACATGACAATGTGGGTCCTGGACCAACATGGTAAAGACGGTCCTGGACCAACATTGTAATGGCGGTCCAGGACAAACATGACAATGTGGGTCCTGGACCAACATTGTAGACGGTCCTGGACTAACATGACAATGTGGGTCCTGGACCAACATTGTAATGACGGTCCTGGACAAACATGACAATGTGGGTCCTGGATCAACATTGTAATGATGGTCCTTGACAAACATGACAATGTGGGTCCTGGACCAACATTGTAGAGACAGTCCTGGACCATCATGACAATGTGGGTCCTGGACCAACATTGTAAAGACGGTCCTGGACCAACATTCTAAAGGTGGTCCTGGACCAACATGGCAACGTTGCTTCAAGACCATGTATAAACAAAAGCGACTGCTTTAGCCTATTACCAAGCTACATTAGTAGTCCAAAAGTGTGTTCCTTAGCCAGTGAACTAACATTACACCGGCTTGGCACTTCGTTGCATGCTGCGCCTACCTATTAGCAAGCTAATTTGGTAGCATAAATGTATGTCCCTTAGCCTAGCCTCTAACATTTGCAAGAATAACAGCGGCACCAAGATTGCTAAATAAGCTTCAAAGCTACTTCACTTACTGTATCCCTTCGAAATAAGTTATTTAAAAGATGCATAGCCACTGAATTACCTATTAGGAAGCTAATGTATTACAGTAAATGTATGGTCCCTAGCCTGGCAGCTAACATTAAACAAACATAGAACCAAGTCAGCTAAAACGAAAATAAAAACAATCTAAGGTGCATATGTTCAGATTCCACTCAGAATTATTTTATTCTACAACTATTTTACACACAAATATGCAAGGACCTACCCGTATTGAGATACAAGTTATGGTGACCCACTGGTTGTTTCTGGAGGGAAATTTCAAAATGGCAATGGGAGAAGCAGAAGGCTCACATTGATGACATCACAAGGCTGTGATTGGTTAAAGAGTTGTTGGTCCAGGACCGTCTTTAGAATGTTGGTCCAGGAACAACTCTTACTTGAACAAATCACGGTCACCAAGCTGGGACTGCCTGTCGCGGGAACTGAAAGGGGCACATTGCGTTTTTCGTGTCATGCATATGCATTCATGGGAGGATCCAGAGGAAAGTGGGAGTTTAGCGTGAAGAGATGGGAGGGGAAGCGTAAATAGCGCCTAATTATGTATTCCGCGGTATGTACAAAGACTGCTCCTGAAAGCGCACGTGTATTCTGCGCCTAAATACATCCGCCTTGTAAAAGCAGTGTTAATCCAAATTGCAGTTCAATGGGTCAATAAGAGAACCTTTCAAAGACAACAGAATCGCTATTTAGAACACCAGTTTTGTAAGTATTTGTACTAAAAAGCAACCTTAACTTTCGTTGGCCTTTCGAATGTCTTACTTTCACTTTCACGTCATTCACTTAAACTTTCCTACTTGCTAGATTTGACCAATTTTCCATAGCCTATGTGCACAAGTAGTTTGAGTAAAACTACTGATCTTCATTATCTTCCTGCTTGTTGACATCTTATCATGTATGGTATTATGTCATGATCGCTAAACGTTTGATTCTTTTTAATGTTGTCATCAGTTAACTTCATTCATCTGCGCTTGTGTGTAGGCTCTCCCGTTCAGTTGTGGACGTTCGTAAATTGCGTTTATGGGCGGAGAAAGACAGAGATAGGCGCAGTCTGCAGTCTATACTATGGATTGAAGGTTTGATAAATACGACGGAAACTTGCGTCACAATGACAGCGTTCACAATCTGCAGTTTGTAAATGACGCTGATAACGCTACGTTCGCAAATGTGCGTACATCTGGCCCTGAGAGCTTTATGATGAATTTCCGAGGCAAAGGAAAAATATATTCTCCTTTTGAAGAGAGCGGTCTAGTGATAACGAAAACAGATCTACTTGACCTTTGCCCTTCAGGGCCAACATCAGACCGTTTTTCTAAACAAAGCCAACACATTAATCACTCTGGAAGGGCCTCCTGATATACACAAAAACAATGAAACTTCCTGGATGGTTGTGTGTGTGTGTGAGAGAGAGAGAGAGAGAGAGAGATTGTGTGTGTGTGTGTGTGTTTATTTTAACCTGAAAGGTGCACAAGGAGGATGTGTCTTTGTATCATGATAATATGCAGCATATTCATATCAAACTCAAACCTGAGAAAGGGGCAACTATACACATAAAGTATATTCTTCTTTATTATATACACACGTTATAATACATTTATTTACATAATCACTCTCAATCTTACCCATTTATTGTGTTTCAATGGCAAGTTTCTCTTACTTGTATGTGTGTGTGTGTGTGTGTCACTGCAGTGGCCAGGTGGCCAGTAAAACAATCAAACTTCCTGAATGGTTGGGTGTGTGTGTGTGTGACAGAAATTGTGGTCACCCTGTTCACTTAACATTTTGTATAACTATATTGATGTATAGTTCAGAGAACGTGTGTTTGTCTTTATCCTTTTTTATATGCTGATAATAATAGGTTTCTGACTGATTGCTATAAAATATATATTTCCTCCAAACAGGGTTCCATAACTCAAGGTTCTTATTGACATGTCCTCCAATGAAAGGCACTTTCTCTGACTTAAGAAATCTTTCATACAAGAGTGATAATTGAATAAGGCCATGTACTGCAAAATACCAGTGTTTGCATGACACAAAAAATGGGCATTGAAATTCTACCTTCAGTAATAATCAAAAAAAGACCAAAAAGGCAGGTAATGAGATCTAGAAAAAAATATGGGGTAGCAATGCCAATTTCTGTTCATATATTTCTTTAGGTTCAATTAACATTGACAGCAATATCTTAAGCAAAATGATGCATATTGGTGCAAACCCATTCACAAAGAATGCCTTTTCATTAGTTTCCAGTTCCAACCATAGTAAGATAAATGAAGTTGCATAGAAAAATGTTCCTCAGTTGTTCAATATTTGAGGCATTTATCGAAAGGTTCTTCTTCCCCTGTGTTAAGTGCTTTGCAAACATTTCTCAGAGACATGAAAGGTTTACGAGGACTGCTGATAACAATCGACCTGCCAATAATTTGACACATTTATCATGGAGAGGTCCCTCTTTCCCACTGTCAAGTTCTGCCCTGTGCAAACGTTATTTCGAGAAAAATGGTTTACGAGGAATCCTGACAACCCTGTAGGTGTTGAGTCCAGGGGCATCAAAGCCAGGCGAGAGACCCTTTCTGTTAAAATAATAAAAATTGAAAAGTTGCCTGTCTTGGTTCTCCAGGGAGACTGAGGCCGAATTGACTCTCAGAACACAGGGGTACTCCTTCTCAAACACAACCCTAAACACCCTGTCCTCCAGGTAACTGAGCCTGATAGTCCTGTACTTCGCTGGGACCATGGTGTCCAGCTGTGGGCCAAACTGCTGCATGATCAGAACACCATCCTCCCCGGCCCTTATCTCGTAGAACGTCATATTGCCATAAGTGAAGAAGCCCTCGTACGGGCTCGCTTCGGGGGGAGGGATGAGGACGCGGGGGGCCTCCCGGAAGGCACTCTCCAGGGCGGGGATGAGGAAGCTGTAGGTTTTGGCAACAAAGTCCTCGTCCTTCGGCTTGGCGCCTGCCATCAGGATGACCAGGCCCAGCTTGAGGCGCGGCACCAGGGAAAAGGAGGCCGAGTAGCCGTCCAGCTCGCCGGCCTTCTGCACCACCTCGTAGCCCAGCAGCTCGTTCACCTCCCACGGCGTGCCCGTCTGGTTGGCAAAGTAGCCCTTGTCGCAGCGGAACATGGGCGTCAGCATGGTCTTGAGTGTGTCGGCCGACAGCAGCGGCCGCGTGTACGAGCCCAGTAGCGCCATGCCCAGCTTGGCCATGTCTGCCGCCGTGGAGTACATCTGGCCCGAAGGACGGTACCAGCCCAGGTCATAAAGTGGTGCTGTCTGACCGCTCGCGTAGACCCCCACGGCCATTTGGCTCTGCACCTCTGGCGTGATGTCGAAGCCCGTGTCCTCCATGCCCAACAGGTTCAGGATATTCTCTGTGGCCCAGTGCTGGTACTTGGTGCCCGCTACCTTCTCTGCCAAGACATGCGCCAGCAGAGAGAAGGCCAGGTTGCTGTAATGGCATCTGCAGAGGTGGCAGAACAGGGCATTGGCATCAAATGTGCTAATGTGTAAATTATTGCCATGAGAGACTTATCTGTGTGATGACAGTCCATGCCAGCTTGCAAAATTGTGAATGCAAATCTGTACTAAAAGCTATTAAATATTCCCAGTTTCTTTACTTTTACATTTCAACATACCCTAGGACGTCGCAATGGAGTTGGTGAAGGACACCCTGTAAAATGGTTCCTCTTACTCTCTCTCTCTCACTCTCACTCTCACTCATTTGTCTGCTCTTCATTGTCCTGTCCATTACAGGCTAAAAATCCAAAGAACTAGAACATAAAATGGTTCCTCTCACTTGGTTCCTGGGTCTGCCACGAGGACGTCATCTTGAAGTAACCCGATGGCAGCCTGAGTGCTTCCTCGCCAGAGTAGGGTGGTTGACCTGAGACGCCTGGGTAATCCTGTGGGTTATGGGACACATTGAGTTATACAAAAACTTTCTCTTTCAGCCTTATTTTTTTGGCCACAACCTTTCGAATAAGGTAATGTTGGTACAGTGTTATACAACTAGTTTTTCTTTGAATAAAAATCAGTTTTAATAACATTATATTCACAGGAAACGTCCTGAAAACGTGATATCTTCAAATTATCATTTTATCAAATTCCTTGTTTTTAATTTGATCAAAACCCATCCTCAAAAATTTGATTCCATCAGACATGAGTATCATCATACTTTTCCAACACAGGATATTCTGTATGTACGGTATATCCCAAGTTGCCTTTGGGGCAACCCTAGGCTCTCTAAAAGGCTATAGGATTTCCCTGTGGGTTATTTAAGGACAGACTACATCCGAAATAAGCTGACTGAGGTCTGGTAAGGCTGTTTTCAGTTCTAATCTTCTGGCAAGACCCCAGGCCCTGTAAGGTGTGTTCAGGTAATGGAGCTAAGGTATCACAGGTATTTTTGACATCAACACTGAGCCATATTACTGACGGCAAAAACATATTTTAATGATACTACCATAACAGGTTGAAGCAATAGGTTCCATATGTGCTAATATTGGATGAAATACTGTATATGTTACTTAAATCAATGCAATATCCACAAAGAACAGTATTCATGATCATGAAGGGTTATCCAATATTCATAATAATGATGTACACAATGTACAATGAATACATACAAACAATGTATACATATGGCTGCACTCAAAAGTGTTACACTGTTATGCAGCATATAGCTATTCCTGCTTGAAGTGAATGCATGATAAAGCCTCTTCCTCTTAATGATAGCACTGATGATCTCTGTGCCTTATGTCAAATGAAGTTTACTCAGCAGTGGTCTTCATGAAGCCCTTTGAGAGTCCAGCCAAGCTTTCATAACAATAGTGTAGTCGTCTATTGAGAAATAGTTATGTAGACATATGTCCGTCGTTACGATGCATTGTGAATACATTTATCAAACATTTATGAATATGTTTATACGTTTCTATGAATACTGACTTTAAGTAAAGTGTTAACTAAAATGACAATAGTAAAAACTCTACAGGGCTTTAGGACTTTTTGTGTGCTGCAAGCTCTTCCTTACCAGAAAGCTGGCTGGCCATCCTCCGCAGGGTCACTGAGGAGGTGCTGGCCTTCCCCTCCAGGTTGTTAGTGGATCCATCTGCTTTGGACTTGGGGTCGGAGTCTCCGGTCTTTCCCAGTGGATTCTTTATGGTAAAATTATCCACATACTTCTCAAGCGGGTCGTCAAGAGAGGCCACCTTGCCATCTTCCCATAACTTGTACAGCATTATTGTAGGGAATATCTTCGACAGGCTTGCAATTCTGTAAACCAAGGAAGGCGGACAACTTCTTTAACGGCAAATAATGAGCTTTGTCTAATTAGACATATACATAAGCATATCCATATCCATATCCCTATATGTGCATATGCACATACACAAACACGTACACATACACATAAATACATACACAAACACACATACATATACACATACACGTACACAAACACGTACACATACACATACATACACGTACACAAACACATAAACACGTACACATACACAAACACACACACACATACACATACAGTACACATACACAAGCACAAACACATACACATACATAAAACATATACAGCTTCATTTAAACTGCTCTTACCTGTACATTGTGTACTCATTTGGTGGTGGGGAGAATGGATCACTTGCATTTTTTCTCCCAAAGTGCCCATTCCACAACACCGAGTCATTGAAGATGACTATGGCAGAAATGGCTGGCAGGCGGGTGGCATTAATATTTTGTCTCAGGAGTCCATCCACCTGTTTTGGTAAGTTAGAACCTCACATTATGAAATTGTGAAGATACAATCTGAATTTCATCAACGCTGTCAGCTATGTGTATTACTGCTGAAATTCAGTCATAAATTTTAGATGGCATAGAGAAGTGTTCAAAGCATCCTTTTTAATTACGACAAATATCTACAACTTAAATTGTGACAATATCATCAGGGTCTCTGCAGTGCTGCAGCTTCCCACCTTCTCTAGGGCTTCTTTGAGGATGGGGATGGGGTGCTGCAGGGGAACAGGCTCGGGGAAGCGAGGACACATCTCTTCCTCTGGGGCATCGCTCACCATGATCTCCTCTTCTGGGAAGGAGAAACCACAAGCGCAGCCAGAGGTAAGAACTTTATGTTAAACTGTAATAACTCTTCCACTGGAATCCCATTTATTATCAACAGGTAGCTCTAGTAGGTGAAGTATTGTAGCACTTTCATCACACATTGAAGTTATTTCCTACAAGCTGAAAGAGTTGTGTGTGTAGCATCGAGTTTGCTTTGTATTTGGTGTGATTAGAAGACATCAAACAGCTTTTTGTCCCCGGAGATCATATAGCCTAGGCTGGATTTGATTTTTAATACCACATAGTATTACTATAGATATCATCTTAATGTAATCGCAATGTAATCATCATAATTGCTTCCCCTGGTAATGTCCCGGCGGCATATACTGTAAGCGGCCATCACATATCAATCAAGGAAGTAACTGGTGAGCTCCTTTTCTGTCGGAAACGATGATCAGTGCTTTTGATCTGATCATACTTTCCACCGTGGTGTCTCTTACAGTAAGTTCTAGTCGGGCTCTCCCACCCCCTGCTGATAATCAGGCTTTGCTCTGCGCTGTAAGCTGTGAGCCACTATGTCTAGCTTTGTGTAATCCCCAGCCATCCCCCGCAAATGATCAATTAAGCATAAGGAGATCAAAATACTAAATGTACAAAAGTGGAACCTGTGCCCAAAAGGAACTCTAAACTTACTTTAAATGTACATATTTACAAATGTATATAATCTGTACCTTCACTAAGCATTGCTTGTGGCTTGTAGAGATTTGTGAGAGCAGTGCTGTGTGTTGTGAGTTATTTTAAGCCATCCTAGTGTTCACAGTTCATGACTCTTACCCGTGCTGAGCTTGGGCTGTCTGTACTGCCAGATGAAGCAGGCTGTCATGACGACAGAGAGCAGCAGGAAGAAGACCAGACCCAGCTTGGTCCATTTCACTTTCATCTTCTCAGTTTGGCACTCCCAACCGGCTACAGGTGGCTTTCGGGAGAACACAGAACAAACAGGAAATCATTTTCATCATAGAGGATGGTGTAGGCTATATTACACATATTACTTGAGTGTGTGGTTGGATATTCTCAAACACAGACATCTTGTAATGCTTATTCTGGCCTTTTTCTCTCTATAGGTTAATGCAAAATATCAGTAATTGTGAACCCTTATCCATTACATTAACCCTCATGTTATCCTTGGGGTCAATTTGACCCCAAGCAACGTTTAACATCATAAAATATATGGTTCACTTTTTTTTTTTGCTTCATGTTTCATGACTTTTCCTCAATTGAAGGGTACAACAGAGTTAGCATGAAATTTGTACAATAATTTGTTTTCAATGTCCTGTACAAATATTTTGTACATTGATGTTCCTTGGGGTCAGTTTGACCCCAGCTGTATGAAACATAGGATACATGAATATTTGACACATTATGGATATTATTATTTTAATAGTATGAGAACATATTGTTATTATCATTATTACATACACAAGTACATATTACATATAAGTCATTTTGGCAGGACTGTATAAGTCAAAAGGGGAAGCAACAGCAAGCCTTTGGGCTGCTGACACTGGATGGGCAATATTGCCAGCCTGGGTTCCAAGGTTCATAAAGGGGTGTGGGGGGGTGGGATTGTTTTGTAGGGCTTTTGATGGTGGTTATTACACTCTTGTTAAGTACCTGTCACAAAAAAACTGGGTAACAATATGAATTATAATCATTTTCTGAGGGTTTATTTAGCTGGGGTCAAATTGACGCCAAGGATAAAGAGTGTCGGTAAGATTTGAGGATAACACAAGGGTTATAAACACACTGAGATACAACTTAAAAACAATGAAGATCACTGGCAAGAACATTTGCAAACTAAAAAAAAAACATCACTGCAACAAAAACTATGTTTGGCATCACAGAGAACAATATACCACAAAATGAAAGTGCCATTTACTAAAACTAAATTTACTGAGCTAACTTACCATTAAGTACTAAAAGAGGCTGATCAGATAGCCCCACTGTTCCACGCACATCATAGTGTCCTCCTCTTGTCTTACTTCAGCAAAGTGTATATCTCCTCTCCTCCTTATCTTACACCTATTTTATTTTCATTTGAAAATAAATAAAATAATGAAACTGAAGAAATGCTGCCTGTCAAAAGAGCATTACAAGAGCTTGTGGAGGTTGAAAGTTGTGAAGGAAGAGTCTCCAGCCATTCAGTCCCTTGCCATGGTTTAATCTCTGTGTTGACCTCTCCACTGACATCTACTTCTATTTCCTCTCGGCCAACTGTGGCCCGTCACGTCATAATCTGAGGATATCCTCGACTAAAGCCCAGAGGCCCACACTCAGACGAGGGAATCCTGATGGCGATGCGGGGGAGGCATTAGAAATCAATTCACTTCATTCGCCTTGCATGCCGCATGTGCAAATGAACAAAGCTTCAATTACTCTTAAAGCTTTATTTAGACGGGATCTTTCTCTTTTTTCCTTCATTTCGTTCAGCAACAATAATGCACTGGGTGGTGGCTGGCAATACTGCTACACATTTGTTTAATATGGAGTATTATGTTTGTAGAAGGGATTTAGACCAGCAGTTATCAGTTTTTTACATTTATATATAATGATGTACTCAACAGAGACACACTAGTGGTATGTACATGCCCATGTGGAAATGAAAGAAAAAAAAAATAATAATATATATATATATATATACAGTAGAGGCCAAACGTTTGGACACACCTTCTCATTTCAATGTGTTTTCTTTATTTTCATGACTATTTACATTGTAGATTCAACAAAACTATTAATGAACACATGTGGAATTGTACTTAACAAAAAAGTATGAAATAACTGAAAACATGTCTTATGTTCTAGTTTCTTCAAAGTTGCTATTTCTTTTTTTTTTAAAATACCATATTCACCAAGCCATAACTTGACAAATATTCATCTGTGGGCCAAATAACTTTGCATTCATTCATAGTTTTGATGCCTTCAGTGATAATCTACAATGTAAATAGTCATGAAAATAAAGAAAACACATTGAAATGAGAAGGTGTGTCCAAACTTTTGGCCTGTACTGTATTTATACATAATATATATATCAAAATATATTTTTATATACATTTGTCTGAAATATAATGCAAACACTGATGCTCTTGCACATTGCAATGTCAAATAATGTTAAAGCTCATGTTATACAGTACATGTCACTACATTAACTTGTTAGGCAAATCTTTTTTCAGCAAAAATAATAAATAAATAAATAAATCAATGAAAATCTTTACAAACATGGATCTCCTTTTTATGGTTTTAAATGGCCATATAGTACTGAATGTTCAGCAGTTACAAAATGTGATTGGAACCACTGTTCTGATCCCCACTGATTCCCACAATCCTAACCCATGTGAAAGATAAGTCTACATCAATATATACTTCAAATGTCCGGCTTGAGCTTGGGTCCCATACAGTAATTCATTGATGCCTATACTGTACTGCGGATTTATGACTCTTATTGTGGTTTAACATATAGCACATTGGTTCTTTCCCATGCTGTGCTCAGCCTGCAGTAAAGGCTTGTAAATGTGTCAGGATTGATGTACAGCTCTGTCAGTTCCACTATCTCATCGAGGCCCAGCACTGCTCTCACGCCTACCACCTGCTTAAAAGAGAGACTCTAGGTCATTACACCACAAGACGCGTCGACAGCGCCTCTGTCTGCCTGCCCCACATATGGTGGTTCTTAAATATTTACTTTGGAGCACCAGAACTCGGTTATTTGTGCCACTGTGCTCTGAGAGAATGATAATGTATGAAAATGCATGCTCTCGGCAGCCCTGTTTACATAGGCCCTAATCATAAAATGAATTAGAAAAAAAGTTAACATTTGTTCTTGCAGGCGGCTAGCCAAAAACTAGATAAGATGCTCAGATAAATATTAGCCATTGTGAACAGTTAATAATGACATTCAGCCTAATACATTGTCATACATTTTATGGTTATGGCTTATGGTTATGGGATTTGGCAGACACTTTTGTTCAAAGTGACTTACAAATAAAACAATACAATAGTTAAAATTAACAGTGAACTATAATATACAAACCATTAACATTTTAAAAAGGTGGACATGTCACCTTTTTGCTGCTAACTTGAAACTCACTGCATTATTCTGAGGTATTGTGTCAAAGCAGCACCCATAGGGGGCAGCAGATTCATATCTCCCTTCCCTAGTATTTCCCTTTCTTTTTTTACTGTTGGACAGATAGCTAAAGCCAGTCAATCAATTGCAGTAAGCTACAATACTCCTATGGTAGCACGATAGCTGTAAGTCACATTGCATATTTATCCCTCATGTCAGTTTGTCCTCCTGCCAAATGACAGCTGCCATTCTCTGTCGTCAGCAGTTTCCTCTGGACCCTTAAAGAGGGTCCGGCGTATATCAATGCTAACTCAACATGTGTTCAGCTGACCTCTGCATCTGATACCGCGGTATTCCCGGTTTTCCATCCGTTGACTTAGGAGTCACTCATTTTTTTGTATGTTAGTGAAATTTTGCTCTTTGCTCAGTGCTCTTGACCAGTTCTTAAACAAGGTAGCCTAAACAATGAGTTTAGATTTTATTTATCAGATTCTTCAGATGTTTAGTAGGCCTAATGTTGACCATTTTATTATGACACCGACACTGCTTGGAATTGGATCTCACAAACTTGTATCTAAAAACAAAAAAAAACACAACAAAATCAGTTTACATTAAGTCTGCATAACTTGAAGAACAATACACAAACAATACATGCAGTCTGCACATCTTACAAAACACAAAGTCTGCAAATTAAGTGTACACATCTTGAACAATACACGATGGTGTATTGACGTCTGTTTGTGAATGAATCTAAATGTGTCTGACGTTTCAGCGATTCTGAACTGGCAGGTTATTGAGCTTGTCTAGAGATGACATTGAACGTCAACTTGAGAGCAGTCACTTCAAGCTATAGCTGAAGCTACAGTGGAAACTGTATTGGTGCCTCACTCTCCTCCTACCACCTGCTGCCATTCATAGTTGCTTGGCAGGTGTTCTATTCCCAGAGTCTCTTGGCGACCTTATAACATCCTCGTCCCTTTCTATTTACAGCGTACAATTACGATAGGGCCATGCCCATGATCTAGATATTAAATTACTCGTGAAATATTTGCTAGTCCTCAAGGCTTTCTGGTATTCTCAGCAGACAACAAATCTCCCCAAGTGTCTCGAAGAGCAAATCGCGTGTCACCTCTGGGGGCAAGGTCAATTTTTTCAATTTAGAACAGCAGCATTAGTGAGCCAGACACACTTCACTGTGTGTTACAATCAAACTTCCTGGATGGTTGGGTTGGGTGTACTGGTATAGTGGTGTGTGCGTGAGTGTGTGTGTGTGTGTGTGATTGAGTGTGTGCGATTGGTGTGTGTGTGTGTGTGCAATTGAGTGTGTATTTGTGTGTGTTTGAGTGTGTGCATGTGTGAATCTAATTGAATGTGTGAATGTATGAGTGTGTGTGTGTGTGTCTGTGTGTCTGTGTCTGTGTCTGTGTGTCTGTGTGTGAATGTTTGTGTAGGGTGGGGCAGACTGATAATGTGTGTCTATATGAGACAGACTGGGTTCTCTATTTGTGCCTAATTCATCTCCAATGTCAACCGTGCACCACATGTGCACAACAGGAGAGCAACGGCAAATGATTTTCCACAAGATGCAACACAGCTGCTAGCTTAATCCGATTACACTCAAAAACAATATCACATTTGGCCAGGAAGTTTGTTGTGGTTTATCAGATAGTGATAGAGTGACTCATCTGTAGATCATGTACCTCAGGGACAGACAATAGTGAGCTATGCCATGCCCTGCGGGCAATCACTGCCACATGAAAGAGGATCCTATATGGTAGGTATTGGCAACACAAGATTTATTCATTTGATTGGCTCCATGCGCTCTTACACCAATCAAATGAGTGAGGGTTGGCAGCTCTGACAGTGCTGTCAAATTGAGAGTGTCAATGCTACCTATTAAAGTATTAATAAATAATTATTATATGCCATATTGCCAATAAGCACATTTCACATACAGTAGTTACATGCTCATTCTGTCAAATGTTGAGTTTTTGATTGACTCTTCGATTGAGTGTTACTTAGATAAACAACTGATTTGGCTGAAGCACTCCAAAGGTCTTATCAAGACCTAATTGATATAGTCACATGCTCATGCACGCCTTAACATTCACAAAAGCAGGCTCATACACGTGTGTGCACACGCACGCACGCACGCACACGCACGCTGGCACGCACGCATACGCAAACATACACACACACACACACACACGCAAACACATACTAAGCTCTTGACACATTACTTTTGTGTGGAGTAATCAATATGAACTAATGATTGGCCAACTGATCAATACCTCTCCTCTCCTCACGTCTAAGTCCACTTCGACATGCAGCCTGTCTATTAACAAATCTGAGCGTCGGTGATACGAGCCAGAACAGAAACCAGTTTCATGGTTCAATTCATGACCCGCAAGTCAAGACAGATTAGACCTGATTGGGTTGTTGGTGCCATATGTGACCTACAATCTGTGCTCTGCTTGCATTAGCAGACAGGAGGGTCGCCGATCTCCCTGGGCAAAGGTTTCCATGGGAACGACCCCTGGATCCTGTGGTCTGCCGTTTTTCAGCCCTCACTCATCTTGAGGCTGAATTATCCTAGATTCCTTTATGTCAGTTCCATATTCTTCTGCTCTATTTCCTCTCTCTCGCGCTCCTCTCTCTCTCTCTCTCTCTCCCTTCCTCTCTCCCCCCCTTTCCCTGTGGTTTAACCCCCCTCCTTATCCGCAGTATCTTGCTCACTGCAATGGCTTCTAAAAAGATCAGTGTATTTTGCTCTACTTTTACAGTGAGTCATCATGTTTTTTTTGTTTTGTTTTACAACCCATCTGTTGTACTTCCACATAATTAAATGTGCAAAATGAGCAGGGCTGATGTGTGGTCAAGTAGGCCTATGTCTGAATTATTTTAATTTAAGAAGAAAAAAAAACATATCAGACTACTTAGGCTACTATAGTGAATGAGTAGTAACACAAGTTAAAGTGTCTGGTTTTGACTTGGTTTTGAAGTCTTGGTCAGACAAAAGAGACAAAATTCCCTTTACAAATGAATTCATACTCAAAGTCAACCAGAACAAAGCAAACTCTTTCACCACGCTAAGTAGGTGGCCGCTGGCTTTTCAGCAGGATGTTAATAGTTAGGGGTTAATTCGCGCATTATAAGCCACTCAGACCGAAATGCTGAGTGGATTTTCTCAGGTTGAGGTCAGAGATCATGTGTACACTTGTGAAAAAGCAGGCCAGTTTTCTCTGTCTGAACGTCTTAAACGGTCTGTCAGTAATGGTCGTCCGCGGCTGTCAAAGCTGGACGAAGATAATTTGATTTACATTGATTTGTTGTGTGATTTAGGGTGAGCGACCAACACGAGTAGCTGCCAATTCCACTTTAGCTTTCTAACTCAAGATGGCAGTATTGACACAAAAGAGTGGCTGTTAGCCTGATTTGGTTAGAACATTGGTTCCCAAAGTCTGGGTCGCGACCCACAGGTGGGTCGTAGGAGATTTTATTTGGGTCGCCAGCATAGCCTAGTGACAATTTATGTTGTGTAATACCCCTATCTTATACCTTATTTAGCTTAGGAAAGCTAACAGCTTTCTGTTAGGATCTAGTTTGTTAACTACCACAGTCATGAGTTGGGTCGCGATAGTCTGTCATTTTTAAAAAGTGGGTCCCCAGAAAAAAGTTTGGGAAACACTGGATTAGAAGGCGCAAGAGATCCACGTAGCCTATGTTTGAAATTAAGTGGATGGCTGCTTCGTATTTCTGTTCTTATTAGTTTGGGATTATTCGTTCCGTCCTTATTTGTTTACTAACAACTATCTTAAATGTGTAGCCTATTATGAATAAACATTATGCTGTAACCAATCCACTGCTCCGTTTCTGAAATTGGCACGTTCTGATGTGGAACTCTGAAGAACTCACTGCGCAGACAGTTTCGTAATGAGTTATGATCATACTTTTCACATTTGATGAGTTATGAGTTGATCAGTTATAATCATACTTATTCTAGTTGATGATTTATTGAGCCATTTTACGTTTAACTCTTCAGAATGATGGTCTCCTTGTTCAGTTCTATAACCTCCTATCTATTTATTTCCTTTCCAGGCTTTTTAATTATTATTTATATATATAGCGCAACTCTATTTTATTGCATAGTTATAACAATATAATAGAATGAAAATGCTTCAACGTTGCAGTTTATTTTCAACCGAAAAAGTAATTTCAGGTTTAGTACTTCTTACTTTTATTTATTTACCCAATCATCACAGTCATTATTATCATCTCCAGCATCATCATCTCACCGTCATCACTACTACCATTACCCCATTACCACCATGCAATTGAAATAGAATAAGACCAGCCGAACACTCAATCCAGTTTTTTATATTATCTCTCGTTTATAGCAATCCAAGGGTTTGTATGCTATTTGTGAAGTTGATCATGGTGCAACATATTTCTGGTGCAACACATTGCCCTCCCCCTCTTGTCTGATTGCATGGTTTCGTCCAAACTTGGCGTAGTCTACAGTAGATGTGTATTCATCCCACAAAATGTGGTTTATTCTGTTGGCTGTGAGGACTGTGTTTCTTCAGATGGCCCACTGGACGAATATCTAATGAATGACCGTTTTTTTTATATTCACTTTTTAAGAAATCCACTAGTTATGGATATCTTATATTTTTTATGGATATTACCTACTGTAATGGGTGTCGAAGGTAAGAGTGGAAGTATTTTGTTGAACATGTGAATGTGTCTTTTGAACTATCATGAAGTGGGCTAATTCATAGATTGTTATGGGATGTTGACCATCACCATTCAGCCTGTGCGAGCATTTTATATGCGCCCAAGTTTTTTTTTTTAACCCTTATTCATTAATGCATTATGCCGGGTTATTATCATTCTTTCCTCGAATTCCAGAGGACAAGTGTAACGTTACTCTTCTCTGACTTACATCATTTTCATCACTATGCATATTCATTTAGAATCACTAGATATACTGCTTAGAATGCCTCCTAAAAACGCTAAATATGCACGAAAGCTTGGGGTTGTCCTATTCAAGCTTAGTGACACCAAGGACCAAGTCATGATTCCAATATCACAGCAAAAAGTTGCATTCGGTTGGCATATTCACTTTTTTAAATTGTTGGTGCATCTAAAAAGTACGAGAGATCTCGGTCCGTGTGTATTTGTAATTGGTAACTTCAGAAATCTTTTGGTTAGTTTTCTTTTGCGATATTGCATCTCGACTCAGAAGTAGTCTAGACTCACTACGGTTATCCACACTTCTTCGAAAATGCTGGCAAGCTTAGGCATAGTAACAGATAATGGACTGTGCGTCTCCATTATCATCCAAGCACTTTATTTCAGAAGTAGGATATTTACGATTAAGAATTGTGTGTAGTTTGTGGTAAACGTTTGTTAGACATTTGTTTGTGAATACATTCACATCATTGACTGCACCTGCCGGTAGTCTACGGGGCCATTGTCTATCATGCGTATTTCGTTACTGTTATGAACGGAAATGCACGAAGGTGGCTTGATGATAATGGTGACCCATGATGTCAGTCCTCTATCAATCAACCATCACTTGTTTGATGAGACATCATAAGAAATGTACACATAGCCTAACGCAAAACTGAGTGGTAGCCTAGCTATTCCATATGCCGTGACAGAAGTCTATTGGACTACCTCTGCCTATAATAGCCTACATAGGCATAGTTATTCTGCACAGTTGTAAAGAACAGATCTCATTTAATAGATAAACGTGTTGCTTCCTGGCTCCTGCAAATGCCTTACTGCTAGGTGAGACATTCATTTATGAACGACTTGATATTGTAATAGCTGTATTTTTCAACATTCGATTAAAAAAACAAGGTATTTGCAGTTATATCTATAGTATCAATGGCTCTTGGCTTTTATATTTCTGCTCACATTTCCATGACCCTTAATTCACATGTAACAGGTATGGAAATAGTGACAGGCCTATGTCCAATTTTGCAACAGCTGTAACCTACCTGTATGGTGTTGCTGACCTGGAACATAGGACTATTAGTATTCTTCAAAGACCTGTGAATGAAGCCAGAAGGAGACTGAAGTTCTGAATAAGTTTGATCTGCTGCTCAGGTGTGGTAATGCCCAGACTTTGTTCTTTGCATAGTACATGCAACCTTTGCTTGGTTCATGAGACCTTAAAGTTACATCCAACAAAACAAGATAAAGAGTGAAATATATTTTCACTGATTTTCAGGACCACATTTCACTCTATGTCCTTTTGACTGACAGTGTTGTGATTGAGTCATATCTTCCTCATAAATTATTGAGGCAACATCACAGGTGCATAAGCTGCTGCACTTCCACTTGGATTGAGATGCTGATCAGCCTCTTTGCTTTGTTAAGTCTGTGTTATGGATTTCAAGAGGCCTGCAATTAAAGCCACTTATACCATTGTAATTGCCGAATAGAGGATTTCTGGTTGAAGTGGTGCAATTTGGTTATACTCCGGCAGAAGGCCCACATCCCCAAAATATGTGGCAAATTACCCGTCATCAGCCAGACTGTATGACTAATTAGAAGGGCTCTTTTGTTTGTGTGTTGGTGGACATTTCTGTGAGCCAAATGCATAATCATGTTACCTGAAGAACCTTAATGACGCTGTCATTAATCCACAAGTGGAGGCCCACTTGATTTACAGCGTCTGCAGCAATTGGTGGCACATGCTGTGAGTGACAGATCTTTGCAGGAGCTCTCATAATGAGGTGCACTGGCTTAACAATGTATTGACTAGATGCACTCCTACACCTACAGCATGAGAGAAGAGCCCATGTTGAGGACCCATTAGAGCTATTTGTTAGAGTGATATCGTGTTGGAGCAATTGTTTACAGTAATCATACTCCCATACTCCTCCTTTAAGACATTTAACTCATGTCCAGTTGCCCTTCACCTTCCTCTCGTCTTATTTTGCATCACCTTGTCCTTCATGCAACACGTATGGTGGACCTTCACTGACTAACTAATAGTGAAGATGGATAGGGTTTTTTTTTTCTTTCGTCCAGCCATATCCATAGTCAGTGAGTATAAAGTATGAAAAACACGAGGGCCCTAGACCTCTATGTCTCCGTGGCATGCAAACTAGCATACTCAGACATAAACACTAGGGCTCACGCACATCATCACAATTCTCTGTTCCCCATGGCATTACAGTCCGTCGTTTGTGGTGGCGTCCATTCACATAGACGCACACACCAACGCATAAACACAATTCTCTGTAGTGATCCCCAACACGTAACCATCTTTTTATCGGGTGTCCATTCATCTCCTAAATGTGCAGTGACTTTACAGAGGTGCCTGGGTCAGGTTTCTCAATAATGTTCAACATTTTGAAATATACCTGTCATTGTGTGGAGGTTTACTTATTTTCTAGCTAATTCTGCTAATTTTTTTTTTATTAAATTAAGCACACAATGTAATGAAACACATATGGCAAGTAAATGCATATGACTTGTCACTAACAGTGCATTCTTAGGTTTTTAGCTTCTTTTTTTTATCTAAAAACTGTGTTAATGTAGCCTAGAGCTTATGGTTGTTCCAGACCAACCGTGCAAAGATATGACTGATGGCAAATGATAGAAGGTATGGCAGAGGGTATTCTCAGCTACAACCTTTTTAGGGAACATGTCAAAACCTTATGGTAGAACTTATGGAGAACTAACTCAAGAACAACGTAGCGTTAAGAAGGTTTGGGGAAACCCAACCCTGGTGTGTAGTGTATGATGGTGGTGATGGTAGTTGTGGTGGTGGTGATGGTGGTGGTGGTGGCATGTGAACATGTAGTGTGTGGGCGAGCGCGCTGGGCACATGTGACGTCTGTCAGCCCTGTCTGGCCGCCGCTCCCTCTCCCGTCCCTCTCGATTAGGAGCAGGACCTTCCCCCCTCTGGCTCCTCTGCCATCTTTCCAAGACTTTATGTAAGCAGGGCAGACCCTGACCGATTTCAGGCCGGTCCGACTGCACCGATTGTCCCCTTGTTCAGCTCTGCAGAACATTATAGCATGGTGAACAGAGGATGTGTGTGTGTGTGGTATGTATATGTGTATGTTTGTGTGTGTGTGTGTGTGTGTGTGTGTGTGTGTGTGTGTGTGTGTGCATATGTGTACGTGTGCATGTGCGTGTGCGTTTGTGTGTGTGCATGTGTATACATGAGTGTGTGTGCGTGCGTGCGCGTGTGTGTGCGTGTGTGTGTGTGTGTGTGCGTGTGTGTGTGTGTAAGCCCCAGGTGTAGACTTCAGGGTAATTACTGCTGAGTGTCTCATTAGTCCAATGCTTCATAATACCTGTCCATTTGGAGATGAGAAGAAGATCCTAATCACTCTCTATTTACACTGTAGAAAACACACCGAAAGCAGGAGTGTATTTTAGCAAACAAATTCATCCTCAAACAATGTAATGGTGCAGTTAGCTGTGTGGTGAGTAGGAAAATAACATAATGGGATTTTCAAACAGGGAAACTGAGGGGGAGATAGTGAAAAAGTGTGTGCCCAGAAATTTTTTTTTTTTTTTTTTTCAGGAATGAAAAAATGTCTGACAACTATCGCACGTTGTCAATTCATATACAGAGGGGGTTTATATGAGTCATTTCTTGAGGAAACTGTCTCACATTGTGGCATTTCACTTCTTTGCTTCTGGGGAAAAACTAGCCTATTGTATTTTTATATGCCAATTAGAAGTTGATGGCCTTTTGTGACATGAACAATTTGTCAAATGTTCCCACAAATTGGTTCCAAACTCAGTCTTCTAGAGCAACAAAAGAAGAATACTTCAAAGCTCTTAATTTTCACTGTTTAAAAGCCCTAGGAACCATTGTAAACACAGACTTTGTTGAAATCATTGTAATAAAATGAGAGAAACGATACATCCTGCAAGAGCTAGCATCATTGTAAAGTGCTGATTTGTCTTTCAAACCGCACTTCAAAAATGCCACTACGTTTATGTGTGTGATGCACTTGTTGGATCAACCTTTGAAACTAAAACAAAAAAGAGCACCAAAATAGCCCATAATACCCATTAAACAGAAAATATCTTTTTTAAAACCATGTCAGCTTTTCACACATGGGTCACTTTCGGGCAGATTTATTCAGGGCTGTAGTGAAACCATTACATAAATCTGTCCAAAAATCTGGCATGATATCACTGGGAAGCTGGGTGAAAAATACTACAAATTTAATATCCAGAATTAGTTTTTTCCCTGTAGGAACAGAATGTGGGTCATTTGCACACTGTGTACACAGTAAACCAAACCACAGCTTTCCAACCAGCGCCTACAGTGTGACATAAATTTAGGCTGGGTTTGATCTCAATTTGACCCATCAGATACTGCCTGCATAGGGGTGAATGGTATCAGTCTCCAATCCAATCAATAACCAGTGATGCAGCTGCCAGCACAGTACTGCTGCCCAATTGGGGATAGCCATATTAAATATTGAGTATTAAATAAGTGACCTACTTCCACTTTGCCCCATGGTGAGATCTGCAGTATGTATCTTCAGTGTCAGTAACATTATAACCTAAGAGCATACCATCATTGACAGATACATCTATTTTCAGTCTTTTTCTTTTTTACCAAATCTATTTATCACCAGAGGAAAATGAGAGGTCACATATATTTCTATACTTTATTTCTATTGAGCACTCAGAAGGAATTGATATGTAGTTCCATTATAGGTTCCATACGGGAATTAAATGTCAGAATTATTTTTTGTATTGTTGGAATTTGTGGTTATGTATCACCATCAAAAGGGTTTGGTCCAAGTAGCTGTTCTATAATATCAGAAAACTTTGCATGTGTTGCTTATGACAAACACACAGAACTTTACTGTATACTGCATTTGCTAAAGGTATTGTCTGGACTGTAGTAATTTATGTGTAGAGGTTATTACTTCACAATATATGCTGTTTCTTTCATTATTATTATTATTATTATTATTATTATTATTATGATAGGTCAATCTTGATGTGTTATGTAGAGAGTAGGTTTCTTTGGAACTGGGAACACTCAGTTTCACTCAGTTCTCCATTCTATATACGCTGTTAAGGGCCGTTCACACCAAGAACGATAACTATAACGATAACAGCAAGCTCATATGAATAACGACGTCCACACATAAACTATAACTATAATAACATGAAGAACGATTTTAAGAACGATATAAGCTGACAGCCAACCAGAATCCATCAAATATTAGCCATCACATTCATCAACACTAAGAGAGACTTTCCTTATCGTTGGTCAGTGTGGACGCTTTTATTGTTATAGTTAAAGTCATTGTTCCTGGTGTGAACGGCCCTTTAGAATATATTTTGCATTAGTGTAGAGAGTATTCATGGAAAGTCTGGGCTTCTAAGCTTATGAACAGGAAAAGAAGGCATTTTCCCCCAACCGGTGCCATATCCGGTGCCATAACCCTATATGAAATGTAGGAGATAGAGTAGGAGTGAGAGTATATTAAGTGTAAGATAGGAGGTAGAGACTTTATACTGAAGTTTTTAGGAAAGGAAATGACATCCTGAAATATTCTAATGTTCTAACATTGGTCTGCATTGCATATTGCATTACAGTACATCTGAGTAGCCATCTTCTCAGTTGTTTATCCTGCCTGGTCTCAATGCTGTGACCTTAATCACTAGATAGTGGATAGTATTACCTATAGTTTTAAATCCCTGATAAGAATGTTTCTGTATAGTGTAAGCTGATTTGAGACTTTCACAAATCGTGACCAAAGCCAGTGCTGATGTGGGTTTGTGTTGTTCCCTGTTTATAGACCCTTTCAACGGCATAAACAAACAGGTGCGTTCCTAAGGCATTTCTGGAGGCACAGGAAACAACATTGAGTTAATGGTAACTTGGGGACAAACAAAAAAAAAAAACAAGTTTTAAAGTCAACATTTTGTAGAGTATTAAGCTAAAGTCTGATTCATTTTAATTTCAAAGTATCTGCGTTGGTTTTAAATGTTTCAACTGGAAACCCTCTAGAAACAGATTGAAAGGTTTTATACAGTTAACCAATAGAAGACCCTAACAATGGCAATAGTTTACCTCTTTTTTCTAGACGTACTGACACAAAACCCATAACACTCATTGTGGCCATGCAGCCCTTAGTGCTCCTGCATGTGGATGTGCTGCTGAATGCGGTGGACAGGTTGTGCCGGGCAGACGAAGTCACCCAGTGTGGCTTCCTCAGCCCCTCGGCCCACATCGACATGGTAATGAGAGTCATGGATTGGGTTCTGTGGGGATTAGGCCAGGACATGTGCTTTCTGACTAGATGGGTCGAGCTTCCTCTGTGCACTGATACCACAGTAGTGCACAATGCAAAGTCAGGGCTCAGGGTTGGCATTGAGACACTGAGATGTCTGGTGCAATGTTGACGTTACAATCTTGTTACATTTCTTTGACAAGTCACAATGGCAGCCTTCTTTGCCACACACCTCTTATTGTTTACAGTGGGGCTTTAGTTTGTAATATAAAAATAGTACTGCATTAAACAAGTCTGAAGTACAAACAAGTAAGAGGTATATATTGTTATACTTGTTTAATTCAGTACATTTTTTATATTAATTCAGTACTATTTCATTCATTCATTCATTCATTCATTCAACCATTGATTTCATTCTTTGGAGTATAATTGAGAGTAGCTGTCATTTTTAAAGTAGCGGAGATACAACAGTAAACATATAATACAGAGAGCCAAGCATGACCTATTATACAGTCAACTAACAAATAATAAATAAAATGAAATACATAATTAATGGTAATGAATAAATCAGGTGAATCTAAAAGCAGTTGAAATAATCAGTTAAAACAGGTACAGTTCAAGAGGCGAGTGTTAGTGATTAGAGATTTGAACTGCCAGCAGGACACAAAAAATAATAATTTTAAGAGTGTGTTGAATGTTATGCCCGGAAGTGGGGACCTTAAAACAAAAAGCTGATTTCCCTAACTCTTTTTAAGCTACCTTAAGCGTAAGGTAATTAATTATTGGAGCGAGGGTGGTGAGGTAGGGTGGAACTTCTCAAATGTTGGCCTTAGAAATAAACAGCAGCTAGTGTCCACTTCGTCTCTCTGTTAAAGATAGCCAACCAACTAGACCATAAAGTGCACAGTGGTGAGTAGCTGGCACTGGTAATGAATTGTATGGCAGAATGATAGACTGAGTCTAATACCTAAAGAGAGGAGAGAGCAGTGTTTCTATAGATCATATCACCATAGTCTAACATAGGCACAAAGACGCCTCAACAATCCTTTTTCTGTAGAACATTGGTGAGCTTGATTTATTTCTGTATAAGAAACCAATTTAGATTACTATTTAACTTACACTGTGAAGTTGGGCTGGCTCTGAGTCTCAAGAATTCCATTAGTATAAATGATGTTGCATCTTTATCAAGTACGTGACAATGAACTTGAAACTTGAAAGGTATTACCTCACCATATCACACCTGTGGCCAGTTGATGTTACTGCTATTTATAGAATGTCATTGCAATGTGTTTGTTAGTCTTTCAGTCTCATTTTGCTTATTAAACTTGGAATATGAACTTGCCTTATGTGCTTTTTACAGCATGTAGGCTATTGGTAAGCAGCACACACATTGTGAAAATCATTGCATCACTATCTGTGGACTGAGGACTGGTGGATCCTAAGTGACACAACTAGAGCAATAGAAATCAATTAGTTTCCGTTATTGTCATCAAGTTGTGTGTTGAGTTTATGGAGCAATCAGTACATGCATACGTCAGGCCTATAGAGTGGAACATACGGACCCGCTCATCACATACTGTAACCTTCATGTTGGTCAATCTCATTGTGAGGCACAACAGCACACACACACACACACACACACACACACACACACACACACACACACACACACACACACACACACACACACACAGACAAAACAGAAACTAATACACACAAATAGAGACATACACACACAATGCATTTTTCAGTATATTAATGAAAATCATATGACCCAAAAACCCCCCCCCCCCAGAACTGAACAATTGTTTTGCACTTTTCTTCCACAAATAGAATTTTGCCAGAAAGAGGACATAGTTTGTGAGGGGTGTGTTACTTGCTTCTTCATGTCATGTTTGATCAAAGCATGGAGTGAATTAATTAACTCCACATGAATTATTCAACATGTTTCAAGTGTAATCTATGAGGTTTTGCTATGCCTGCTTTCCTCAGAAGCTAAACAGCTACACTAATGTTGAATGATGTTAAACTAGTTTTCTTTTTGATTGACTGACACTGTGACTTAAATGAGATCTTTGCAAGGAATGTTGTACCTTAGCAAGACCTTAGCAGGAAAAAAACATGTGCTTCTAAAATTCTTTTTTATCTTTGTTTTTCTAGAATTTGAATAATAACAAATTTTAATACCCTGAACATAGAGAAGGGCTTATTTCTGAAATCTGTTCAAAATATTAAGTATGTTTGGCAAGTTTGTTTTACAAGATTATTTACCAATGACTTCCTTCTGTTGAATAATAGTTAAGATTGTGTGATTTGACAGTTCATCAATTCCAGTTCAACACATAACATCCCTGTTCATGTCATTGTTAGTTTTAGCAATGAAGATCAAATTTGTTTACCCTATGTAGGAAACCAATGCAATTGGACGACATTGCATTATAGATATTGCTTACTTCAGTGTGCTGTTGACAATATGTTTCCAACGATCTCATTTGGTCATCTTGGTCATCTTTAATTTCATAATTTCATCGTGTGTGTCCAGTTGTCTGTGTTCATTAAGCATGTGTCCCCGTGTGTGTGTGTGTGTGTGTGTGTGTGTGTGTATTTGGTCATGTTCATTTCATCATTTCATCATGTGTGTCCAGTTGCCTGAGTGTTCCCATTTGTGTGTTTATGTGTCCCCATGTGCACTTGGGTGATGGAGGGCAGCAAGCCAGAAAAGCTCTCCCATCTCAGGCCATTTGTGTGTGTGTGTTTGAGTGAGTGGGTCTGTGAGAGAAAATGACTGTACATATATGACAATCTGTTAGGATGTGTGTGTGTGTGTAGGTCTGTACGTGTGTGTGTGTGTGTGTGTGTGTGTGTGTGTGTGTGTGTGTGTGTGTGTTCATGTCTGTGTGTGTGTGTGTGTGTGTGTGTGTTCATGTCTGTGTGTGTGTGTGTGTGTGTGTATGTGTGTGTGTGTGTGTGTGTGTGTGTGTGTGTGTGTTAGTGTGTAGCACTCTGCAGTAGCTGAGTGTCCAGCCTCAGCTGCTCCAGAGGAGCCCAGCTCAGCCTCGGTCCGCATCCCAGCTTGGGCATCCTTCCCCAGCCAGTCTCCCACCCTCTCTCCATCCCCTCCTCTCTCTCCCGCCCCTCCATGTATCAGAATCACTCACAACATGGGTGACACATAGCACAAACAAAAGCTGGAATGACAAATAAAAATGTAGGTGTGTGTGTGTGTGAGAGAGAGAGAGAGAGAGAATGAGTGAGTGTGTGTGTGTGTGTGTGTGTGTGAGAGAGAGAGAGTGAAAGAGAGAGAGAGAGAGAGAGAGAGAGAAGTTGCGTCTTGGCACGCTGACCTAAAATCCAGAGGAGACTAGCACAAACGTTTCCCCCGTGGGATTAATCCAATGTGGCGCTCAGAGCGTGGCGCAGCCTGTAAGGATTATATGAGCTGGACTTGGGCTCCCGTTGGCCTACTTTTCATTCCGAATATCGAGAGAATGAGGGGAGAGAATGAGCGAGCAAGGAAGGGAGTGAGAAAGTGCAAGTGAGGGAGAAGGACCCAGAGTGCATGTGTGTGAGTGTGTGACAGAGAGAGGGAGAGGGAGGTAGAGATGAGAAAGGGAAGAGAAGGTCTGATAGAGGTGCAGATAGAGAAAGAGAGGAAGAGTGTCCTGTCTGTTTTGCAGGAATGCATGGACAGATGGAGTGGGGGTTAGTTCAGTTTCTCAGTCATTAGATCCACGATGAAAAGGGAGGAGGAGGAGGTATAGCCACAACTCTTCCCGTTCAAACAGCAAACATCCACATTTAAAGGTACAGTCTGCTATTCTGGTGCAAGGTTGTCGATGTTTGACATTCACAGCCAATCATATGGAGCCTCTTTCTCTTGTGATCCTGAAGGGAAGTGTTGATTGGCTTCAATAGTGTACGTATGTCTCAAACTGAGACACTTTATTTGTGTTCCAACCAGGACGGGGTACAATATCAAAGTCTTTTAAACAGACAAGCAGAACAGACAGCTATAAAACCTTGCAGAGCAATTTGCTGAATTTGACAGAAATGTGTTGTATTACAAATCACAGACTGAACCTTTAATTCATTAATCAGATTGGTACGGAATAACTTTGTTCCTCTAAACTCACGTTACCTACCCACAATCCATAACCTATTCCACATTGTTTCATAACCACCCCCCCCCACACACACACACCACGACAACGCAATGCTGTTTGACTCACATACACACACAGCCACTCCACTGTCACCGCTGGGTAGGGCCACGCTTTTTCTGCTAGCTGCAGAAGCTCCTGAAATATAAATGAGACACTTAAGAGCTGGGCCTGTGTGGAGCCAGTGTTTAACATGGATCTCAGGGCCAGCTTGGCACACGGGCTGCCTTCCATTGGCGGAAGCCTCCTCTCTACACTCCCAGATCCCTGGGACGTAAGGGCCACATTTGTGCCCACAGCCACGTTCTCGGGCTGTTTGTCTCTTATGACAGTGTACTGCACAAGCCCTTGTAGTCATCTTTTACTGTTGAGTCTGTTAAGAGTAATGTGTGAGTGTATGATAATCACTTCAATTCAAAAGGTCACACATTGGTGCCTTCATTTATAGGGAAAGACATGATTTGTGAAATGGTGTCACTAGCTTTCTACATCAACTCAAAATCTTCCCTCCGGATATTTTATGCAAGCGTTCTTTGCAATATTTAAAATGAAGCTGGGAGAATTATGGTAGTTCCTTTCTATTATTGTTCTACATGTGACTGTGACTGAGCCTGCGGTTGAGCACATTAAGTCATAAGAAGGGGCCATAGTTATGTATGTATTTATTTATTTATCCTTTGTTTAACCAGGGTAGTTACATTGAGACACACGTCTCTATTCCATGTGAGCCGTGGCCACAAAAGGCAGCACCTAGTTGACTCATCTAGAAGGACAACAGCTGATGTAGATGATAATGACCAAGCAGGTGTACTCATACATCTCCTCCCAGGTCTTCTCCTCCTCCCGTTCCAACTCGATCCACCCCCCCCCTTTAGTCATGCACACTCATACATCTCCTTATCTTCGAAAGCTGCACCAGATCTTATCTTCGAAAGTTACAACTCGATTCAACACTCCTGACTGAAAGCCTCATGGCTTCAGCTCCCAACCAACTTTCAGCTGCCCAACCAACTTACAGCTGCACTCCCCCCCCGCCCCCCACCCCCATCACCGACTCATCAAGTCCGCCTTAGTACTCGAATATGGCCGGCTGAATAATTGAATACGTGTCGGACGACATGGGCGTTTTTAGAGGGATCCTTGTCCTACTTGCTCGTGGAGGGAGGCGGTGGCGGGGGACTCTGTGAGGGAGGGTGCGGCGGTGGCGGCACCAGTGGCCCTCGTCTGGACACTGGGCAGTTATAAATGGCCATGGCTGTGGCTGAGAGGGAGAAACAGATGTCAGGAGACAGGGCGATCCATCATCCCCACAGTGGCACACCTCTGATCTACAGAGGGCCCCGCTTACTGCCGCATATTAATAACAGCCAGAAGAAGGAGGAAGGCACAGCATGTTTCCTTATCGACCCATTAAAGCGACCCAATATTATTCCACACGGTGCTTTTCTCCGAGCTGTAATCACCATTTTATTTTGCCGCCTGACCAGCTGATAATAGACCATAATCACTCTTCAGGTCTGGAATGACATCAGTTCTTTTTATGTATTTAATTAAAGCTGAATTGTAATGATATAAATGACAGGGGCCAAGCAGTTGACGTAAAGGGGGGAAGGGGGGGGGTCACATTACAGCAGACTGATTGATCGGTGTTGGTGTAGCATATCAATTTATTTGTGTAACCTAATGATTTTTTTGTTCCTCTCCTCTCTGCAGAGATTTTAATGGACTCAACAACAGCCACAGCAGAGTTGGGCTGGACTATATACCCGTCGTTAGGGGTGAGTCATATTGGGATTAGGGCAAGGATTATACCCATCAGTGATCATGTGAGATCATCAGAGGGGATCATTAGATCCCCATCAACTGTAGATATGTTGCCGATTTTTTAAAAGATATGAACGCACAATACAGAGTGCTGTACTAAATCCATATTTCCTCCCAGTGCCTGTCAGACAAATCCTTAGTGTTTTTACCATGTGTGTGTTATGCATGATGATTATGCCCCATCTGTTGAGTATAACCGAGGGCTCTGCTTGCTTTCCTTCCTCGGCAGTGGGAGGAGGTGAGCGGCTACGACGAGAACCTGAACACGATCCGCACCTACCAGGTGTGCAACGTCTTCGACACCCACCAGAACAACTGGGTGCGTACCAAGTTCATCCTGAGGGGGGGAGCCCAGCGCATCCACGTGGAGATCAAGTTCTCTGTGCGCGACTGCAGCAGCATCCCCAACGTCCCCGGCTCCTGCAAGGAGACGTTCAACCTCTACTACTACGAGGCCGACTCGGACATCGCCACTAAGGTGTCACCGGCCTGGATGGAAAACCCCTGGATCAAGGTGGACACCATCGCCGCCGACGAGAGCTTCTCGCAGGTGGACCTGGGCGGCCGTGTCATGAAGATCAACACGGAGGTGCGCAGCTTTGGCCCCGTCTCGCGCAAGGGCTACTATCTGGCCTTCCAGGACTATGGCGCCTGCATGTCCATCATTGCCGTGCGCGTCTTCTACCGCAAGTGCCCGCGCGTGGTTCGCAACGGCGCCGTGTTCCAGGAGACGCTGTCCGGCGCTGAGAGCACCTCGCTGGTGGCGGCCAGGGGCACGTGCATACCTAACGGAGAGGAAGTGGATGTGCCCATCAAGCTCTACTGCAACGGCGACGGCGAGTGGATGGTGCCTATTGGCCGCTGCATGTGCAAGTCGGGCCACGAGTCGGTGGGGAATGGCACGGTCTGCAAAGGTAACGCTGCTTCATCTCATATCATATTCAGTAGGGCAAAATTGCACCTTCCCTCTATTATGTACCAAACCCCAAACAGGGGCACATGCATTCACTATCATTTTAACTTGATTGAGTTGAATGGCAGGTTTTAACAGGCAAATAGAACTATTACACCATTGACACAGCAAATATTCAGTTAATAACCACATGTAAAATCCATAATTATAGTCATGTATTAGATGTAGTAGTAGTAGTATTAGTAGCAGTTTCTGCATCTTCCTGATGAGCGGAGTGAATGGCAAAGAAGCGAGCTAATATTTTACTTTTGTGGGTGATCATGTGTAGATGAGTGTGAATAATCAGCAGCATGGATGTTTTAATGAAGGCCTAGGCCTCAGTAGGGAGCTTATTTTGGATTTGTTGATGATACTGATCTTGATTAGGAGATCAGCAGTCAGTGCTTATACACTGCCGTGGCTTTATAAATTATGACTGAGAGTATAAAAATAGCATCACATTTTCTATTCTAAAAAAAAGCAAACCTTGAATAACATGTGTTTAATTAAATATGACATTGCCATTCTGGTTCTGCCATCCATATATTAAATAATACAGACCCTTAGTATGTGAGAGAGATGGATATAGGCAGGGGTTCATGTCACAATGTTTGGAATGTCCAGCACATTAGATATGTAAGGTTAACATGGTTTCCACTGGCCACTAATGTGACGATATCTGATCCATATGCCTTTTCCCAGACTAATTGGATAGAAGGGACACAGTGTCCTGTCTTTGTAAACACCAGGATGTGTCACGCCGCCGTGCCAGGGTAAAGACAGGCCCCGCAGACATGCAGCATTCACTCGCTCACACTGAAAAGAATTCAGTGGGCATCTGGCCATGATATTTCTCTTTCTTTTCCTCTGTTTCTCTCTCTTTCTATAAGTCTCTCTCTTTCTTTCTCTCTCTCATTTTCTCACACAGTCTCCCTCTCTCTCTCTTTCTCTCTCTTTCTATCAGTCTCTCTCTCTCTTTCTCTCTCTTTCTATCAGTCTCTCTCTCTCTTTCTCTCTCTCATTTTCTCACACAGTCTCCCTCTCTCTCTCTTTCTCTCGCTTGCTCTCTCTCACAGTCTCTCTCTCTCTCGCTCTCGCTCTCTCTCATACACACACACACACACACATTCTCTTTTTGCTCTCTCTCTTTCTTTCTCTCTCCCCTGTCTATTTTTTTGCCCTTGTCTGTTCATGTAATGCTCATAGTTCACTTCCTTTGTCCATTTGATTTGGAGTAATGAATGCAGTGCCACATGCACACCCCAATGCATGCACGCACATGCACACACACGCACATGGGTACACACACACACAGCACACACACACACACACACACACAGCACACACACAGCACACACACACACACAGCACACACACGCACACAGCACACACACACACACGCACACAGCACACACACACGAGAGGGAGAGGGAGAGAGAGGGTGAGATTGAAAGTGAGGGGGAGACAGATCCCATGAATGCTAAAAAAAAAAATACTGTTGTATACACAGTATACAAAGCAACATGCTCAGAATATAAAAAAATGAGGAGGTTAGAAATATGCCAAAGGGACCTTTGACAGCGTGATGAAAAGACCCCCCTCCTCTGTCAGTTTCTATACTGGCCAGGTAGGTGGGAATGAAAGGAGGGCTTTTTTGTGAAAAAATGTTTTGTTTTTTCGCCTTTTTTCACCCTTTTCTTCTCTGGTGACAGGCAGATATGATTACACTCCTGGAAAAGCAAGCTGAAACGCGGAAATGATTTGGGCAGTGTTCTCCAGAGCTCTGTTGACAGAATATAAATTACTAATGTCTCCCCATCTGGGGGGGATGGAGGGGGGGTCGTGCGGCAGCAGGGGGGTTTGGGGGGGGGGGGGGGGGGGGGGTTGAAGGATGGAAATCGGCAATATCCTGAGCGAACACGCGGCAGATTGTCTCTTTTATTTCCCCTGGTGTTAAGCCCCCGCACTGCCACCACTTTAATGACAGTACTAATTGCCTAATTTGGAGTGTGGACGGAAGCAGACTGGATGGGCACACACACGCACTCTCCCTAGCGGTTTGATTGAAATATCACACACTCTCTCTCACACACACACACACACACACATAGACAGTTACAGACACACACACAGACACGTAAGCACACAAAAAAAAATCTAATGAATCTACTTGTGGCTTGTTATGGAGGATTTGCATGCGGACAAAGGGATTTGCAGATCAGACCGTAGGCGGAGAGATAGAGCCAGGCCTGATGATATCACAATGGCTTAATCGACCAGGAGCCGATCATGTGACCCTAATGGGGGAATATTTTAGGAGTAGGTCAGTGGCACAATTGCTGTCATTGTTGGCAGTCAATGAGACAGTGAGAACAAAACCCATGGATGGATGGATGCACCTCCTGGAGAAAAGCACATCGTTGCCTTGGGACTGCCTATATTTAGGAATAGTAATAGAAATAAATTAGATTTCAGTTATATGAGCATATGAATCAGGCAATTGTCAGACAATTTTCCTATTTTATTTTTGTGGAAGAGGAGGAGGGTAGTGGGTGGTTTGTCAAAAAGAAAGATCATGGTCACAAGCTAGCTTTCCTCCACCTAAACAAAATCTTTTCAGAATGACTCAGTTTGATTATAGCACCATTGTCAACTAGCATTGGCTCAACACTCTGTGTGAAGATGCCAAGGCCTCAACACCTAAGTGGAGGCTTAAGGTGGCAGTGTGGGGTGGGGGGCTCCCTTCAAAACAAAAAAGGCAGCTTTTCAAAGATACAGAGATCCAAAGGATTCAAGGGATTCAATGAGTTTTGTTTGTCACACACATACTTAGAGATACAATGTAGTGAGTCTGGGGACAAAAGGAGCTCCCCACCTGCCCTATGATGGCTAGGTGAAAAAAGGAGACAGGATGAAAAGACATGATGCGGCGCAAGGACCTCTAATTTAGTGCAAGCGTCTCTGTTTCCACTCTCATCGAGATTAGTGTATAATTAGAACTCAGCCCTTTGGCCTTCATACAGTGTCTGTCTAGGGAGAGGAGGGGGCTGCCAAATTTACGATTTCCGCACACAGCTAAGCATCAAACTCCTCCTCAGCAACCCCCACTACTGGTCTTGGTTGTGTTTTTATCACTAAAGATAAATTATGGTGTTTTGAAATAAACAACACCAGATTCTTGTGTTGCACCGTTGCCAGGGTTGCATATCATCGTAGGTGGGGGTTTGTTTTTCATCTTCAGGATGTGGAGGCGGGATGTAGTGTAGCCTAGCATTAGCCCCTTTCTAAATTACTCAGCAGGAGGTCTGTGCAGGTCTCATTGTGTAACGTCTCCTGTTCCCATTTGTGTGTTGTGAGGGCAAGGCGTCCGAGTCTCTAATCCCTGAAGTGCTCTTATGGCCTATGCAGATTCAGTTCAGATGCAGTCTTTCACAATGGTCTTTTACGATTGATCATGTCAGACTAGGCGATCAGAGAACCATAAATTCTTACTGCGTCTTGGTCGGGAGATTGGCCATATTACAAGATCATGCCATATTACAAGCTTATCATAGCCTACTCGTCGTGTGTCGTCTCTCAGCGGGAGTCGTCGGAGATTCCTCAAAAATTGTAACATGCTAGACTTTAAGTCGTTGAGTCGTGGATCGATAAATTGCCGGTCGTTGAATATGTTACATTACAAGTCGCATTCCTCCTTCGGCATCGTTCCTGACCTTTTATATTCGGGCACGACACTGAGAATTTGTCAGCTACAACAAAATCGGGCTGAAATCGTGTAATCTGCACAGGCCATTAGCTGGCCACCCGTGCCTGCAGTAGCCGCTCCACAGAGTGTAGTGGTGTTTACTATGCGCACCTGGGCGGCCTGGTACACCACTGAGCGAGCATTGCAGGGCCTCTTAATAGCTCCCTGGGCAGCCATCAACTGGTTAATGGACAAACACGGGCGCAGGGCACAGCTCGTCCGCAGACAAATCAAACACCTCAGCAGGCCGCTGCAGAACTCCCTCAGCACAGGCCTGGATACACGACTCTCAAGTGACCGATATTGGCTCTTAGGGATGTGGTGTGCTTTGGGGTTTCCATGAGTACACACTAAGGTCCACTAAGTGACGTACATTTGATCATGAGAAGGTGTATGTGTGGCCCTGTGCAAAGGTTATCCGTGTAATTTTCTGTAATTTTTTGTGATGGTGTTGTGTTAAAGGAGAACTCTGGCCATTTTTCACATAGATCTCAGTTTCTTTAGGTCACTGAGTACTGTCGGTACGAAAAAAAAAAAAAACACTCTGGGGGCATTTTTAAAATAATGCTGGAGTTTTCCTTTTATACTGATGGTATGTATTATGTTGGCTTTGCAATTCAAAATTCCCTAACTGAACATAAAGTGTGATTGGAAAAAATGCAGACCTACACAAACCCACCCTCATCTCAAAAAGAAAGGGTTGTTTGAGTTATTGCTCTCGTTAGAACATCAGGTAAGCTAGGCTTGAGGCTTGCAGGAGACCCGGGGAAAAAAAAGTAAGATTCATTCATCATCGTGATGTCATGGGTAGACAGTGTGGTCTGGAATTTCCCAGAGATAAACACTGTTATTTACCACAGCTTTGATTGAGATGTTTGGCAAGAACATAATAACATAACAGGTGCTGCTGCCAAGCCCAGGATCCCCCTGCGCACCATTAGAACACCTCAGTTCCCATTACATTCAAGATTTATTGGTCAGTTGCATTATTTATGGGGGTTAAGTCATTACCGAAATGAATGAAACAATGACGTACAGTCAAAATAATTATAATCCAAATGGATGCTATGACTCTTCTTCCAGTGATGTGGAGAATAGAACGCCCTCCTTCCTCAGCCCTTCTCCAACACACACACTCATCCAGCGGTTCTCATGATGCAGAGAAAAACAACATGTCTGTGTAACGGTGACAGGCCCCATAAAAGGCAGGTCACATTGAGATTAGCGAGGCATGAGGTTTAAAACAACACCTTGCTTATGCAGCATGTAACCTCTCAGTGTGCAGATGGCTGTGAAGAGCCTAGGTCACTCACTGTCGAATATTCTGAGCACAGCACATAAATAATCTCTTAACAGCAAGTTATCTGTCCAAACTGGGTTATCTTGTCATTAGTTAAGCTGTAAATATCTGTAAATACAATTTCCCACAATAATAAACTACACAAAAGTAGAACGGGTTGAATCTTTTTCTGAGAGTTTTTTTTTTTTTACAGTTTTCCAACTAGAGAGCGTTAAAAAGGGAAATGTAAGTCAGAGGGGATGTTTTTTCTCAAAGGATAAGACAGTCTTATATCCTTTCATGCTTTCAGTTATTTTCAAAAACAGAAAGTCTGCTGGAAACATCTGCTCAGACCCACAAACAATCAAATATGTATCATGATACTGAAAGGCTTAATGTGAATTAAGAGCAGCAAATGTTTTTTTTCCTTATTCTTTTTACTCAATCCATCTCCCTCGCAAAGCCTGTCATCGAAGACCAGAGGCAGAGAACATTTAAGGGGGACGTGAAGTGTCCTGACATTTTAGGGCCCATTTTGAATGTGACGTGATTTTAAAGGTTAATGTTCCAGTTAACAGCTCCACACAGTGCTGTAATATATATTTTATGATGGTAACCAAAGAACTTCCTCTCCTTCAGTGTGTCTCTTATTTACAAGCAGTCAAAGAGGAAGACTCCCTTTATGTTCGTCAGTGTTTGAGTCTTTGGCTATTTCAAGGACCACAGCCCCTGATTTGTGTGTGTGTGTTCATGTGTGTGTGTGTGTGTGTGTGTGTGTGTGAGTGTCTGTCTGTGAGTGTATGTGTACAGTATCTGTGTGTGTCTGTGTGTCTGTCTTTGTGTGTGTCTGTGTGTCTGTCTTTGTGTGTCTTGTGTGTGTGTGTGTGTGTGTGTGTGTGTGTGTGTGTGTGTGTGTGTGTGTGTGTGTGTGTGTGTGTGTGTGTGTGGACAGAGGGTTTCTGTGTGTCCCTGTTTTTGGTCTTATTTCCCCTGACTGCCTATCAGTGGGGCTGAAAGGATGGCATGACAGCGATATCAGTGATGCTCGCTGCTCCAGCTTTTGTCCGCAGCAGGCCAAACAAGCGCTGTCCTTTGCCTCCGCATCCTTCTGTGATGCCCATCACGCCATTTCCTCCGTGCTTCCGATGAGGACAGCATGTGAAGACCCTGAGAAAAAAAGAGAGATTTTTTTTTTTATCATGGATATCTTATCACAGTGCTCTTGATGTGTGTATTTTTATTGTATCACAATATATCAGAATACACACACACATACACACACACACGCACATATATATATATATATATATATATATATATATATATATATATATATATATATATATATATATATATATATATATATATATATATATATTATATATCAGCTCCGCAAACTCTGTACTTTTTGAACACAGTTAAGATTTCTTGGCAATAACCATGCTTGTAAATCACCAGTGTTAGGATGCTGTGGTGTTTGATTGAATTTCTGCCAGGAAGTTGCACCTCTTTTCTGCTGACCTTTTCCTCAGTCCCCTGCTGTTTACTCCGTGATAAGGCCAAGGTCAAATAACATCTTCAAAGATGAGAGAATATTTTGTTGTTTTTTTCCTGTTGGCAGATGACATGTTCCTGTCATGTCAACCATGCCAAGAAATGTTGAATATACAGAATAAGATATTTATAAGCAAAAAATAAATATTTACTTCATTATTTATAGATAATAAATATTTACTTTAAGGTTTAATAAAGAACTCACTCTTAATTGTGTCTTCTTTAGCAACTGGGACAAAAATAATTCTTCCATGATCATACAAAAACAAACTTCCATGGAACCAATGGGAAAATCAAAATCAGGACTGCTTGATGGGGATACTGCTGCCTTATTGACCCCAGTGACAGATTGATTGAAGTCCCGTTGTCCATGAGCCTGTAGCAGGCTGGATGATATCAGATGCTGAACTGCTTGGCTCTGTCGACACTGTGTCACTCCTTAGAAGGATTCTGTACATGAAGATAAAAGAGACTGGGTCTGGAAGTAATACTATCAAAGACAACACACACACACACATATTCACATGCACAGACAGACATGCATGGATGAATATGCGCATAAAAGCATACAGACATAGGTGCACACACGTACACACACACTCACACTCACACACACACTCACTCATACATGCCCATACACATCCAGGCACATATACCCACCTACCTCGTATGTTTTGTGGCATAGTACATGTTTGGGATTGAGATCTCACCCTTCCCATTTGTTCACACTTTTGAGCCAGTCCCATTAAAACTCTGATCTGATTAAAGTTACATGGGGCACCGGCGTGTTAATAATTCAGCCTTTGACTAGTAACTGACCAACAGCATGTGGGAAAATGGCGCTTTAAAAGGAATGCATTGAATCATTGAATGGGCTCCCATCATAGCCCATATCCGCTCAAGCTGGTAACCCAAGGGCTATGTGGTTGGAGGGAGGAGAAGGGTTGGTGTGTGTGTGTGTGTGTGTGTGTGTGTGTGTGTGTTGGGGGGGGGTTGAGGCCGGGTGGAGAGTATGTATGCAGCCAGCAGCTACACCATTGCCACAGCTGTGAGATTGGCAAAAAAAAAGAAAAGAAAACTTAGCCGGTTTCTTTTCAGTTTGACAGAGAAGGTCACAGTTGTCGGGATTGTTTTAGTCCTGTGATGGAAACGTATTATAATGCAACCCTGCATACAGTACATACTGCAGGAAACCTCCTGTTATGTGTAGTGCAGAGTATCACAATTGTTAGGATGATATGCTGCCCATAAGGCAGTTAGCCGCATGTGTGGCTGCCTACAAATGTGATTTGCCGTGGGCAATGGCCAAGCTGCATGTAGCTGGGTTAATGTAGCTGGGTTAATGTAGCTGGGTTAATGTGCCCTCAGTCATATGTAGTACACAGAGGGGTTAATGCACCCTCATGTTCTCATAGTGCATAATTTAGATACACACATAACCCAACATTTGGGTCATGAACAATATAAAACTGATCTAAACTATTAACCGATTTATTTTGTTTAGTGTTTCTTTCTTTTCTCCCTTGGATTGAGCTACCTCTTTCTGTAACAACAATTAGCACCAACATTGTTGTGTGGCAATAACGTTTTCTTATCTTATCATATCTTATCTTATCTTATCTTATCTTATCTTCTGCATTCTGCTGCCTCATGCTGACTTAATGAAGGTGCACTATGATGCAACACATCTTACACTGGCCAAGAAGAGAGAGTATGAAATAAATTCCCCTGCCACCCTGTGATGATGGATGACTTTTTTGCTATGGTTTCCACTCCACAACCACTGTCTGTGATGAGGTTTGGATAAGCTCCTATATGGCAGTACATTTCTGTCCTGTTCCAGTTAAGCATGATGGGATTTCTTTTTTCTTTTTCTTTTTCTTTTTTTTGTCGTGTGGTGAATTGTGCTGGATCCATAATGATTAGCTGTACAGGTCAGATTTTTCTTCATAAATAGAGATAGTACCCAGCTGACTCTGAGGTCAGGTCTGTGGTTCCACATCATGGTTGAATTCTCCATAATTAGCCACAGAGTGCAGTATGCAGCAGCAACCTCTTTTTTCTGCATAGTTTCATTCAGGATGAATGCCCTATTGTGAGTGTGTGTGTGTGTGTGTGTGTGTGTGTGTGTGTGTGTGTGTGTGTGTGTGTGTGTGTGTGTGTGTGTGCACGCGTGTGTTCGTGCGTGTGTGTGTGTGTGTATGTGTGTGTGTGTGTGTGTGACTCAGAGAAAGAACGGGACATCCAGGGTCGTGATAGTTATTCTTTCATCTGACTGCACAGCTTTAACACTCATCCAACTTGACACAGCCAGTTATGACTTATGCTGTGATTTTGCCTTAGCCGGAGTGTGCGTTGGATTCGGGCTGCTTCCGCAACGCAGTAGTGGTACTGGTACACTCCCTCTTTTCACCATTAGCTCCCAATGTGACAACTGTTTAGGACAGGACGCTAAAGCCTAGCTTTGCTGTTGTTGAAGTGGCGACGCTTTGATTAATGGGTTTCAGGTGGAGGCGAGAGCCTAATTAGCATTATCGATCGTCGCAAACGATTTACAAACGTCCCGCGGGTGCTGTGTGCGTGGAGTTCATCTTCATCCATTTAAAAGTCTGTCTGTGCTTGTTGAGTTGGTGTGCAGGAGCACAGGCTCAATTGTTCCCCTGTCTTAGTGTTGGGGAGGTGCGGAGTAATCACTCCACTGCTATCAGCAGCAGCACTCCCTCAGGGGGAGTTCTCTCTTCTTCTGCACGGGGGTTTGGAGCCCCCTGATTCTCTCTCTCAGTCTGTCTCTGTCACTCTCTCTCTCTCTCTCTCTCTCTCTCTCTGTCTCTCTCACTCTCTCTCACTGTCGATGTCGCCAGGTCTGTGGATGAACAAAAAGGGCAGCCACAGGGCTGGTTGCATCTTATTTGTGCATGGATAATCACAGCGTTCTTTATACAGTACACACACACACACACACACACACACACACACACACACACCATACCACACCACACACACTGGCATATAGATGTGTGTATGTATAGAGCTGGAAATAGCAGCAGACTTTTTCCCATCTTGTCAGATCATGTGGCACAAGAGAGCAGTGTTATGACAATTTCACATGCAATCATGTCGTCCTTTGAACAGCATATTGTGAAGGAGTCCCATTAATTATCCCATATGCTATGTCATGAGGCCTGTTTTGTGAATGTTGCATTCCAGTTTTTATATTATATGCCTCTATGATTTGTAAAGCTGTCATTTCTTTTTGTAATTAGCAGAACTCACACTTGCATTGTGTCCAGCCGACTCTTGACAGTCCTCAGGGCAAGCTCCACTCTTCCATGGTTATTACTAGCCAGTGGGAGTCGCCTTCTCATTAATATTTACAGGCTTTTAAATGAATCGAATGCTTTAAACTGTCAGTTTTGGAACAAGGGGGGCCTCTCTGCCTTTAGAGGGTTCCCAGAGTAGTTTTCTCACACGCCTACAACTCATAAAATATTTACATAAGCCATTGACAGTAAATAAATAACACTGTTTCACTTGGATGGAAAGAAATGGTCCAATTTGTGGGTCAGAATGATTTGACACTCTGGGCACTTGCATGGAAAAGAGAAAAAGCATTTTACTTTCTCTCTCTCTCTCATCTCACTCACTGGATCAAATCCTGGGACCTCCATCTCCTTGGCTAGTGAAAAAAAAAGAGCTTTCACAACTGACTACAACAAAATGCACTCTGGTGTAGAGCCAGGAATACACTATCATTTTTTAAAGAGTTAAGAGTTGTTGCAGAATGAATAGGTACAGAGAAACCCAAGGAGAGAAGGTTTTCAGTCACTCATCATTTGGCTTGAGCCCATATCTCCCAAACAGGAACAGGAGATCTCGCAAGCGAAATAGGAACAGGAGATCTCACAAGCGAACAAGGCCGGGGAATGTCTAAGGCTGGACCTGAGCCTTGACATCTCCAAATCATCGTGCCTTATGGTGTCAGTGTCAACAGGAGCGTAGTAAAGCACAGCCACAAAGGAGGATCTGTGGCTCTCGCCCAGCCCCGCGGACGTATCAGTTGTGCTGTGGGGCCCGACCTGTCAGGCCTGCTGTTTAAGCACCGGTAAATTGAGCTGTGCTCCACGGATTCTGCGTGTCCTTGATACAAATCAAATATTTGAAGCCGCAGCATGTGTGCTGAACTCTCACATTTCCGCATGTGATCTCGATCCAAAATGTCCACACACACACACACACGCACACACGCACACGCACACGCACACGCACGCACACACACACACACACACACACACACACACACACACACACACACACACACACACACACACACACACATACAAAGCAAAAAAGACTGAGAGGTGCCATCAGAGGCAGAGTCTCAGTTGGGCCTGGCTATGTGAGAGTGCGTGAGTTTTGTGGTGGTAACCTTGTGTAGTCAGTAGACGTGGTTTTAAAAAAAGTGAGGTCGGGTTTTTGTTTTTGAAATGGAGCTGACTCCAGGAAAGGACATATTTCTCCCGAGTGTAGACCACACATCTGAATTTTCCCAGCTCCGACTTGTTAAGCCCTGTGATTATACAAATTCCAGGGAGCCAGTGGCGAAATAAAAGGCTCCGTGAAGTATTTTGGTGTGTGTGTGTGTGTGTGTGTGTGTGTGTGTGTGTGTGTGTGTGTGTGTGTGTGTGTGTGTCTTTGTGCGTGTGTGTGTCTTTGTGTCTGTGTGTGTGTGTGTGTGTGTGCGGGTGTGTGTGTGTGTGTGTGTGTGTGTGTGTGTGTGTGTGTGTGTGTGTGGGTGTGTGTGTGAGCAAAAGAGTATGTGTGTATGACTTCACTTTCTAGAGATTCCCCTCCTTTCACTCTCCTTTCCTCACCGCTGGGTGTTGAAGGCTGTGTCCGGCATGGGCCACTCATTACACCTTCTCATTCTTGTTGTTGTTCCCTCTGGCTCCTTCACACTCAGAAACAAGATCTCACTCTCGCTCTCTCTCTCTCTCTCTCTCTCTCTCACTCTCTCACTACACTCGTCATCTCTCTCTTATTCTCTGTCACTCTCTCTCTATCTATCTTTTTCTCTCTCTCTCTCTCACTCTCTCATGGATGTCTTGCTCTTTCTCTTTCTCTCACTCTCTCTCTCTGTCCCTCTCTCCGTCTGCTAGTTTGCCACCGTGGCTCCTGCCCGTCCCACTGGATTATCTGTCCGTCTCGAGGAACTCGGGGGATTAATCCTCACCCGCTGCTCTCCCCCCTCGTCCACCGCCGCCGCTACTGCTGCCGTGGCGATAAGATCGAGCCGAGCTCCCTTACACGCCGATCCCGCATTTAATGACCCTCAGCCTCACATTTGGCTGAAAAACAAGACGCGGGCATCGAGGACCTGCCAGCACTTAGCTTGGGCCTCCGCTAAACAGATGACAACTGCCCTCGGAGCGCTTGCTACCTCTCTTCAGCTTGCTGTCAGATATTTATGAAGCCCATAATAATCTCTGTCTTTAGCCCCCGCTAATGAAAATATAACATCTACCTTTAAGGTATGAAAGGAGTGCTAAATCTGTCAGATTGTGCTTTGCAGTGGTCATTAATCATGGTGCGCGAGGCAGCCTTTAGAAACAGGGTCATGTAACAACACATAAGGCCACTGTTCTCGACGCAACTACAGTTGCATTCATTATGGGGTGATGGCTACAGGGGAAAGTATGTCATATGTATAATACTCATAATGCTCATGAAGTAACTTTTTTTTTACATTTATTTCCTACTTTTATAGACTGGACTGACAGTGTGTGGCATATGTTATGCTTATATGAGTGCAGGCAGTGTGTGTGTGTGTGTGTGTGTGTGTGTGCATGCCCTGATGTTTGTGCATGAGTGCACATTTGCCTATGAGCGTGCATGTGTGAGTGTGTGTGTGTGTGTGTGTGTGTGTGTGTGTGTGTGTGTGTGTGTGTGTGTGTGTGTGTGTGTGTGCGTGTGTGTACGCTTGCATACTCTTGCACAAGTGTGTGTTACTATGAGACCCAGCTGGTCCATAAACTCTTAAAAAAATCTCTCACCCAGCATATCCAAGAGACAGAACGCCTGCGTTTAAAGGAGTGAGAAGATTAGTAAAACACAGCCTGCGTTTGCTTTTTGGGGGCTGACTGTAGACGATGAGCTTCTATCAGAGGTTCCCAACCTTTTTTGGCAGGTGACCCCATTTTGATGTCACAAAATGTTGGCGACCCCAATCATTCACAACATGTTGAGAGAGAGAGCGCCTGGTTGTTTTGGTACTTAGTTTGGAACGTTGATCAAGCATTATTATCCATGATGATCTCATGCGGGATGTCTACGTTTATTTTTGCATAGATAGATTGTAATGAAGAATCCGATTAGTTCATTAACTTGGATATCATGAGGGTTTTCATTTTTTCTTTTAATTTAATGTATATATATTTGAATGTAATGTTCTGGTCAATTGTAAGATACCCAATATCATAGGCGACCCCATTTGAACAAATGAGGTCGGCTGAGATATTGGGTATCTTACACAACGCCTGCGATTGAAAGGGTGAGAGGATTAGTAAAACACAGCCAGTGTTTGCTTATTGTGGGCTGACGGTAGACGATGAGCTTCTATCTTTCTCTGGGTTGATCACTGACTGACACCGAGGCTTCTGTCAGGTGGTTTTAGCTCCGTTTCAGCACACGGCTACAGGTTCAGTCGAAGCAGGAGGAACAGCAGCAGCAGCAGGATAAGTCTTTCTGCGGTGCAGTGCCCTTGATGACCCGCTGCAGTGGCTGCCAAGCGGCATCCTGCAGCGGGCCTGGACACTGGAGAAAAGCGAAGGTGGCAGCCCGCTGACCCTGTCTGTCTGTGGGTTCCACGGGTCTGTCTGCGCAGATACCTTGAAGTCTGTAGTCGCTGCCCTTTACATTTGGTCGAGGTGTGTGGACATACAGTAACAAATTATGCTGATTAGCAGTGGTATTTCTGCATGGTTGGCAAATTCACAGGCAATTTTATCTGAGTATGCTAAACACAGTGAAGATACCCTTTTGTGCCTGCAGTGGTACGAAATAAATGTCCTATGTAAAATAATATCACATCATTTTGCCATACTGTAGTCTAACATTTACGTCCCATATTGAATTATAATTTATGTGTGAAAAATAGCATATTGTATTTACTGGTCTATATTTGTTTCCGTTTTATGACTGTCATAGATTGTCATAGTTAATATGGTGAGAATGATGTAACATTGCACTTGAAGTATCAGATAAAGACCATGTTTGTTTTCATTTTAGCTTCAAAAAACATCTTATCTTTCAAGAAAACCCATGGCATGGCCAGATCAGAATCAGATCCTTGCTCCAAATCAATTTAATCATGTTCCCTAAGAGAAATAGACAGATACGGTATGTAGAGAGGAAGAGAGAGAGAGAGAGAGGGAGAGAGAGAGAGGGAGAGAGAGAGGGAGAGAGAGAGAGGCCATGTGCAGAGCGCAGTAGCGTATTGCCTCTGGTGATATTCACACCGTCGTCAGTGGCAGTGGTGGCTCCATGTCGTGTGGGGTTTATGGTGGGATCCAAGGCTATAGATTTGGATTGAGGAGCAGCTGCTGCTGCCTGCCCTGCCCCACACTCCACTCCTCTCCTCTCCTATCCCCTTCTCTTCTCTCCTCCCCTCCTCTCCTCCCCTCTCCCCTTTCCTATCCTCTCCCCTCCTCTTCTCTCCTCTCCTCTCCCCTCCTCCCCTCCTCTCCTCTCCTCCTCTCCTCCCCTCCTCCTCTCCTCCCCTCCTCCCCTCCTCCTCCCTGCTCTGTGCCGCTCCATCCCCCATCACCCCCATTATGCTGCTGTCAGCCCAGCCCTTTATCTGGCCCCTCCACTAGTCAAGCCCAGTCAGCCTGCCCACTGGGCCAGTGCTGGGGATCTCCAGGGGGACTGCGCTCAATAGAGCCTGTGTTGTGTTGTCCTATGATGATGATGATAATGATAATGAGTGTGTGTGTGTGTGTGTGTGTGTGTTGGGGGGGGGGGGGGCGTGTTTTTTGTGTGTGTGAGTGTGTGTGTGTGTGTGTCGGATTGTGCGTATGTGTGTGTTTTTGTCAGATTGTGTGTATGTGTGTGTCTTTGTCTGTGTGTGTGTGTGTGTGTGTGTGTGTGTGTGTGTTTGTGTGTGTGTGTGTGTCGGATTGTGTGTGTTTGTGTGTGTTTGCCGGAATGTGTGTTTGCCGGATTGTGTGTGTGTATGTGTGCGTGCATGCGTGCGTGTGTGTGTGTGTGCGTGTCTCTGCATCCTTTTCAGAGCTCACCTGCTCTCATATATTCTTGATATCATCCACTGTGGCTTAGCTGGATGTTATGTTTTTGTTTTTGTTTTTTTCAAGAGCATCTGTGAAAAACTTGTCACATGTATGTGTATGTAAAAGAGAAGGAACACTTCTTTCGAGGTTCATAAATACTGCACGTGGCGGGAATACGCCAGCACAGTTATCCCTTTTCGGGTATTAATCTTTCATCCTTGCAGTCGGCAATCTGCTAGCCCATTTGAAATTCGGAAGATGCATTTTTCAGTGTTTACATCAAGATCACACCCAATAATTTATGCCCTCCTGGCTCACAGATGAATTAGAAGTCATAATGCACAAGCCTCTAAAATGTATTGATTCTTACAAAATTTCTGGCCTTGCTGTTGTTGACCTACATGTAACATGTCAGTAGCTAACCTAATAGTCATATCAAATGAGCTGATAAACCCTGAAGTTACAAAAAGCATCTTTTTATTCTATAGGGCACAAAATGTTGAAGTGTACTACTAATCCTTTCTGATGTTTCTCCCTTGTATCAAGCAACTAAAAATACTCTAAAAGCCCAAGAGATCTGATCTCTGTGAGCAGACCCCTTTTGCCTTGCTCTCGTTTGCCTCAGCGGACACGTTCTATGACATCTCATTTAGCCAATGTAGGGCTGCATGATATTCTCACCAAAAAATAACTAGCATAGCTGCTGTCTCGTTTATTTATGGGTGGTTTGTTGCTGAATTTCGCCTCATTTGGATGGATTTGGATTTGCTTTTAGTTCACTCTCATTTCTGATTATTTCTTTGGATGACACGTGACATGAGCTGTGCTAAAACAACATTATAATGTGTGCGGCCGAATCTGCACCAAAATGAATATGCTGTAGTTACAGGGGTTGTCAATCTAAGAGGTAGGGCTAGTCTGTGTGTAGAGTTGGCAGTTGTCTTTCTTGACAAATTTACTAAACAAAATGCTCCCATCTGACAAGTAGTTGAGCGCATTAATCCTTAGATAAGAACATCAGGTTGAGAGGGCACATCTAATGGATAGTGTTTTGGTGTCTGTGGTCTCTCTGCCTTGACTAGAACAGGCAGCAACTGAAATGGTTGTTTTTTTATCATCCTCAGAAAGGTTGGGAAACTCATATGCTGTTCATGCTTTCCCATCAGATAGTCATACTTTTGCCATGGGTTTTAGTCATTCTGCAAACGTATGTGGAGGAAATAGAAATGATTTAGTGCCGGCATTGGCTGGAAATTGGTTTTCTTCCCACTGTAATATCCCTTAGCGTCAATCACAACCCTCACAAATAAAAACTACCAGGAGCCCGAATGGTGTAGGAGTACTGGTATGTCATGAAACCCAGCTTTCTCGCTTTCTCTCTCTCTTTCTCTCTCTCTCTCTTTCTCTCGCTCTCTCTCTCTCTCTCGGTCATGTCATTTTCATTTATTTGCGGTTATGTACCATGGGTGCAGGTTCACGACTTCTTCCAGGCATTAGGTTATGCTCAGCCATAGGCGTCTGACCTGTGGGGTTATTTCTTATCCATTATACATGTTCACTTATGATCCCTACTGTTTTTATATCCTTGTCTAGAGTGCAATTATTCTCATTCTCTGTTCCTATCCCATAGATTGATACACATTTATATATATATATATAAATATAAGGATTCATCCCACTCCTCTGGTTCCAGAGATCAAACAACGCACTGCTTGCTTTAACCGCAGTTCCACAGTCTGTTTATACGAGCTGATTTGGAGGTCTATTACCTAATTAGACCACAACTGTGTTTGTATTGGATTATCCAGTTGATCTGTTTCAGTAGTGACCATGAGAAAAGATTAAGCATATAAGTGGGAAATTCTTTCTCTCAGAAGCGATGAGGGGTAACTCACCCTTTATGTAGTGGAGGACAAAAAATACCCCTTCACATTTCACATGGTTATATATAAGTTATACAGAAAAAGTAATAGATATTTTTTCCATCTTTTTTCCCCAATATGTGGTCTTTAATAACAGCCATAAAGACCTCATAACAAACCTCACACGTCTCAGTATCTGACATGAGTAGTACGTTCCGGCAATATACTTCCCAGAGGGAAAAAAACAACATGGGAGCATATTTTTGCCAAGTGTGGTGTGACATTCATAAGCAGTGTTCCCCTACTGTATGTTATTACAGTAAAATAAGCCAGGCTCTCCCGCAGCTGTTGTAATAAGCCCATCACAGGAGCACATTAACTTGGCCATCAGAGGAGCTATGACAGCTCTGGCTGGTTCCACCCCTCCACCGTCACGGCTCAATCATCCATCAGCAGCACACACACAGAAGATTGTAGTCTTCCCAGGATTGGGATCTCCGCTTTCTTTCACACACACACACACACACACACACACACACACACACACACACACACACACACACACACACACAGAGACACGCACACACACACACACTCACTCACTCATACACACACTTCTCTCTTTTCTGGTGCCTCTCCACGGTGCCATAGCTATTAAATTCCATTCCCTCGCACCTCAGAGGGCTGCCACTGATGATTCAATCCCGCGCCGCCGTAACTGGAACCAACGCCTCATACAGCACCGGGCTCTGCACACTGTCATTGACTCTGAGACCAGAGACATGCGCCGCAAGCCTCACGCTACCGCTGATGGAGTGGCTACGACTTTTCCGTTATTACTTCTCCACCGCGAAGAGACAGCCAAGACAAATATTAGGTCGTCACGGCGATGATGGGCGACTGCTGTGTGTACATATGCATATACTGTGTATTTAATGAAAATACGTGTTTCATTTTAGCACTGTCCTATCTTAAGACGAGGTGTGTGCGCTACCGCCGCCACCGCCACTGCTGCTTTGGCACACCTGCTGAATGAAACGCGACACGCCACATTTACCGCTAGAGCTCCGGAAGAAATGCTCTAGAAATGTACCCTATCCTCTCCTCTCCTTCTCCTTTTCTCTCCTCTCCTCTCCTCTCCTCTCCTCTCCTATCCTTTCCTATCCTTTCCTCTCCTCTCCTCTCCTCACTCTCCTTCTCCTCCCAATGGAGAGATTATTTCCTAAATGGATGTGTCCACGTGACACACAGTGTAGAGTAGAGTTTGAGGGCCAAATAGGAGGCTGTGTGTGTGTGTGTGTGTGTGTGTGTGTTTGTGTGTATGTGTGTGTGTGTGTGTGTGTGTGTAGGGGAGCTTCTTTTGATGGGAAGATATGCTTGTGTCTGTGTGTGTGTTGGTGGCGGGTGAGGGCTGGGGAGACAGTAATTCACCTCTCCTCATATGATTTCCTGTCCATTACAGAAAGCCTGGCCTTCTCTCATGGGCAGATTACATGCAATCACCCGAGCAACACTTTGACAAGCACTTCACACCTGTCATCTTTACTGGGGTGTGATGGCCCTCAGTATGGATGGGCGGCTTTTTACCCTCACCCAGAGTGGAGGTGTGACAGCGCCGTAAATGTGTGCGCGTATGTGTGTGTGTTCAAATGTGTGTGTCTGTCTGTCTGTCTGTCTGTCTGTATGTCTGTCTGTCTCTCTGTGTGTGCGTGTTCGCGTTCATATGTGTGTATCTCTGTGTGTGTGTGTGTGTGTGTGTGTGTGTGTGTGTGTGTGTGTGTGTGTGTGTGTGTGTGTGTGTGGAGAGTGTGGTGGTGGTGGTTTGATGAGCTAATTCGTCTCGTCTTTGAAGAGCAACAGCTACTGGATTTGCAATTTCATTTGTTTGTGCACCTGTGGTTCCTCCTGCATTTGTGCCTGGCAGGCATAGACACTCACTCACACACACACTCTCTCTCTCCCTCTCACACACACACACACACACGCACACACACACATCCACACTCACACACAGCCTTATCAGTCGAAAACACTAAAAAAAACAATTTACTTCGAATTTGCAGGGAAATTGTCATTACCAATTGCACACCGGAGATGCATGCCTTCTCCTCACAGCGTCCCCCACCGAGTACATCTGCACTGCCTCACTCAGCGGATGTGCTCTGTGTCCTCCGGGGGTTCAACTGCTGTGGGGCCATGCTGTACAACAGCAGGAAAGAATCCAAATCCATGGGTGTTTCACCAGGTCTTTGGTTGTCATTGGAATGCTGAAACAACTTGACCATGTTGAGATAAACTACTTGTCGACTGATTTATTGCGTCAAAAGTTGATGTATGCCGACCACAACCGCGGGATGCCGTGAGCACTGCCAGACCCACGGCCTTTTTGACAGTGTTAATTGCATCTAAAAATGTTTTCTATGGAAATGATCCCTGCTTAAACTGCGTCACTCCGTAGATATGGACCTAGCACAATTACAGGCCACTGTGGTGGTTCGGTGGATGTTGGGGTTTGGAATTTTGTCTGAAAGTTGACTTTTTTCCACATCTTCATTCAAGCATAAAACCTCATTGAATTACAGTAATGTATGCCAACAGCAACTGCATCAAAACAGTAACTATAAAACCAATATTTGTAATAAAAAAATATATTGTTGATGTTGCTGTTGTTGCTGTTTTTGGTGCTCCTTTTGTTGTTTGTGCTGTTGCTGGTTGTGTTGGCGTTGGTGTAATTAATTATTACTATTAATATAGAGTGCATGTGCATATTATGCATTGCTGTGACACATTAGGATGTTCTAATATTTATCAATTTTGTTGTTTTGGCCGCCTGAGGAGGGTGAGTTAGCAGTTAGCTACCAGTCATGTTAACGCGCCGGTGTGATTATTAGATGATGTACACACACTAATTAGTGATGACGAGATCTCAGTGTGGCACGGCGGAAGGTGCTGTGGCACCGGTTGGTGGAAGCGTAAGGCCAGCCTGCCATCTCAACTAAGAGCAAACGGAAAAATGAGGACAACTGGGTTCCCATGGGCCAGCAGACAGACGGCAACAGTGGCACAGTTTACAGGGAAGTCAGTGATCCGAGCACAAGAGAGAGAGAGAGAGAGAGAGAGAGAGAGAGAGAGAGAGAGAGAAAGAGAGGATGAGAGAGAGAGATACAAGGAGGGAGAGAGGATGAGAGAGATAGAGAGAGAGAGGATGAGAGAGAGATACAAAGACAGAGAGAGGAAGAGAGAGAGAGATACAAAGAGAGAGTGAACAAAAAAAGAGACATGCAAAGAGAAAGACCATAAGAGAGAGAGATACAGAGAGAGCGAGAGAGAGAGAGAAAGACAGAGCGAGTAAGTGAGCGCATCAGTGGTAACAGAACATTGCATGTTTGGCGTAGGAGGTAGACACTAGGCAGAGCCATTTCACGGTTGGTCTAGCCCCATTGACTATCTCAGTGTGCTCTGGCACGTCATGTTATTGTGCGTGGTGTGACCTCTACAGTTCTCCTTCTCCATATCTGCCGGTTCCACTCTGCACATGTCGTGCATGAAACTTAAATGAGTTTTGCCAGGTTTACTCCGAATGTGTTTCCCCACTAAGTAGTGAATTCCATTCAGCTCCGCAGTAGAGTAGTCAAGTTGGCATAAAGTCCAAATTACGGCTTCAAGAGAGATACAGGTGAGCAGCACTTAACTGATAGAACAAGTGTAAAACAAAGGACAGAAAAGGAAACAACTTTCCAGGTGAAGCGTGAATAACACGCAGGCAATGCTGTTATGATATTGCTCAATTGACTAATGTCCATTTTATTACATAATTAGACCTTCCAAATTATGACCAGTACCGTGCAAGCAATTGACTATCAGTGTATGGGTTGTATTGTAATATGATCCTATAAAGACAGAAATATTCCACTGCTAGGCTGATATCAGTAGCATATGCTCAACACCTTGTAGCCCTCAGGGTAAGCATACGATGACGAGCATATGGACGAGCTGTGAGAATGACTAAACCTTAAACCTGCTGACATCAGTCTCCATGACTCACGATACACTGCAGTTGTCATTAGCTAGCAGATGTGTTTTTGTCATTGTAGTTCTTAGTTACACTTAAGCCTTAACTTATGGTTTGTCAGAATTACTGCCTCAGACCCCTGGAGATTGTAATAGATAGTTAGACTATAGACAGTAGCACAAATACTTTACAAGATGGTCAGCTTTAGCTTGAGAATTGGCTCCTCACGGCCTGCGTGCTATTCGGCTCAGTGCATCAATTCAGATCTAAGAGGTCACTCACGCTCCGTATCCATTAACACAGAGTGCTATTCTAAAGGTATAAATAAGCACTGAATGGTGTTTTGCTTTCTTTTGCATGTCTGACAGGAACACTGATTTGTGATAATTAAAATAGAGTTGTCCTGTTGTGTTGTTTATGTGCTCTGACTCACAAGAACCCTCTCTGTCTCTTTCTGTGTGTGTGTCTGTGTGTGTGTGTGTGTGTGTGTGTGTGTCTGTGTGTGTGTGTGTGTGTGTCTGTGTGCGTGTGTCTGTGTGCGTGTGTGTGTGTGCGTGTGTCTGTGTGTGTGTGTGTGTGTGTGTGTGTGTGTCTGTGTGCGTGTGTCTGTGTGCGTGTGTGTGTGTGCGTGTGTCTGTGTGCGTGTGTCTGTGTGTGTGTCTGTGTGTCTGTGTCTGTGTGTGTGTGTGTGTGTGCGTGTGTCTGTGTGTGTGTGTGTGTGCGTGTGTCTGTGTGTGTGTGTGTGTGTGTGTGTGTGTGTGCGTGTGTCTGTGTGTGTGTGTGTGTGTGTGTGTGTGTTTTCCCTGGTGTGTTGCAGCCTGTCCCTTTGGCTCCTTTAAAGCGGCCCAAGGGGACCACTTGTGTCTGAAGTGCCCCATCAACAGCCGTACCACCACCGAGGGGGCGACCAACTGCGTCTGCCTAAACGGCTACTACCGCACGGACACCGACCCAGTGCAGATGCCCTGCACCAGTGAGTCTAACCCTCCACCTTGTTTACCTCCAGTTTACATCTCCTTGTACCTCTAAGCTCTTATCACTGACCTGCAGTCCATTGATCCACACACATCATCATCAACAACAACAACAACAACAACAACCAGTGCCATCGACACAATCCACACAAGAGCCCATTTACGGCTGTTTCATGCATAATTATCCGCAAAGATTAGCTTTTTAAATCAAAACCTTTGAATCGACTAAAGGTATTTATGCCCCCCCCCCCCCCCCCACCCCACACCCCTCCCAAAAGCAGATGATGAACCATGTCAAGGAGCTGTGTTTCATCTCCAGAGATGCTTGTCCTCCCTTCTTTTCTGATTTTGAAGTTTGGTAGACCAAAAGAACATTCTTTTCTTCTTCCTTTTATGCAGCACAATGTGAATAAAAAAAGGATGCAGGGAAGAATGCCTGGAATAAGATTTGCATAAGCCCCCTCACTCTCTCTTTGGTCGATGACCGGGACGCTCTGCCAGTAGTGGCATTGATGCTGTGCTGAGTGGCCTTGGCGCTCTTGGAGAGAGGAGCTCTTGGTGGCATTGTTCGGCTTGTGCTTAATGGGCCAGGGCCGCACTGCTCTTTTCATTTTAATTCCCATTAAAGAATTGTTAATTAGCCGCAGTGTTGTGCAAAACCCATAAGCCCCCACATCCCTGGGAATAAATGTCACTAATGGACTGATGATAACTGGCTCTAGCGCAAATGAAATTGTTCGGATTGCTTGGAGACAATCAACCTCTCTCCCTCTCTCTCTCTCTGGAGACAGACAGGCTATGCAGACAGACTATACAGTATAATTGTGTTCCTTCAATTATATCACAGCGAGTGAGGTTCTCGATATTGTCTTTCTATTTCCCCCGTTCGAATTAAATGTCCCATTTGGTTAAAAATGTCTGTTTCCCCCATTGTTTGAGACATCATGAGATCTCTCTTCTAGGGAATATGAGACTGCTGAACAAAGCACAGAACTTCTCTTTTTAATGCAGCGCACTATCACACAGTCAGTCTTAATGTAACTTAACCGCACACTAAACTGATTGTTTCAATGTGAACTGGAATATTCTTGGTCAACCATCACTGTGTGTTGTGAGAGAAGTGAGATGTTTGCAATGCCTTGGTCATAAACTGCACTTGCACACAGTCATAAAATGTGTCTCACCGACAATATCAGCACTAACTCAATATCAAATGTTATGCCTGAGGTGGTTGGAATCTTAAATTTGAAAATGAAGGATGTTTTTCCCCCCCTGCATCTTCATTTGGGCTGTCTATTGTGAAAAAAAGAGTCTTCCTGTTCTTCAAGTGGAGGAATATGACCCTGACCATGGCATTGCTATGAATTTCATTCTCTAAAAGGACTCAATCTCATAAAACATGTCTCCTCCTGCCGCTGTACCTTCACACATAATAAAAGTCTCTGCTAAATATGTAAATAAGACCGGCGTTGCAGTGACATTTGTGAGGAAGAGACGCCAACCGTGAACTTACAAGATAATGCTCAGGTTTGTGGGGGAGGCAACTTGATTACGCCTCAGTATAAAGTGCTTAAGACTGTGAGCCACGTCCAGCGAGTTAATGTCCTCCCTGGGCACCACTGTAACGGGATCTCTGAGTGTATCTGGCTGCCCATAACTGGAATTGTAATCTGTCAGAATGTAGTACGTCTCCAGTGTGAAATACGAGGTATGAAATGCCTGCTAGACATCACTGTAACTAATGCTTGTTCTCCTGTTTCTCTGTGCTGCTTCTTTTTCTTTTTCTTTCTTTCTTTCTTCTTTTTCCCCGTCAGCAATCCCCTCTGCACCCCAGAACGTGATCTCTAGTGTCAATGAGACGTCCCTGCAGCTGGAGTGGGGGTCGCCGCGGGAGACGGGCGGCCGAGACGACGTCGTGTACAACATCATTTGCAAGAGTTGCGGCGCCGGGCGCGGGGCCTGCACGCGCTGCGGCGACAACGTCCAGTTCACGCCGCGGCAGCTGGGCCTCACCGAGCCGCGCGTGCACATCAGCGACCTGCTCGCGCACACGCAGTACACCTTCGAGATCCAGGCGGTCAACGGCGTGTCCGACCAGAGCGTCTACTCACCACACTTCTCCTCCGTCAACATCACCACCAATCAAGCTGGTAAGTGACCAGGCCTGTTAGTGATCAAGAAGCAGTCCCATCCCCAGGCCACAAGTGGATAGCTACATCAGTATCTAATAGAATAAGAGATGATCCACACACCACATAGCTCCCATTCAAGTTTCCAAGATTTATTGACGTTTTCCTGTTAGTGATCAGAATTTTTTCAGAGCTTCACGGCACGGTACATCAATCAAGGCCTCACTTTATGTGCTTGACTAGTTGTTCACAAACTGAGTGATGAATAGGGGTATCTGAAAATAAGACGGATGAAAATATCCAGAAACAATCATTGCGCATAAACAGGCTTTACTAATGGCAAAGTACAGTGGTGGGCACCTTCTTTTGATTTAAGTCGATTTTTTGGGGTGGAATGAGGGGGGTTTATATGTGTGCTGAGTGCACACATTTTCTTCTCAGCAGCACTTTTCTGTCCCAGCATGACTCCATCATTAGACGATCTGGGCTGTATGTGCAACTCCTCAGAGCCCTGTTTGGAATTAGGCCCGCTGCTCTATTATTCCTGCTGCCACGGCCACCGCTGCCGCCGCCACTGCCCCTCACTCCGCTCCGCTCCACCCGACTCTGTTAGGCCCACTGCTGCACTTCTGAGCACAGCACTCCAAACCCACACGGAGCTGAAGCCCGAGCCACCGACGCTTGGGTGCTCTGAACCCTAACGCTGAGGTTGTGATATGGAAATGGTATAAAAGTTATCTTGCTATGAGGCATTTTTCTTTACAAAAACTAAAAAACACACACAGTTGAGAGCTGGTTGGGAGATTTGTGGGGGGGGGGGGGTTGGCTGGGTGGGGTGAGTTGGGTGAGCGGGTGGAGGGGGGGGTTAGGGGTTCGTGGAGCATTTTAATGAGGGCTCTGCCCAGGGCATTTCCACTCTGAACTCACTGGCCCTGCCAACGGAGGCTCTGTCTCCACCGGTGTTTCTGTCAGCCCGTATTACCGCCTGACCGCTGCTGAGCGCAGACAAAAAGTGCAGTTCACACCATTAACACCCGTGGAAGTTGGCGTGGGGGGAGAGCGCGAGAGAGAGAGAGAAAGAAAGAGAAGCCGCCCCAGCCAGCCCCAGCGAGAATATAAAAAAATGAATTTAAAAAATGAAGGAAGGATTGGGGAGATGGGCGAGAGCAAGGGATACTATATGGAAGAGAGAAAGAAAGAGAGAGAGAGAGAGAGAGAGAGAGAGAGAGGCAAATAGCATTGCCTTGCTGAGTTGGCTAGCAGCGGATTTATTCCCAAATCCACAGTTAGAAGGTTTGCTGTTGTGCCACAAATGGGGACTTTAGAGTTCAGAGGTTTGATGGTGTTGCCAAAATACTAAATAAGCCTGATTTGCAAAAATAAGATTATGTTAGCAGGGCAAGCGCCATTAGGGGGATGAATGTTTTAATGTTTATTTCGTTTTTTAAAGAACCACTGTTGGGTGCGTGAAAGAGAAACATCTGTCTATGACTTCCTTGGGTTGCATCAACCCTGTAAAAGATCACGTTTAATCACAAGCACTGCGATGTCTGTCATATACCACTAGCAAAGCCCAGGATATGCCCACTTTGAAATTGAAGATGATGTCTTGACACAGACACTCACGTTGAAGTCCTCTGTGTTGCAGATGCTTTAAAACACCATTAAAGAGGGTATTACTTTGTAATTTACCACTTGGGGGAAATACCATTGGAGAAAAGAGAGAGAAAGAGAGAGAGAGAAGATGAGAGAGAGAGAAATCCCCAAAATCCTTTGCAGATGTAGAGTATCATAATTGCCTGTCTGATTTGCTTCCAGTGTGCCACAAGGACATATGATTTTTTTATGCCAGCTTCAAGAGCACTGCTTGTGCCTCATAAATCCTACTCCAAACAGGGCGGGTTGCATGATAAAGTAGCCATTACCGTAATGTATGTGCTGCTCTGATGGCTTCAGCAGTGAAGAGGAGTGGCTCTAATGAGGAGAGCATCTGAATTTATTTGCTTGTACCTGTCGCTGGGACTGCAATCTCTGTGCGCAGTGCGCATACGTCGTGTGAGCTTTTTAGCAGGCACGTTGCGTGAGCTATTGTAGTGCCCATTACTTAGACAAATGACATGCGAAAACCATTCCGAAATGTATCCGAACAAAAGCCGAACTGCCCACACATCATTTCCCATGGAGGAAATATTGACATCTGGCCATTAACATTCCTCAGGTCCGCACACAGTGTGTTAAACATATATAATACATAATGCTGTATTAGGGTAAGAGTAACATTAAGGTTAACTTTAACATTAAATAATATGAAAGATACTTACAAATTACAGCAACAATTTGAGCCAGTGCACTGAGTGCACAGAAATTGATAGGTCAGTCAGTTTCTGTTTCATGCTGCCGTCATAGTCTGTGGTCTTGGCACAGCATATGTGTAGTCTATGGTGTAATCACAACAGTGAATATTGGTGTGCTAACATTAACATAACTATAAATAATATGAAAGATATTTATATTTTATGGAAATCATTTCAAATACAGTGCGTAAGAGACGGGCCCCCGTGCATGTCTTTTTCATTCGGCTATTATAGTCTATGGTCTCACCAGAGCAGGCTCACTCCCCCTGTGCCTCAGTGATGTGCCATTCTCTACTGCCCACTACTGGGTGCAATGGAAAAGCCCCTCCGACATCACGGCTGTCTGTCGCCCCGTGCTGTTTTATGAACTTCATAATCTTTTTAACCTGTTTTGAAATCTCGCCCTCGCTATTTTTAGAAACCTTTCTCTCTGTCTCTCTCTCTCTCTCTCTCTCTCTCTCTTTTTTCTTTACGAGGCTGGCTCCTGTGGGACGGCGTTCTTAAAAATTAAGTCGCTCTGATTTCCCAAGCTTTTATATCTCCCACAGTAAGCACAGAGGCGCCCTGCAGTTCGCTCTTTATGGAGATACTTGCAGCTCTGTTTCAGCCAAATGGCTGTGTGCATTGACAGAGAGCCAGTTAATATAAAACCCTCACTGGAGAAGGCCAAAGGCGTAGCTTGCCGTCCTCGACTGAGAGTTTCTATGGGCCATGTGCTACATCCTCAGGCATTTTATGAATTCCAATTAAATTTACAGCGCCACTGAATGACGGCCTTGGTTTCCAATACATCACTTTGGCTAAAAGGGAGCTGGGACCTCACGGCTGCAGTTGTTAGTTTGCTCATTTCGTGACAAAACATGCTGTGGTTATTACCAGTGCTGATGAATTAAACATCCTGTAAACAAATTACTGATGGAGAACGACTCTCTCTCTCTTTTCTCTCTCTCTCTCTTGCTCTCCTCCTTTTCTGTCTCTTAACTCTCTCATTCTCTTTCTGGCTGTCAATGTTTCTTGATTCTCTCTCTCTCTCTCTCTAGCCCCATCAGCTGTGTCCATTATTCATCAAGTCAGCAGGTCTGTGGACAGCATAACACTGTCCTGGTCTCAACCTGACCAACCCAACGGGGTTATCCTCGACTACGAGCTCCAGTACTACGAGAAGGTACACACACACACACACACACACACACATACACACATACACACACACACACACACACACACACACACACACACACACACACACATACACATGCACAGCTTTTCCCCCTAAGTCTGAATCTCATAATTTTCTTTATTAACAACACTACTGGCACCTGTGTATTTGTGTACATAACCTGAGGTATATTAGCAGTAACAGTAACACTGTTCCCTCAGAACCTGGCCGAGGTGAACTCCTCCACCATGAGGAGTCAGACGAACACGGCAGTCATCCGCGGCCTGAAGTCCGCCACCATCTACGTGTTTCAGGTGCGGGCCAGGACCGTGGCCGGCTTCGGACGCTTCAGTGGAAAAATGTACTTCCAGACCATGACCGAAGGTTTGAGAACTTCTCCAGAAACTCTCTCTTTTATTAGCCTCAATAATACAGTATGTGCACTGTGAAAGACCAATACAGTGTAATGGTCCTTGACAAAGTAGTTAAGTTGCCAAATGTTGCTGGAGAAGAAATGAAAAAATAATTGTTTAAACTAATGACGCATTGTAAGTGCACATGGAAGGGAAGTGCACAGTCAGACACCAACTGCAGGCAGAGCCCACAGCTTGACCAGACATTAGCCACTGATCCTCTGCCAGACATCAGTGAGTCACTCAGATGGAGAGAGGGTCGATAGATCAGGTTGCCAAACCCACAGCTCAACACCAGAACCCATGCCAGCCCCAGACCCATATGCCCATCTCTTTTCCTGCTCCACTCAAAGCCTGTGACAGGGCACTGGTGCAGTGTTTGGCATTCAGGTTGCTGTATTCAGGAGTCTAGGCAGAGGTGTTGATATGTAAAAAGGAGAAAGAGGCTTTTGTATGCACTTGTCATACTCTCCTGATGCATTTGGCGTGATTCATAAATATGACATTGACTGTGTGTGTGTGTGTGTGTGTGTGTGTGTGTGTGGGTGTGATGTTTCTTTTACCCTTGAAACTGTCAAACCCATGAACGATTGCTTAACTGCTTAAAGGGGAACTATGCAGTTTTTTTTTTTTATCTTAATTCACCTTAACTTAACAGCTTCGGGGTCATTGGAATGGTTATGACTTTTTTCGGGTTTAAAGGTGGCGGTCTCGCTTCCCCCTAGCGTCTGTGAACGGAAAAACCAGCCATGCCACTTTCGTCCGGAGTGTTGTAAAATATATACTCTGAAGCTGTAGGGGGAGCTCTGTAGAGAAAACTGCGGGCAAAAAGCGAGCGAAGAAATTGCCTAAACTGCATAATTCCCCTTTAAAGGAACCGTATGTAAGAAAAATATTTCAATTAATCATAAAATGGCCCTGATATGTCACTAGACATTAAGAAATCATGTTCATTTCAAATACTTATATCACTGACAACAGTAGTCCGGCCAGGATATTGTCATTTAAAAAGTGAAGTTGCAGCCCTCAACTGATGTTGATGTTTTGTTTTGTAATTGTCATGTTGTGTTTTGGCCTGATGCGCCACCCTCCACCTATCTACTAATCACGAAGTCAGTAGTGTTTCGCCATCAGGGTTGGCAACCTCGAGTCAGGGGGGAGGGGGAGGGGATACATCGCTCTTCAGTATTTTGAAAGTGATTGCAGTACCAGTTTTGGCCACAATCTTACATATGGTTCCTTTAAATCTGTTTGACTATTCCGAAAATGGGATCGGTAATGAAACCTGACGAGACCATAATGTGCAATCAAATAAAGTATTGAAAATACGTGTGCACTTCCACAGAGGAGTACAACACTAGTCTGCAAGAGAAGTTGCCTCTCATCATCGGGTCGGCGGCCGCAGGCGTCGTTTTTCTCATAGCCATCGTTGTTGTCATCATTGTGTGCAATAGGTGAGTCAATGTTGTCTCTCTCTTTCTTTCTCTGTTTCTGTTTCTTTCTCTCTCTCTCTCTCTCTCTAGCCTCCCCCTCACTCATATAAAAAATGTAGCCCACATGCATTTTTAAGGCCTGCCTAAGATGCTGGCATGCTGAATCACACCTTACCACCACAAATGATAGTGTGCCTTCCTCCAGCCGTGGATGGCTGCTCAACATGTTGTGTTTGTGTGTGTGTGTGTGTTTGTGTGTGTGTGTGTGTGTGTGTGTGTGTGTGTGTGTGTGTGTGTGTGTGTGTGTGTGTGTGTGTGTGTGTGTGTGTGTGTGTGTGTGTGCGTGTGTGTGTGTTTCTCCCTTCTCCAGGAGGAGCAGTGACAGGACTGAGTCGGAGTACACAGACAAACTACAGCACTACACCAGTGGCCACAGTGAGTAATCAGGCCTGTGGCCACCTCTGCCTACTCTTCCCCTCTCCTCTCCTCTCCACTCCCCTCCACTCCCCTCCTCTCCTCTCCTCTCCTCTCCTCTCCTCTCCCCTCCCCTCCCCTCCTCTCCCCTCTCCTCTCCTCTCCTCTCCTCTCCTCTCCTCTCCTCTCCCCTCCCCTCCCCTACTCTCCTCTCCTCTCCTGTCTTGTCCTCCTCTTCCCTCTCCTCCTCTCCTCTCCTCTCCTCTCCTCTCCTCTCCTCTCCTCTCCACTCCCCTCCTCTCCCCTCCTCTCCTCTCCTCTCCTCTCCTCTCCTCTCCCCTACTCTCCTCTCCTCTCCTGTCTTGTCCTCCTCTCCCCTCCCCTCCTCTCCTGTCCTCTCCTGTCTTGTCCTCCTCTTCCCTCTCCTCCTCTCCTCCTCTCCTCCCCTCACCTCCTCTCGTTTCCTCTGGCTTTTCCTCTCCTCTTTCCTTGTCTTGTCTTTTCTCCTCTCCTACTCTCCTAATTTCCTCCTTTCTCCTCTCCTCCTCTCTCCTCCTCTCTCCTCTGTCCTCCTCTCTCCTCCTCTCCTTCCATCTCCTCTCCTCTCCTTCCGTCTCCTCTTCGTCCCCTCACCCTGTGACATGCCAGACGGCTCCATGTGACGTCCTCGTCCCCAGCGGGCTCCAGGCACAGAGATGTCGAAGAGTAGCTGACCCTGAGATTTCAGAACAGATTTCACAGCAGGGAATCAGCATGAAGGGTGGCCATCGAGTGTAGTCAGTTGGGCCATTTTTAACACACAGGGTGTTACTGAAAGCAAGTTTGAAAGAAACCTTGAGAATATTAAGGCATATGTGTGGTTCCCTATTCTACAATATATTTTTTGTATGTGATGATTTACAATTCAAAAACACAATTAAAACCATGTAACATAGCAAAAGTAACGCAATTTGTAAAGTGACAAGCTGTGTCATGATGGAATGGGATATGATCATGGAATGCAATATAAAAGCAAATGTCAAAACATTAAAAGTCAGTTGAGGAGCCAAGCCAAGCCAAGCAGATGCTAACAGATTGCTCACTGTGGACTTGGCAAGAACTGCATCTTGTGCTTTGCTTTCCAAGTGTCTCCAGGAATGAAGATCTACATCGACCCGTTTACTTACGAAGACCCCAATGAGGCAGTGCGCGAGTTTGCCAAAGAGATCGAGATGTCCTGTGTGAAGATTGAGGAGGTCATTGGTGCAGGTGGGGATCCCTTTACTGGAATAACATAGACATGTAGTCTTTGCATTTCTTATCCAATGTCTCAAATGAAATAAAAAATAAGAGAATATGAGAGATAGCATATTTTGTGTTTTTGTGATACAATCATATATCATATATTTAAATGTGTGTGCCACGGCAGAAATCTTAGCACCACCAAAATAAATTGAAATACCACCATCTGGCACTCTCACCATAAATAATGTCTGAATGTCCTGTCTCATTATCTCCAATGGACTGTCTCATTATCTCAGTGATAGCACATGTGGTGGCCATCAAGAAGGTAATGTCTGTTATCCATCTCTTTCTTTCTCCCTCCTCCTTTGCTCTTTCCCTCTCCTGCAGGTGAGTTTGGAGAGGTGTGCAGCGGGAACCTGAAGCTCCCGGGGAAGAGGGAGATCCTGGTGGCCATCAAGACGCTCAAGTCGGGCTACACGGACAAGCAGAGGCGGGACTTCCTGTCGGAGGCGAGCATCATGGGCCAGTTTGACCACCCCAACATCATCCACCTGGAGGGGGTGGTCACCAAGAGCAACCCTGTGATGATCATCACCGAGTTCATGGAGAACGGCTCCTTAGACTCCTTCCTCAGGGTGAGGATCTTTTTTTCTGACCTATCAGCGCCCCCTCATGGTGAAAGGCAGAAATAACCCCAATGGCATGATTATCCATCATGAAAACAAATATACACTTTCTCTGTAGCTGCTTTTAAATACTCAGATGTTCAAAGCCTCTAATTACCAAAGTTCCCTAATAGTATATGTTAGCTATACAATTAACAATGTAGAATTTAGTGTTGCTGCAGTATAGTACAATTTGAACGTGTGTTTCTCCTTTAAACAGACACAGCAGAGCACAGCTGTGTGCATCAGCAGAAATGCCAAATACAGCAGGAGTACTAACCAGTCTATATCTGGGTACTTGAGCTGCATTTTCAAGCAGTCATCACTCCAGCAACTCCATGTATGGAACCCTGTGTGTGTACATGTTGTGTAGCAGGCTGTGTGAGTGTGTGTGTGTATGTGTGTGTGTGTGTGTGTGTGTGTGTGTGTGTGTGTGTGTGTGTGTGTGTGTGTGTGTGTGTGTGTGTGTGTGTGTGTGTGTGTGTGTGAGTGTGTCTGCGCCTGTGGCTTGGGCCCAGCTGTGTGCAGCTGGAAGCAAAGCTGGATCAGAGGAGTGTGTGCGTCCAGATGAGCAGCCCGAAAGGGGTGTGAATGAATTCACACCACGGCGCTCGGCTCCTCACGGCGCGAGTATAGGGCCAATGCCAGGAGAGCTGTAAATGACTTAGCTCCTGGGTCTTTTCAAAGGATATGTTGTAAATGTGTTCCACATTTTCCATATCCCCTTTGAACAACACCAACTGTGGGTGGGAATGCAGCTCTGAGGGCATTTTTTCATAGGAATGAATATCCTATAATTTACTTCATGAAACCCTTTTTTTAGCAGAGCTACTGAATATAAATTGTAGGTCAGAATGCGATGAATATTGGAGCTTTAAATGGACGTCTTCAAGGACATGGCAATAATGTTGTTTTATATCACACATATCTCCACTTTATGTAGCCACACAGCAGATAGGAACAGTTTGGCACTGTACACTGTAGGGAATGACCTAGTTCTTTGTCGATTTGTCTTTATATTAGTATTGAGCTTATGAATCTTTTCCAAGCTCAATACTAATATATGAATACCAGCTTGCAGATTGGCACCAAGCTGTGCTGTTCTCACTCAGTGAGGGTTACGGTGTAATTACAGAATATTGCCTGGTAAACTCTTATGAAAATGGCTCTTTTCAGCAAAACGATGGGCAATTCACCGTGATCCAGCTCGTGGGCATGATGCGTGGCATTGCGGCGGGCATGAAGTACCTGTGCGACATGAACTACGTGCACCGGGACCTGGCCGCCCGCAACATCCTGGTCAACAGCAACCTGGTGTGCAAGGTGTCCGACTTCGGACTCTCGCGGTTCCTGGAGGACGACACGTCTGACCCGACCTACACGAGTGCGCTGGTGAGTTGGGTGGTGGCGGTGGTGGCATGGATGGTGTTCTATGTGTACAGCAGTGCTGTATGCGGGGTGGTAATTATATAAACAGCCCCTGGGGCAGAATTCATCTCCTCCTCCTGCTGCCCAGTGTGTGTGTGTGCGTGTTGTGTGTGTGTGTGTGTGTGTGTGTGTCGTCCTTCCCCTCGGCTGACCATGTCTCTCTCCTCGCAGGGAGGGAAAATCCCCATCAGATGGACAGCCCCCGAGGCCATCCAGTACAGGAAGTTCACCTCCTCCAGTGATGTGTGGAGCTACGGCATCGTCATGTGGGAAGTGATGTCATATGGAGAGAGGCCTTACTGGGACATGAGCAATCAAGATGTAGGTTCCTCTCCATCATATCATCCTACTGACTATATGGATTCACTAGATTTAATACAATATATCACCTTAATATCCCTACAATGCTGAAAAGCCAAAGCCACAAATACTGTTTGTTATTATACTAATTTACAATGCATTCATATTCCCTAATATATTTTATATTAATCTCTATGAATCTCAATATAATATCTTTATTCAATATTTAATCTGCTTCTGAATACACTACTATTTTCATGGTTGTGTCATAGTGTGTGCCGCTGCTATATGTTACACTGCCATAATATCAAAGCCAATACAACAGTTTATTACAGACGTTAAAAGCATTACAACCTCCAATCCTTCGGTGACCCGTTTAGGTCATCAATGCCATTGAGCAAGACTACAGGTTACCGCCCCCTATGGACTGTCCCACGGCATTGCACCAGCTCATGCTGGACTGCTGGCAGAAGGACCGCAACAACCGGCCCAAGTTCAGCCAGATCGTCAACACCTTGGACAAGATGATTCGTAACCCCAACAGCCTGAAAGCCATGACTCCACTCTCGTCAGGGTAAGACGTGCATCCCTCACACAGGAGAGAGAGGCATTGATGGCCAAAAACACCACAAACACCAAAGTGTTTCAAGCAAGTGCAATTTTGTTTGGAGTGTGCTTGAAAATGTCTTAATGTGGGCATATGGCCCCAAAGGCCTCTGTGAGGCAGACTCGTTGAGGTGCCAAGTTAGGCAGGATTACAGATGGTCTCAATTCAAGATGGGCATCAATGCTTATGTTCCCATTTAGAGATGGACAGTCTTACAGATGTTCCCATTTGAAGTTTTAAAGTGGGCCTCTAGTTTGTCACTAGTTAGAAGCTGAAGTAAGGGATCTGATCAGTAGGTCTTGCTTAATAAGGAACTTTTAATAAGGAAAATAATACTATAACTCATTTATCGTATTGTACATAGAGGGCATAAGGCATTGTAGTTATTCTACATTCTATATATTCTATATGTTTCATATACTGTACATGTCTTTATTGAAAACAAGTTGGCGCGACTGGCTGGGGCACCTGCACCACACACCGGCGACTCGGGTTCGATTCCCACCCTGTGGTCCTTTCTCTGTGTGGACTCTCTCTCCCACTCTTCCTGTCATTCTCCACTGTCCTATCTGATTAAAGCCATAAAAAGCCCAAATATATATATACATATAAAAGAAAGAAAACAAGTTGAAACCATTACTGATGAATAGGCCAGGCCACATAACCTGCCTTTTTCTGCTTTTTACTCACTGGTCAGCTTCTATATGAAGTGAAAGTGTGAAGTGAAATGCTGAATCATTATTCTCATAACTTCAGTTTTTATTGATTCCTTTCAAGCTTATCAGATCTCAAGCGCATGCCCTTTTGTCCTCACGCCATATTTTGCTGTCCCGACGCTGCAAGTTTTCTAATGTGAAATCTTGGCCCTTCTCTGTGGTGATTCATCTTGTTACATCTCTCTCTCTCTCTCTCTCTCTCTCTCTCTCTCTCTCTCTCTCTCTCTATCTCTCTCTCTCTCTTTCGCTCTCTCTGTCTGTCTTTCCCTCCCTCTCTTGTTTTCTTGGTGTTTATCCATTTCTCTCTCTCTGTCTCTATCTCTTTCTCTCTCTCTCTCTCTTGGTCTACCTCTCTATCTCTGTCTTTCTCTCCCTGTTTTACATCTATCTATCCTTTTTGTCTCTCCCTCTTCATCTCCCCCTCTTCATCTCTCTCTCTCTCTCTGGCCCGATGCAGTGCCCATCTACCTCTGCTGGACCGCTCCATGCCAGACTTCTCCAGCTTCAGCACCGTGGATGAGTGGCTGGACGCCATCAAGATGGGCCAGTACAAAGAGAGCTTTGTCAACGCGGACTATATCACCTTCGAGGCCGTCTCCCAAATGACCATGGAGTAAGAAACACTCGCTGCTTGTGACCTTCACAACACTGTCACTGGACGCTGTCAGGCAACACTGTAGCAGACATTATATCAGGCAACTTCCTACCATTAGATTGTATTGAATAGCCATGCTTTATATAGCTTGATATAGGTTAGGGTTAGACCATATAACTTGCCTTTTGTATATTACAACTACAAAATGAAGTTTATAGCAATATATATACTAATAGCAACAGTAGATAACAGAAAATACTTTGGACAGACACAAACAAGGGTTAGGGTTAGGAGGACCGAGAATAGGGTTAGGTCAGGAGGAGCTTTGAGTTTCAATGTTCTGTCAAAAACTGAGCATCAGTGTGTTACACAGTACTTAGTGTATAATTACAATAGTACAGGGGTGTATAAAGTGTATCTAAAGTCACTTATTTAAGATAGAGATAGAAGGGGTGTATAAAGTGATATCTAAAGTCATATCTCTATCTTAAACATAAACCAAAACAGCAGACTTTTTTCTTGAATTTGTCATGTCATGTAAATGATACATATTTACTCTCTTTTGACTAACACTGAATACTAATTTGATTTATTAGTCATTTGATCCATAACCATTTCTTAATTTCTTGTCAACAACCCCAAGCCTTTTTACTTGTAGAATCTACAAAATCTACAGCACAGATGCATGCTTTCATTTTGGCTGAAATATTTGTCGCTACTGTTTGCTAATAGTAGGGGGGCCTATGTGTCTAATTTGGGGGCTTGTGGGATTCGCATGTTCATTTTTGGAGAGTATTATATCTTTGTTCTAGGGGTTCTTAAGAGTAACAAAAAACATGTCTCCATTTTTTTTGAAGGTTTTGAAGGACCCAAATCAAAGAACAAATTCAGAAAAGGTCAAATTTGGTGTTTTGTCCATAAACCTCACATTGCTGGTATTATAGCATAGGGTTTGGTGCCAAAAAGCAAAGATATTCTACAAGGTAGTGTGCAAAAGTGGACCACATAAACAATACAACATTATAAAACATTTTTTCAGCTAAAGTCTGTAAGGCCTTCCGAAGCCTATGTAAGTGTGAAGAAAATAAAGGGTAAAGGATCAGCTAGACAAACAGACAGGTGTGTGTGTGTGTGTAAGAGAGAGAAAGAGAAAGAGAGACACTACCAGCATGGACGGATTATGAACTTTCAGGCCCCTGGGCCCAGATGTATTAAGGGCCCCCCACTAATTGTTGCGGGGGACATTTTTTGCATTTATTTGATGTGATTTCCTGTATTCTGGTGCATTTTGGGGATGGCCAATACTTTATTTCAATCAGATTCATAGCCTATGTGTTGATATGATGTGTTGATATTGAGGCAATGATTCCATGCAATGGCTATGCCCTCTGACTCCTTGGGCCTCTGGGTTTGGGCCCGGTAGGCCCGTGCAGTAATCCATCCCTGACTACCAGTGACAGTTGGCTGTTGATAGCTGGCAGTGATAGAATTTAGAATATCGAATAACTTGAAGCACATAGTGCTCTGTTCTTCATGGTTGGTGATATTAGTGACCTTCTAGCCTTCTACATTTGAGCAAGCACATTTTCATAGTTCATGATGGCACAGTCTAGTTTCTGAGGTGTGTCTTTCTGTTAGTCAGGTGATGGCACACATATTCTAAAAGAAACAGATTTTGGGCTATGTATCCAGTGGCAGATATGTGTGGACTGGTGAATAACCCATCACTAGAGACATGCCAAATTTCTTGTTTTTGTCCATGAGAGAGTATGGAAATGGGTATCACAGATCAGCCAACGATTACATTGTTACAGTGCAGTTATTTTACAACAGAACAAAGCAGTTTGGCACAGGAACTGCTACAAATCCACCTGTAACAGTGAGCATCTGCAGCATGCTAAGATTCACTACTAGAAATCATGTGAAGCAGGCCGGACTCAGTGTCTTCAGAAAAGACACGGTAGACCATCTTCTGAACCTGCAGCAACACCTGCAACTGCATCAAGTCCATCTAGAGGGACACTTGTTCAGCAGCAGCTGCTGCCAGCATAGATAAGTGCTTCTTCTGTCAGAAGCAGACAACAGAACGTCTTCATGAGGTGTCCTCTTTCAATGCAGGCAACCAACCAAGAACTATAAGTACTATTTTGAAGTCAATGACTTTTAACAGGTAGCCAGTGTAAAGATGCTAGGATGGGGGAAATATGTTCATATATTGTGTGTGTGTGAGCAGCTGCATTTTGTATAAGCTGTAAGCTCTTTAGACAGGTATTATTACAGCCAGCATAATAGCATTGCAATAGCATTGCAATAGTCTATCCTTGAGATGACAAAACATTAATTTCTCGGCATCTGGTAAGGATAAGGACTTCCTTATCTTTGAAATGTTCCTTAAATGGTAAAATTAAGTTTTGGTGATCTGTTCTATGTGATTACTTAGTGCTAGGTCCTGGTCAATTATAACTCCTAGGTTTTTAACACTTGTGGATGAGGTCAGTGGAAGATCACTATATGTAGCCTGTGATGTGGATAGGATATCCCTCATCTTTTTAGAACCTAAAACTGACTTCTGTTTTATCTGAGTTCAAAAGCAGGAAATTATTTGTCATCCATGTCTTTATATCTCTTATAAGTTTGGCTAACGGTGTTAAGTCATCAGGTTTTATGGAGAGGTATAGTTATGTATCATCTGCTAAACAACAGGGGGCTCAGTACTGAGCCTTGAGGCACTCCACATTTTACCATAATCTGGGTAGATGGTTTATTATGGACCTGTACAAATTGTTGCCGCTTAGGAAGGTATAATCTAAACCAGTGTTTTTCGACCTTTTTTGTGCCACGGCACACTTTTGACACTTAAAATGTCCCACGGCACACTAACACACTAATCCTGTGTGAAGAAAAAATAAACATACCAAAATTTCAAATAATACACAGAAACCTTATTATGGCTTCTATGCAAGACCTGCTCAATATAACAAGCACCCTCTGTTTCAGTTGTAGGTGACTATATCTAATTTAATTGTTGTTTTGAACTGGATATGTGATGATTCTGTGAATACTGGATATGGGGCCCCCGTTGTACAATGCCTGCATACCACAAATAGTGCAATCATGCAATCAATGAGAGTATGTGGTTATAAATTATTTGATGCAACAGTTGTTTTCTGGACCAGTGAGTGACATTTGGGTAATTTTCTGCGGCACACCTGATGATCTCTCACGGCACACTAGTGTGCCCCGGCACAGTGGTTGAAAAACACTGATCTAAACCAAGCGAGTGCTGAGTCTTTGATGCCTATCAAATTTTCAAGCCTAAGTAGTATGTCATTGTCTATGGTGTCAAAGGCAGCGCTGAGGTCCAGGAAGAGCAGTATCGATACAAGGCTAGGTTTTTTGAGGGAGGGCTTAATAACAGATGTCTTAAACGACTGCGGTACATGCCCTGATAGCATTGAATTATTTATAATCTAGAGCAAAACATTATCCAGGAAGGGGAGAGCAGTCTTAAGAAGGTGAGTAGGAATAGGGTCTAGTAGACTAGTTGTAGATTTTGATGAGGACATTGTGGAGGTGAGATCTAATATGTTGTGTATATGTAAATGAATTAAATGTTGTTTGAGGTCTCATCTGTGATTCTGTGATTTTGCTATCTTTCAGCAATGGAGTATGTGTATTTGGTGAAACTGATTGGTTATTGATCTTATCTCTAATTGTTTGACATACAATCATAATACTGACATACAATCATACTGTTAAAAATAAGAAAATAACTGTTTTGTGAACTTTATTCAACATAACCAGTGATTTAGGCGAAATGTATGGTGTTAATTATAGTGAAATATACAAATTCACAAAAATAGGGTTAAAACAGGTAAAAAAAATGGAGACATAATTTTTCTCCATGTTCAATAACCTCTAAAGACAGTCCAAACACTCTCCAAAAATTAATATTTCAATCCCACAGAAACCACATAGGCCCCCTGACTATAAGTGCTTTTGTTGGATGGGAACATCTGTCAGTATCTGATTCCCCAATCTCTCTCTCTCTCAGTGACATCACAAGAATCGGTGTGACGCTGGCTGGTCACCAGAAGAAGATCTTCAACAGTGTCCAGATGATGCGAGCACAGATGAACCAGATCCAGTCAGTGGAAGTCTAATGCACACACAGACAGACACACACTCACACTCTCTCTCTCTCTCTCTCTCTTCCTCTGTCTCTCTTGCTCTCTCTTTTTCTCTCTGTCTCCCTCTCTCTCTCACACACATACACAACACACACACACATACTCGTATAGGAAGGATGGAAGGACACCAGGTTTGTGCCCTCTGGATGGCTCTTCCTCCTCTTCTTCCTCCTCCACCCCTCTTTCTCTCAGACTGGCCTCCCGAGCCTCCCATTCCTGCAGTCCCCTGGACACTGCTCCTGTTAGGAGCTCCTTCACACCCCACCTGGCCTTCTCCATTTTCTCCACCAGCACCCTGTCCTACTTCCCCAACCTTGAGCTCCACAGCCACCAGCACAGACCAGACCAGACCAGGCGGACCACTCCGAGTCTGCCATACCCAGCGGCCAAATCAGTGACTGTCAACAAACAACAAAAGTCCTCAGAACTGTGAACCAGCTCACTGTCATAATTATTATTATTATTATTATTATTATTATTATTATTATTATTATTATTGGGTGTTACATGGAATCCCTCCTGGACAAGAAGAGCTAACTGTTTAAGAGACAATTGCACATTTTATGCGGAATTTGAACGTGAGTTACATTTGGTAATTTACCGGTAAATCTTATTCAAAATATGCATCTAAACTATTGTTTTTTCTTAAAGCACTTACATTTTTGTTTTCACATTTTCCTTTAGAACTTTTTAGAACATCCATCTAAATATGACACAGTCTTACACATATCAGAGGCACTTTGATTTCTCATGTCAGACATGCCTGCCAGTGCTTTGCAGTTTGAAAAATGTCTTTGGTTATTTTCATACTTTTCCTCCTTTCTCTTGACCCCTCTGATGTGACCATGTGTACCTTAATGGAGAAAGATGGCTGTTGCCACATCACCCCCCGTGGCTGTTTTTTGTCAAAAACGTTTAAACGGTCCCTTTATTTTATTTTTTTTATTTATTTTTGTTTTGTTTATGTTTTTGTGATGTTTGGGATAGTGCCATAGTGTGCGTAATATTCCCTCCATGACGGCGACTTTTGTCTTTCTTGTTAAGTAAGGGTGCTGTCAGTCTGGTACTAGATGCTAACGGCAGCTTGTGACGTTAAGGAGCAGGTGAGAAGGTGAAGAGTGACGTGAAGACACTTTATGAATCTTTTCTCGTTATTGTTTTGCTTTTTTGTTTGTTTTTCAAATCATCTTTTGATAACGACGCTTTGTGATTTTTAATACTGGAACCTGTCACATGATAAAAAAAAAAACAATGTCTTTTCTGGAGGTGTAGTTTAGAACAGTTGATCTGTACAGTTGCAAGACATGTCCGTTGTCTTGGTGTTATGTATTTAGCCTACAGTAATCTGTTTGTTATATTTGCTACAGCTCTTGTGCACACTATCCCTAGATGTGCATTTTGATGGCGTTTTATGGATCGAAGAATTTTTTTTTTTTTCCTTTTTTTTTGTCCTTGTTGTTTCAGCCGGTCCTCTTGGTTGAGCTTTTCAGAGTAGTCATGAGATGTGTGTGAATCGATCCAGTCTCCAAAACTGACTGGAATTAGAGGAACTTTAAAAACAAAACAAAAACCTGGTGTCCCAGTTTCTAATGAGTGTTAGCGTTGTTGGTCGCTCAGCCTCCCCAGCCTGCTGAGTCACGTTGCATACGAGTTGCATACTTCTTTTGAGTCACACACCATCACATGGGGCTAGCTGAAGCTCCACTGCTCCACCGAATCGTAACCCTCTCTGTGTGTCCCATCGTGAAACCTCCCCTCTCAATTGCCTGTCTTTGCCTATCTGGATGACTCAAATGAAAAAGACCTACTATAGCTTAGTAGAGCTATAACATCCACAAACTTGGAGTAGTGGAGAGGCCATTGTCTGTCAGAGCACTGCCCTCCAGTGGATTATCTTGGAAGCTCACAGCTGCACACTCTAAAATGTCTCTCTCATGACCTAAATAGACCTGGGCTGTGGACCAAATAACTCATGGTTCTCTGCGTCCATCCATCCAGCCATCCGTCACCACTGATCAGTCGTACGTCTCTGGCATCCTCTATTCATAGCGTACGTATGCCACTGACACAGACAACTCCTCAGATGAATGTGCTGGAGACGTTTCGTGCACTTAGATAGATAGATAGATAGATAGATAGATAGATAGATAGATACTTTATTGATCCCCAAGGGGAAATTCAAGAAAAGGAAATATGTGTCAAAGAAAGATTTGTATTTTTTTCCATTGATTAGGAAATGTTTATTTGGTCTGATGGCACCAAATACAGGTGCTCCTAGCCATCCACACTGTAATGGAGGACTGAGTGCTGAGAAAAAAATCACTGTGGTACCTTTTCATGATATTTGTAATAATCAGTACTAGTCTGCTGGCCATATTGTTTTGACATGCTTCCAAGAATTGATCTGATTTTGATGACTGATAAATTGAGTTGCAGTATTTTTGGGGTTGCAAGTCTTACCAGCGAAAATGAGCATCTTTGGCCAAGATGTTGATGAGAAGCTGAAAATGAACTTCGCCATTCTGTTTTCAGTTGAAGGGATTTTTGTCCATGTGGGCAGTTTGGTGCATTCGCATGGTGCATTTGCAATATCTAAAATATGCTTATGTGCAGTTTGTCCTTTTCACCCAACAACTGGAACACTAATGTAATATTACTTTTGCCATTGTGTTTATATTTATTATGTGTTGCTGTGTTCAACGTCTCATTGGCATTTTTGGGATACAAATACCTCTGACTGTCAGTTTGACCATTGTTTTTGTAGCCCACAAGCATTCACACTTGAAAAGTTGTTAGAATGCTTGCTAGAATGACTTTGGGTTCTGTTTGCTTTGTATTTTGCTACCACAAACACAATTTTACATGAACAAATATGTTGGGAATTGCATGCAAAGATCTCAAGTCATTGCACCTCAGACCCATAGGTTACTGCGAGATAAATGTGCATTTGGAATTAAATGTGTTCATTCAAATGTGGAAATCACATGACATGTCTCCATTTGGGAACATTTCCAGATTATTTTTGTTTCATTTTTATGAGGGAATGTAAAATAGTTCAGATTTCTGAAAGCCCTTTACAAAAAAGTTGACCTTTTTAATTTGTTAAATATCAGAGAGACATTGTGTTTGGTTTGTACATTCAGGAACTGCATACTGTATGAGTCTGAGAATGCAGTGATAATCCAATGACAAACAAACTTCCTGGAAATGTTTACGGACTTCTTATTTTCATGTTTCTTCTCCGGGAATGATGTGTTGTGCTATGCCTGTAAGATAGAGGTCTGATGCAGTTTTGGCATCCTGATGGTGAATAACAAAAAATCCACCTTTCTGGTTTGATATGTGAACTATCTATGTTTAATCCACAGCAAAATAGGGTTATTGTTTCTTGTAATGTAGCATACATCTTTCATTTTGTTGCTGTACAAAAAAAAGAAAGAAGAAAAAAAAAAACAACACACCCAGAGGTGTCTCAATAGCTCTGTGAGCTAATGAACTTAACGAAACCAGTCTGAAAACATTGTGCCATATGTGCAACATGGACTCTGACACACAGTCATCCTGCGAATAGTATAACGCCTGCGATCATGGTTCTGAGGGACAGGTGTGTTTTTAGGGCCAGTGTCACTGGGCATACATCTCACGCTGTTCTACGTGATTAATCTGCACCGTGTCTTTAGCCTACTCCCCTCCATGAACTCCCGGTTCTAATCGGTCTTTCTCTCTCGCTAGCTACGCCACGCCCGTTGACTGTGCACGTGCAGCGTAGGCTGTTCAGACCACTGGGGTGCCGGCGAGACGTCCTGTATTCTGTATAAATGTACATTTGCTGTAACCCTGTGAATGATGTTACAATCAAAATTATTTGTAATATTGTTATTGGTTTATTTTCTAAAAAAAAGAAAGGAAGAGGAATGAAAGAAAAAGAAAGCCTGTTATGACTGTCCTCAATAAAAAGGAAACATTGAAGGTCATTTTGTCAACATTGAAGGTCATTTTGTCATTGAAGGCTTTTGATGTCTCAAAAGGACACTGTGAACCTCATCACCTGGTAATGTAACCAAATGAGGTAACAGTGGATTTCTAATGCACCCCACTTGGGGGCAGCACAAGCCAACATCCATTTGCCAAGGAGGCCAGCTTGTGATTTGCAAAATACATGTGAGACAGATGATGTTATTTAATAATGTAATATAGTTATGGAGACGGAATGAATGGGAATATTTAGACACTGCTTTCAGACACCATGGGTACTGAGGCTGATGAGGTGGATCCATTCTCCCCAGCTTTCATCAATAAACCTGTCAGTTTTTACTGCACAGCTCCCACTACACTGAACACATTTTTCTCTAAGGAATGAGAGGAAAAGAAAAGAGTCTGCACACTGGGCTGAATAACCAGAAGCAATAATGTGATGAATTTTAGATGCACTCTGGATGTAGGTTAGTTTGTCCTAGATGTCACATCAAAGATCAAATGTCACATTAAAATGTTGCAGCAGCGACTACTTAAGTGAGTGACATTTTTTCTCCTCGCATGAATATTTTCTCAGGGTGAACAAGTTTAGGTCTTAAAAAATGAGGACACAGGATTGGTATGAGGGCTGGCTTCTGATATGATTATAATGATGAGGGAAATCCAACTCAAAATCCTGTTATTCTATACATGAGTGTGTGAATGTGATGCTTATGTAAACACAAAAGCTTATATATAGATAGATAGATAGATAGATAAGCTTTTGTGTTTACAAAAGCATCACATTCACACACTCATGTATAGAATAACAGGATTATATGTATATATATATATATATATATATATAAAAATACAAATACACCTCTGGCTAGCCTGACCCAAAGCACGATACTGTGGTGCATGATTAAAAGGCCTTAAATTTGTTATGTCACAGTGACATTCACTTACTACTCGACTACCACTGCAAGTGGAATGTTGTCCACAATAATAATATGTGTTCTATGAGATGATGATTGAACTGCTCTGAATGGCAACATGTGAGCCTGTCTGAGAAGTTAGTTGGACAGAACAGATGTTTCTTTTAACTGTCCCCGGTGTGCGTGAGCAGGAGGAGGCTGGCAATCAAGGTTTTATTTGCAGGTTGTTTACTCCTCAATCATAATCTGTCTGTCTGGAATCTCTGCTTATATATCTGCTGTCTCCTCGAAAGTAAACAGGATGACCATGCATTTGGTAAAACAACCTCCACCGTCTGGCAACTTACAATGATGTCTGGTTAAATTATACCAAATATCTCTTACTTTTATCTTGTTAATCTCTCTTTCAATCTTTCTTCTTTCTCATATTCCTCCTCCTCTAACCTCATCCTCCTCTCTCTCTCTCTCTCTCTCTCTCTCTCTCTCTCTCTCTCTCTCTCATGTACTCTGTGCATTTGTTTCCATGCTGCTTGTCCCTTCATCCACTAGAACTGAGGTAAGTTTGGAGAGCAGGTGGAGGTAGGAACACATTGCATACATGTTGACTACTGTCACAATCTGCCTAATGCATTGTATTGGGAACTTTGGTTCTCCTCCAATTTTTTGGTGATTTAACAAAAAAACAAAAAAAGTTGAATATTATGCTCTTTATTTAATTTCTTTGTGCAATATACTGTTGGTTCACTATAGGGAAAGGGTTAGGGCTAGAAACCTCAACCTAGAAGAGGTTTTGACTCAAATATCACTGTTATGGCATTGTTACAACAGTCACTATATATTTCATTGGAAGAATCTTTATAAATACATGTATATTAAAAAGATACTGATAGCTCACTCCATTAACAAGTTCTGTTGCCTTTCTTTCTTTCTAATGGTCACACCACCAACAGGTCTAGGACAGCAGACATGCTTCCAAGCATGTTTTATTGCCTTCATAAATCATTGCTATTTTGGACTGAGTGCAGGCTAATAATACCATTTAATGTATTTTCTACAGTGTGTTGACTTTATATTCTTTTCTAAGCACCTAGCATCTAGCATCTATTATGTGCCCATCACCGACAGTCATTCAGCTCTTGTATGTTTCAATCCACTGCTAAGTACTACATGCCGAGTTCTTGCAGTTCTACCTGGTACAGTCTATTACTTTGCAGGCAAACATTAATCTCCAGCTTTACCAGGAGAACTCAGCCCACTATGCACTTTTTACTTTTTGCAACAAAGTCATAAGAGAAAAAGACATGTTCCTGTGGAAGCTTAGAGGAGTTAGCTCATGTTGGATGAGGAAGATTCAGGTGAGTGAGGTCATGTTGGATGAGGAAGATTCAGGTGAGTGACGTAATGTTGGATGAGGAAGAGTCAGTGGTTTGGCAGTGCTGTGCCAGGTCCCATGAGGTCAGCTTTAAGATGGGACTGTAGGACAGGTGCAGAGCAAAGCTGCGGACGGTTTCTGTGGTGTGAAAGTGCTGTTGCCAGCGTGGTTTCCTGGTTCCTGTTGACAGGTGTACTGTTTTAGGACATTGGCACAGACTCACACATACTCTCTGCTTTTCATTCTCTCTCTCTTGGCCCTCTTTCACACATCACCGTATCATGACCACACACTCAAACAACAATAACACAGAACACATTTTCATTCTCGTTCACTCTCTTACCAGTGCTCTTTCACTCTCTTTGTTTGTTTATTTATTTCTCTCTCTCTCTCACACACACACACACACACACACACACACACACACACACACACACACACACACACACACAGAGGGATAGAGAGAGAGACAGACCAGAGACACAGACATAAACATGTGAATGCTCCAGCACCACAGGCACTTGCTGAGGTTATCTCAGGTTTCTTCTCTCTGAAGCCCCAATGAGGATCCCGAGGGTTGGCAGCGCCTAACCTTCATCTCCTGCCCTTGACTTGCAGCCCGGGGGTTGGCACAGCGTGTGCGTTGGGCCTGGGGGCAAGCTGAGCAGGCGGGCGGTTGGGCATGCTCACACCTGCTTCCACTCGGCTAAAGACCTGACAGCTGCCTCCTCTGTCTTAGATCTCTGCAGCATTCGGAGACCGTTTTTTAAAATAGGTGAGGTGACATTTGCGGTGTGGTGCCTCCTCTTCTTTATCACCACCACCAACACTGCCGCCATGTTGGAGGACCTTCACATATCAGCTGAGGTCTCAGCTGTCTTGGAGCCACACACAGCCTCACCATGCTGCTGAATTCTCACTCTGCACTTGACATTTATCATTTTAGCTACTGACTTTCAATTATGCGTGGCAAATCAGCTTGCCTCTCTGACACCACTTGCCTCCCTTGCCCTGCACCACGCCTACTGGAGAGACTCGAGACTTCATGTCCTGTCAAAAAAAACGTTGTGGCTTTTGGATGGGCGGTCAAGCTTGCCGGAGTTGGGTTTATGTTGTTTTTTCTTTTTTTTTTTATTATGTCATGATTGTATAACAAATCCGACTAAAAGTTGTGACGTGCTTTGTGGACAGAGACACAGAAACAGGTCTTGTTTTAATTTCAGAATTCAGGATTTTCATTTTTATTTATTTTGTTTTTATTTTTATTTTTTTCGTATGTAAAAGGTTAAGACAGCATATGAAAGCATGGCTAAATCTCATTGGTCTGTGTCAAGGCTATCCTCAGGCGTATGTGATGTAACAGGAAAAGCCATTTTTGGGCAAGGCACACTTTCCGATTCATCGGAGATTTACGACATCACAGGGGGTAAGCACGAATTCAGCCCATTGTGGATTTGAAATAAACAACTACTGGGGAAGCTTTGGAGCAGCAGCCACGGAAAACATGGAGAGAGGGAAAGAAAGAGAGAGAGAGGGGGGGGGGGGCTTAAGTGATGTCGCCTGCACAGATTTTTAAGGTTATTTGTTCTGACACAGCAATTGAATGAATAAAAAAAAAATGGATGCTGCACTGAGGGATTGCTTCTGATGGATTACAGATTGGTTATTACAATCATTTCAAAGGTGAACAGCTGTGTCATTGTTTGTCATGACAAGGCAACATCCCCTTCGATGTTAAAGCAATGAAAGTTGCCATTGGGGGACGTTCACCATGAAATCCTGTTATTACAGCAGTACTCTGCTTTGTCTTGCTCATGTTTTCTCTTGTTCTAAAACAGTGAGAGGTTGACTCAGGCTATCTTTTCCTCTGTCCAGGTTTCTTCTTGTGAAGGACGAAGGACACATGGTGTGTGTGTGTGTGTGCGAGCACCATGCCACACATGTGCCAGCTGTGCCTGAGTATGGCTCTCAGGCGTGATGCAGAGAGGCCGTATAGAGTGTGTGTGTGTGTGTGTGTGTGTGTGTGTGTGTGTGTGTGTGTGTGTGTGTGTGTGTGTCTGTGTGTGTCTGTGTGTGTGTCTGTGTGTGTGTGGGGAATCTCACGCGATGTGCGTTGGAGTGCTTCGGACGCTCCCCGTCTTTACCACTGAGAGGCTCCCTGGTGGAGGCGGACACTGTGGCCAGCCAGCCGACTAACTAACTCTCCTGACAACACCCCCTTTTCCCCTCAGGGCTGCCAGCCTGCTCCCTAACACACCCCCCTCCACACACACTTCTGTGGTTGCTCGCTTCTATTTACCTCTGTTCTAATCCCCCCTTTCTCCCCCTCCCTCCCTCCCTCTCTCTTTCTCTCCCCCCCCCCTTAGCGTCTCTCTCTCTCTCTCTCTCTCTCTCACTCACTCGCTCTCGCTCCCTCAATCTCGGTCTCTCCTCCTCTTACTCGCTCAGAGCCAACGGGCTGCTACTTGATCCACACCGCCTGCTACATGATCTCCTGGAAAACGGCACTCAACGGCGTCTCCGGTCCTGCTCGCCGCCCGAGCTCTGTCAGATTGCCATCGGAGAGAACAAAGATGCCTTCGCGGGGACATTGATTCCGTTTTTCCTTCCGTTTTGCTCCCCCCTCCCTCTCCCTCCTTCTCCTCCTCCTCCTCCCCCTCTCCTGACCTCCTTCCCTCTGACCCCCCAGCCCCTGTCTCTTGCCCCCCTCACCTTGCCCCCGTTGCCTCCTCAGTAAACCCTCCCATTCTTCCCCATCACCTCTCACCTCTTGACAATGTTGTCATGTGTCCACTGGCTGCAGCCTCTCCTTGCCTTGCTCTCCTCCTTGCTCGCCTTGGTGTCTTGTGGTAATAGCTGCCCACCCAGCTGCCTCTGCCCGGACCACCATACCGTGGACTGCACGGGCCAAGGACTGACCCGCCTGCCCGAGTCCATCCCGCTGGACGTCCGACGGCTGCTGCTCTCGGACAACTGGATCCCCTGGATCCCCTCGGACTTCCTGGTGCTCTACAGCGACCTGGTCTACCTGGACCTGCGGAACAACTCCCTCTCCCGGGTAGAGCCGGGGACGCTGAGCACCTCGTCCCGCCTCGTCTTCCTGGACCTGGGCAGCAACAACCTGACGGAGATCCCCTCGGGGACCTTCCGGGACTCGCGCAGCCTCATCAAGCTGCGTCTGGGGAACAACCCGTACCTGAGCGCGGTCAGCGCGGACGCCTTCTCGGGCCTGACCTCGCTGCGGGAGCTGGAGCTGGAGAGGAACGCGCTGTCGGGGCTGGACGTCGAGGTGCTGAGCCAGCTGCCGTCCCTGCGGGCGCTCCGCCTGGAGGGCAACCCCTGGGTGTGCAATTGCAACTTTGCCAAACTCTTCCTATGGCTCATGGAGAACCAGCACAAGCTCCCAACTGGTAAGCCGCTTAAGCCTGTTTTTTTTTTTCATGCTGTGTTCTGTTCTGCGTGCATTCTGCCCCTGGGATTCCGTACATACTGTACTGTAATAACACAGATAATGCAAATACATCAAGCCCACCACCATGTGATCGCCTGCCTCAAACATGCGTGATAGTCGCACGTCAATAGTCGAGTGATGCACTCAGGAGACCCAGATGGATGGTCTCTAAAGTCACTTGGAACTTCCTCTGGAGAGCCATCTTCCAATGTGTCCATCTAGGAATGATTAAGAAAGAGAGAGGGAGCTGGGGAACACATAAAAGAAGGCACGCACCTTTTTAGCACATTTAACATAACGTGACATCTGCTAACACAGAGATGCCCTCCGGGGCATACCATGAAATATTTCTCATTGTATGCCAGAGACTGGATAATATACAAACAAGTAGAACAGGGGGGGTTTCATAAATCAGAAACACTCCTAGAAAAAAAACATCTTGGAAATGATATTGTGTAGTTTGGCTCAGTGCTGTTGTGTCTGGAGGAAGGTTTAATTAATTCCTCTTTCCTCACTGAGGATACCACTCAGCAGGAGCACCCAACAATTTGGCCAAATTTGTTTACACATGCATAATTCATTAGCATTATGCCCACAGGTATTGTGTCTCAATTTTGTCAACCAATCCTTGCATCACATCACAAATCATATCAATTATTAACTCTGTCCTCAACAGCGTATTAGTTGGCTTTGTAAACAACAAGATGATCTCTTTGTGAGCAAGCAAAGAAAGCCTGTCCTTAAATATAATGGTCTGTCCTATATTTTGAAGAGGTGACCAATTTATTGTTTTCCTCTTATATTCCTACTAGACTTTGTTATGCCTTACTGCCACACCAGAATGTTACAGAGAAGTAGAATCTCTAAACACTCTTCTACTGTGGTGTTGTTATTGCAGACTGTTTTAGCATAATTCTATCACCAATTTGATGTTACTAGTGAATTGAAATGCTGAATAATCCAATCAAGGGTTTGACACACAGGTTGACTTTCTGAAGACATAATTTAGCTCAGATGACCAAAGAAAACAATGACTGGGCTTTCATTCCCAAACACGTTATCTCAGATTCAATAGACTTGCACTTGCAATCGGTTTGCAATGACACGTTATCATCTGTCACTTTAATACAGTAACTAATCTGAGACCATGTAAGGACCACAAAATATGAATATGAATGATTGGATTAAATAGAGGCTCCTGCAGCCAGATTCCATCCAATTCTCTGCTTCTGTGCTTTACAACCGTGTCAAGTTTCTACCTCATTCCAGCCGCAACAGACTGAAGAGCACCTCATAAACCTCCCTCTCTCCTCCATCCTGGCACACAACAGTGGAAATTAGAAAGCGTGAACAAGCAGACATATCCCATAAGTGGATGCCATGGAAACTGCTCACACCCAGCGCACACTCCAGAGTGTGAAGTCACGATGCATAGGCGTGAAGCAGACACAGATGCTGGGCTGGGATTGTCTCAATCACATGCACGATATGGACACTGGCGGCCCGGGATGCACAAATGCTCACCTGGCCGTGAAAATAAATGTGAGCGTGCGCTGTGCTCTGTTGTGCACTGGCCGAGGCTGACAAGACAAAGAGAGCACATGTGGGGAAGAGTGCGGAGAGGAGCACTAGAATGTGGCATTTCACCAGGATGATTTAACATGTAGCTTACGTTTAAAAATGTATTATTACATAGGAATAATAATAATAATAATAATAATACGCTTTATTTGTATAGCACATTTCATACACAGAATGAAGCTCAAAATGCTTTACATTTGGAGCATTTAACAATAGAGAAAAAAGAAGTAATAATACAAACAAATAAACAAACAAAACAATAAATAAAACATGAGAGATTTAGAATTGAGTAAAAATGAGAATTCAGAAGATGGTAAGGAGGTAGATACAACAACACATACAATACAACTAATGCAGTGAGAATTATTCTTGTCCCTTGTGTTGTCACTTGTGAAATCTATCGAGTCTTTTAACTTTACACTCTGGCAGTTGCACACCGACCAACATATAGTCTCATAGAAGTATTATTTTCTCGACCATTTGGAATCACTATTGATTTGACATTTTCATTGTCATGTGTAAATGAATGCAGGGATGCATTCTGGAACAAGTTAGTGGCCTTGGATGGATTGGAAATTCTAGAGTGTAGTTACTTTGTTCTCTCCAGTGCACTTGGACTAATGATGAGCATCCGCACATGTATAATTAAATGTGACACCAAATAGGACACCGCCGACAACACACCTACTGAGTGTCAGGACCGCGTGTTGCCACTACAGGGGTTTCAACATCCCTAAAAGGTGAGAACCAGCAGGCCTTTACAGGACACACGGCTTTGTTCTGAGGTGTTTTGCAGGCGGCCATTCAATGTCCCCATGGTACATTTGTGTGCCCGGCTGAATTCATGAGGCGAGAGAACAACAGCAACAAAAAGAAACACGCCATGGTCTTCCAGCAATGCTTTGCTTTTGTGCTTTTTTGGGGGGGCTTTGATGTAGTTCCAGTGTAAAGCACTTTGGTTTTCTGGCATGGTGCAAGCGACTGGCCTGACCGTGCTGAGCTGGGGGGACGTCCACGTGACTCTGACAACAAAGGAGGCTGAGGTCGCCGAGTCCCCTCGCATGTGGAAAACCCCTTCTGGTCTGAGTGACTCATCCGGCCAATCACAGCCCTGCGTTTGGCTGATAGTGATGTCAACTGATGTTTGCCAATGACAGCACAGTGAGAGAGCAAACATTTCACAGGGGACTCTTTCCTGTATTGTTTTCATTTCTTCTTCTTTTTTAAATAATCATTATAGATAATGTGACACTATTAAAGCCATTAGAGATTAATCAGAGGCTTGTTCCAGGGCAAACAAACATGGGACTAATGGAGATATAACAGACAAACAGGACAACAACACACACCTCTCGTTGTGCAACCAACCTACAGAGAGCTGTGAATTAGATAGCACTGTGACTGACTCCTGACCTCAATGCACTTCCAGGCGTGTGAAAGACGAGAGAGTGTCTCATTTCATGAATATTCAAGAGATGCCCACACAGCCACATCATACAATCTTAGAAAACTAATATGCAAAGCCCACTGAGTCTTGAGCAAGGTGTCCCTTGTACTGGCAGAGGTAGTGTTTGAAAAAAAAAACAAAAAAAAACAAAAGTGTGTGCTTCCATTGTGTTGCAAAGAAATTCTTCGGCTGGCTACAGAGTTTGTTCTGTCCGAGGGTGATTAATGAGCACCCGGCGTCGCTACAGCTGCGTCTGTCAGTGGAATACTGTTATCACGTCGGGGATGTTCCCCTTTAAATCTGTCATCTGGTGTCCGATGACCACGCTCTGGTAAAAGCAGATTAAATTCGGCTTCCGTGAAAACCAAGGCGGAGACCAAATGGGGGAGGAGAAAAAAAAACTCACAAATGATTGTTTGGCTCAAAGAGCACAGGCACAAATTGGAGACAATCCCAGCCCACTTCTCTGCTGGCGTTATATAATTTTTGGTCTCTAAATGATGCCCAGGCCTAGATACTGCGAGACTAGACCCACCATTGCCAGTGGGCAGCACAGAGTCCAACAAAGAGCTCTCTTTCTGTCAGTACAGAATCACTGTTTATAGGCTTTGATAGGTTTGGGCACAAACACTTGCGCTTCCTAAGAATAAGCTTTGCAGTGGGATCACAAAAAGGAGCTTAGTCCAGTTTGTAAAGGCCATATAGTATTTTGTTAGAGGTCAGACAAGCAGGCATGTTTTCAGGCAGGCCTTGAACAGTGATCTGAAAAGTTCACTCACAGTAGTTTTGTGTTTCACCTGACCTCGCAATAGACATGTCAAATCGCATGAATGTTCAGCGCCCCGTGTTACATCTCTAACCAAGCTTCAGCAATGTGCTGTTGGCCCCGTTCCAGATCACCAGCACCATCTGAGGCATGCTTGATTTCAGGAATATTAACATCCTCAACAAGAACAGAGCAACAAAACATCAGTAGAATTTTAACATTCTATGATCTTATAAATACACCTGCAATAACAACAACAACAACAACAATACTAGTTGTTGTCATAGAATTCTTTCTATGGGGTTTGTATACTGAATAAAGCTATTCCACAAGAAATACTGAGAAGTTGAAGTAGAAAAAAACTACTGTAGACAAGTAACTGACTATTAAAACAGAAAAATAAACATGGGCAGGTGCATCACTCTCAGAAAATCAAATGCAACAAATGCACAACTTCTCTACACTATTCAAACGTTGTTGTTTTATGTACTGTAATGTCATGAATGTACTGTATGTAATGTCAAGTGATGTTGTGCGGGTCTCCAAAGAATTCACAGAAGCAGTAGAAGCAGTAGCCTAACTCTTTTAGATGTGTGGTTTTTTTTCGTTTTAAGGATCTGATTGAGTAGGCTTTCTGGCACTCTGTGTCAGAGCATCACACGATACTGATTCAGGCCAGTAAATCTCTCTAAACTCATCACCAGAGGAAAAAACATTTTATCGGCTCATACCATGCAAGTGTGGCCCTGTTCTAAGAGGACACGGAAAGATGTGCACATTGTCACCAGGGGCCTGATCTGGAAATATAAAAGCCTCTCATTCTTAACCATATATATATATATATATATATATATATATATATATATATATATATATATATATATATATATATATATATATATATATATATATATATATATTATGTTCTTAACTCTCCATCATTCTTTACTCCATGTCCATCACACCATTTGCTGGGCCATGTTAACGTGTGAAATGAAATTTTGCTTTATAAAATCACAAGTATTCCTCTGATTTGTATGACATTCTGAATCATGTACTGTACCAATAACTTATTCTTGACATTGCAGTATATTCTAACTGGCTTCTTCTACAAGCAACACTTTATTATTGATATGCCTACACAGTTTTATGTTTGCCTTGATGACACAAGAAATAAATATCTAAATATACAAAAGATTTTCTTATGTAAAAAAAGATATTAAAAGGAAAAATATGTCCCATATGACTCAATTACAAAATGGAGATAAATATTATGACTCTCATGTTAAGATATAATCCCCAGCTCACCTAGTAGTTAGTATAATAACTTGCACAACATTTCTGGGAAGCATAAACTTTGCACATGTTTTTGCACATGTTTCTGTGCATGCCAAACTTTATTAAATCAGGTCCGTAAGAGTTTATTGTACTCCGTACACGGTGTACTTTGGCATATTTCAATCAAGTAATTGAGTGCCAGTGCAGATCATTTTGTACATCTGTCACATTCTCTTCCACAGAGCTCAGCATTAGCATAAGCTATCGCAATATTGTTATTATTGTGCTTTTGTCCAAATACTAAAAAAAAAGAAAAAATAATAATAATAATAATAATAGTACAGGAGTCATCACACTGATTTTGAAACACAAATCTCTATTTGCTGCAATGCAAAGCAGATGACAGCCAACCTTGGACAGGAAACCTGTCACCGTTAAGAGGCTTGTACATACAGTATTTTAATATCTCAAGCATATTCAACCAAAAGGTGAAGGTACAGAACAGATGGGACAGGCCACGGCACTGCTACCTGGGGCTCCAGTGTTAAGCTTCAGTCCCCTGGAGACTACAGTTAGCACCTGATGTGCCATGTTTTCTTTTGCCCTTGGAAAACCTCTGAACCTTTAACACAACAATGCGTGTGTGTGTACCTACAGTACATTTCTTCCACTTTTTGGTTCATTAATGCAGCCTGTATTAGCTACAGTACACTGCATTTGGCACTGAAGCACTGCGGGACATAAAACATACAGTATCTGGAATGCATGAGGATGAAGATGTTTCAGAAACAGGACACTCCTGTGAGACTAATGTGACAACTGACCTTTTCGTATACCACAAGACTCATTTGGACTAGCAACATCCACACTATTTCAAAGGACTTTTGAGGAAGGCAGCTGCTTCTACAGGACAAATGAGCAGCTAGGCACAATCCATCTGTGGCCATTTAGTCATGTTGCCTTTGAACAAACATAAGGGAGAAAATCCTAAAAAGGGCAAGGCAAATACAGCCAAGCTTTCATGACAGCTTTATCAGATCTTAGTCAGATTGGATCAGTACATTTCCATAAGTGACCCAGGCCATTGCTCATGCTAAAGGGGTTTGTGGATTGTAAACGGAGGGGCATTGCGTCTACCGAGGGCATCAAGTATGCTGGGGCCACCACAGAATTCAGTGCCAACATATAGCAAGAGGGACTGGGGGGCATAAACAAGTACCCATGGTGTTGGTAAAAGAGATGGCATGGAGTGGACAGTGACATACCAAGTTAATGACCTTGCCCTCATCTCTCTCTGTCTCTCTCTCTCTCTCTCTCTCTCTCTCTCTCTCTCTCTCTCTCTCTCTCTCCCTCTAACACTAACACACACACACACACACACACACACACACTACCATGTAGCGGTTGCCTTGACAGAAATGGATGAGGATATTCATCAGTTGCTTATTACCTCAAATGATAAATTACTTGATAAGTTGAAAAGATGCGTCTGAACAAGAGAAATTTGGTATGAACATAATGTATGATTCTTGATTGTGCATACAGCGAACATCAACCATTTTCCACTTAGGCTAATGCTTGTTTAATGTTACTGTATCTGACTGTGTTTGTTGTAAGTGCCCTGCTGAGAGAGACTGCAAATGCACTGAAATGAATAGGCTATCTACAGTACATTATTTACACATTTAAATGTATCCAAACAATGTGTCCCATCACACAGACCATAGTCTTCACATTGAGATGAGGTTGATCAGAAAATGGCATCATTTTTAAACTATTTTCTGTGCATGTGCTGGATGCACTGAATCACACACCCTATTCATGTTTCTGCCATCTAAGTTGACCTCGGTATTGCTTGTTAAAGTAGTATTCCTAAAAAAATACTGTAATTTCAAATGTGAAACTCAGCTTGAGTATCACTGATCATTGTATCACTACATCATTGTGTATCACTGTATAAACTCTATAGCATTGAAGCATGGACGGATTATGAACTTTCGGGCCCCTGGGCCCAGATGTAGTAAGGGCCCCCCACTAATTGTTGCATATGTGTATGTGTATGTGTGTGTGTGTCGGGGAGGGGGGGGGGGGGGGGATTTTTCATTTGTTTGATGTGATTTCCTGTATTCTGCATTTGCATTTTTTTTTTTTGCATTTTGGGGATGGTCAATACTTTAATTCAATCAGATTCATAGCCTACATCCTGATTTGTTGATATTGAGGCAATGATTCCATGCAATGGCTTGGGCTTCAGGGCCCTCTGACCCCTTGGGCCCCTGGGCATGGGCCCGGCAAGCCCGTGCAGTAATCCATCCCTGCATTGAAGCAATGTAACAATGTAGCAGTGTTTTGTTGTTGTTGTTGATATCTGATATCAATGTTATGAAGTTGACCTGTGTCTTCCCACTGTAGGCCTGGAGGGGATGGAGTGCTCCTTACCGGTGGATGGGCGCCAGGTGCCTCTCAGCATGCTCTCGGAGGACAGCTTCCGGGAGTGCCGCGGAATCCTCACGGTCACAGACTATCTCATCGTCATCTTCTCCGGGATTTGTGTCTCGGTGGCGGCCATCATGGCCAGCTTCTTCCTGGCCTGCACTGTCCACTGCTTCCAGCGTTGGATCAAGTTCACCAAGTCAGACAAGGTAGACGTGGAGGAGTGAGGAGAGGGAGAGAGAGATTGAGAGAGAGAGAAGGAGAACTGAAGACAATCCACACTTTGATCTTACCCCAACAAACACTCGGCTACCCATGCTGCACCTCTGCTTGGAGGCTCACAGTGAGGCGGACTGGAAAAAAGGTCCGAAACACGAACACCACATACTTCCCATGCTGCTTGTCTACGTCCAAGGTCAAATTATCCAATAGTAAAGGTAATTTAACGTGAGACTCTACAGACTGTATGAATGAAAGTTTGACTGATGCAAAAAGTTTTAAGGGTCTGACGGCTAGACTGACGATCCACTCATTTGAACCAAGCCTTAAGACTAAAACTGTTTGAAACACGGAGCATTTGGAGTCCCTATCTTTCGCACAATCAGAGAGCGAAGCACGTGAATACTGATGAGGGAGATCAGATGTATTCAATGTCATAGAGGTTTTCCAAATTCTGCCACAAGCACTTTACAATACATGCACAAGATACAACAGACGACAGAAGTCCCTGACACGGTTACACCACCAAAGATAGCATCTACTGTAGTAGGCTAACAGCTGACATTACTACTTATCTCCATCCAATTAGAGGCCAATTCTTTGATAGCTCTAGTTCTAATCTGATGTACGCAATGACTGTAAAAAAAATCTGTGGACAGCATAGGCCTATGCTCAGTCAAATGTGGAAACACCTGAAGGAACTAAAATAAGGTGACCAAATAAGGTCAAGTCTGGTTCCTATATGTACTGGTGCAAAAAGCACTTACTGTGCAGACACATGGCTCCAATTTGACCAGCATGGCCAAGTTGAAGAGCATGGCGCATTTGTTTTTTACATTCATTGGGTGGACAAGGGAGAGATCAGGGACAGATTCTGTCCACAGTCCAACTGGACATACTTTACAAGCACATCATTCTTAATTGAACACACTGTTGCCACTGTTTCAATGTGGTGCAAATCAGAAAACATCTTCAGCATGTATCATGACCTGATTGGCTAAACCATGGGCATACATACCTTATACCTAGATGGTTGCTGAAACAGGTCTGGTCCTGACACAAGAGAGCTATGCAAGGTGAGAGCCATATCTGTTCCATCCCTGCTAAGGGCATTTGTTTAGGTTTAGCTCATTTCATTTTGAATATGTGCGTGTCTCATTAAGGTTTGTTTTTTATTATGTGTAAAACTGAAAAAGGATGTGGAAAGCTGAACTGTGCTGAGTAACAAAATGAAAGATTTGACTTGGCAATCTGAAGCTTCATTATTAGCGGACCAACAGCTTGTTTCTGCTGGCACAACAATACAAATATTTTTTTTTTATGAAATGACAAATTGATAATTCAAAGGTTTATGCCTGTTTGAAACATATCTATATGTGTCCAAATGTCTTATTAGCATTTGTATTACAAAATTTATATTTTGAGATATCCGTCATGTTCTGGACATATGTTGTGTTTATGTTTACAAATTTGGTTTTGGAAAATACCATTAGAGAATTGAGAGAGAAACACATTGAGATAAAAGTTTGAAATCACATTTTAGGTCAATCCAATTATTGCGAGGCCAGATTAATGACTTAATTCAAATATATGTAAATGTATGTATTTGTTTGTTTAACAGTGATTTTTTGTGGAGGTTTGGACAGCACAACTGAACACTTTGAGGGTCCCCATGTGTAGGCCTAACTACACGAATGCTCCAAAAGCATAACAGAGAGATTTCTTATGTCTGAATCCAAATCTAGAGGACACTATTTCTTTAAATAAACATTAACATAAACATTAGCAAAGAAAAGCTAATGCAACATTCACTTTATAAGAGCTCTTATTTTCCTAACTGAATGTCTGCCCAGGCCATTGTCTAGAAACTGGGCACCTTTTGTAATATTTCATGCAAAAATGTTTGAAAATAGACTATATGTAGCAAATAATTTCTTCCACTCTCACAAGAACAGTGCATACAAGTTGGTTTCAGAGTTCTGGCCCACTTGTTGTAATGTAGTCATTTTTGACTGTATGGTTTCCTGATTGTCTGGCCTGGATTGTCTGATTGTCATGTTTGCACAACAATTTAAATATGATATGCAATACCATCACCATTACTAATGTGGAATAATCAGCTATTATTCATTAATGAATAATTGAAACATTCATATGCTACAGTTGTGATGAATATTAAAATGTCCTATTTTCCAACCGAGAGGCTACTATTCCAGAGAAAATCTTCTCTGTCCACACAGCAAAGAAAAGAAGAAAAAGAGAGAATAAATTGTATATGTACAGTCTTGACTTGAGTGTATAATTTCATTGTTCTTATGGTATTGATTCCATGTTGTTTATATTTTTGATACATCAATAATAAATAATTACTATGAATAAAAGAACATAGCAACTTGACAGAAGGAATTTTTTCACTCTGTATCATAAAACAGTTTGTTGCAGCTTAATCTCTCAGGAAAATGCTAAAAGGTGGTTATGACTACACAAAATACTGTGATAATGCAATTTTGACTAGTTTTGTTTAGCAAAAGGTTTCAAATTAACACATTGTCATGCTTCATAGACATTGATGTAAAAATCATGTCAACAGGTCAAACATTCAACACCATCATATTTTAAAGCAGATCATTTAACCTGTGCCAATCAACAGTGATAAAATATTGGTCAAACATCAACTGAAAGACTGACCTGTCCACACATTTTTCATGTGAGAGTATAGCCTTGACCTGTGACTACACAGTATTACCTATTATATTTATTAATCTAACAGCAAACAACCAAATTGGGAGATACGGTTTGTGAGTGACGGAGCTGTTTTCCTCTTAGCTCTCTGCCGTTAAAAGGCTTGCTGTGTTTTGCTCAGCGTTGAGAGTGTCGAGGATGGGGGATGTCCCTGACTGAGCAACAGTGACTCGTGTGTTTATAAAGCAACCTGACAGCATACAGTTGCTCCTCCCGGGCATCATGCAACAAACAAGCAAACAGTGCATCAGTGTATCCTCTGTTGTCAGCATAGGAGAAAACGCGCCTTCAAAACGAGCAAGACACACAGAAAAGAGAAAGATGTTACCACTATTTGTGAATCGTGTTTTCTCATCGTCTGTGGAAGAGTATGAGAGGTGACAGGGAAAGGGAAAAAAGGGGAGGGGGGATGAGGATTCTCCAGCATCCCCTGAATTCGTATTGTTACCATGGTAACGTGGCTGTGGGCCAATTGTGTTGGAAGCAGAGACAGCGCTGAGGAAGAGAGGCTTTTGGATTTGCCATGTCACTACTGTCTTTCTCTCCCTCACTCTTTCTCTCCCTCACTCTCTTTCTCTCCCTCACTCTCTTTCATATCTTTCTCTCACTTCCTCTCTTTCTCTCTCTCTCTCTTTCTCTACATCGCCTTCTTTCTGTTACACACTCTGCCCGTTTTCTCACGTGCACTGTTTGCCATCTTGTCATCCATGTTTAGATATGCAATACATTTCACATTCAAAATTGGTGCAAATTGAATTAGAATTATTTCATGCATTATTTTGATTACTAAAATGCAGATTTGTGTGTGTTCTGTTCTGTGTGTTCAAGCTCTTGGATTTCATTCCATGCTAGCAAGTCTCTGACCTACTGTCAACCTCATCTACAGATCAAAGAAATTTGCAGTAAACAGGGGCTGTTAAGCCCTGAAATAGAGTGCTTTGTAGAGGGTCTTATTTTTTAGTGTGAAAAAGAGTGAATAGAAATGCAAGCGCAAATGCATACTTTATCATTTTGTCACAGTTATGCTCTATTTTTAGTTTAGATGTCACAAGACTCACACCTGAGTATAATTTAGATGTAGCAAGACTGACTAAGTTGGAAGGGAGGACATTGGCATTAAAAGAGATGGAGGGCAAGCTAAACCTTGACAAAGTTCACCAACATAAATAATTGTGCGACTCCTACTTCTTCCATCTACAAAAAAAAAGAGAGCAACGATTAGTAATTAGTATAAAAACTGCCATCCCATGCCTGACCACTACAGCATCATCCATTTCGGATCATCTGTGTTTAACCCACATTCCAGGTTAACATTCAATCCCACTACGATGACATACGATCCCACTCGTTAACAATTTACGCGTTCAAGCATGAGAGCGAAACCTGGCTCCCAAACAACGTGATGGACACACACAACCTGCTCCAAGCACATCTCTATACTGTTTCTGCAACCAATGCTGCTTTATTTACACTGATACTGAAGACTGTGTACCCTTCCACTGGAGGCTGTAATTACTTGGCTCAAATGACATCCCATTTTGTTCTCTAGAACAGCCTCTGTACTAGTTTGTGTGAGAGCACTTTTATGCAGCTGACAAATGTGAGACACCGCATGATATAATATTGTAATGTCACATTTAGTGATATCATGAGAGAATGAAAGAGAGAGAACTTGTGTGTGTGTGTGAGAGAGAGAGAGAGAGAGAGAGAGAGAGAAACACAACACAACACAACAACCCCCCACATCCATTGTGATGAGAGCAGATGTGGAGGTTTGTGGAGCTGTGAGCTGGAACAGATGGCTGTCTTTGCCACTGTGGACATGCTCTGGATTATGGCATGGCATAAAACCAGCCAGGGGGGTGTGGACATCCACATCTGGCCAGATTATGGAAATGTGCTGCGCTGCTCCGTGTGCCCCACTGTAGAGCTGGGAGTTTAACTCCCAAAGATATGTGGCCGGCATAGACAGACCTATTGTCTGGTAGCCAGGAGAGTGTGCATGCGTGAGGAGAGAGTTCACCAGCCCTTTTTACCCTGTGGCAGGCCTGCATGGACCAGGGATTACTTAGTGGGGTCTGTGTGGATTACTGCATCCATCCAGTGCATTTGAAAGAGCTGATGAACTTGTGGGGATCAGTCAGTCCTGTAATTAGAGATGAGAGTTTCAGATCATATCAAGGCCAGTAGTCCGAGTCATTACAGTGAATGAATCAACAAACAGTGTTAAGAGTGATTGCACGCATCTGATGCACGTTATGAGTAAATGAGTAGGCTACTGTACACTCCATTCTAGCTATGAATCATGAGCAGCTATCAATCTCTCTTACTATACATGAACCCGTGATTCTTCTGTAAAGAGTTATTCATTAATGCAATTAATGTCAAGGAAATGTTATTTGCAGCTCATACTCCAATAGCAGACTCAAGTTCATTTCACTGAAAGATCAGCCCACTGTGAAACATGCTTAGACTAGATTATAGGACAACACAAACACTGCGTATGGACTATTGCATATTGATTTCACTGTCAATTAAATTGTATACAGGCTTTCACTACAACTGATTGAAATAAACTTGATGACATCCTCTCAGATGTTCCACACACACTCACACACACACATAGAGAGAGAGAGAGAGAGAGAATCAAAGATTTTCCATGGATTTTTTTTTTCCGTTTTTTTTCGCAGTTGTAACCCTCTGAATAATAATCTTTAATCCTTTATGCTTTTTGCATCCTTTTTTGACATGTATGCCTACTGCAGAGCTTTAAGCTATAGGCTATGTCAGTGGTTAAACCTTGAGGTTCTACACCTTTTACCATTACAAAAACAGCTTTGGTACACGGGTTCAAATCGATGCTTTAAAATGTATCTTACCTAATCAAAAATTGTCACACGATCATTTAGGGTTACACGTAAAGCTTCTGTTTTACAATCAAACATTGAGTCAGGTGCTTTGTTCTCTCTCAGTGTGTGCAAATGTGCCCCCATGCGATTGATATTGAGATTGCAGAACTAGTAGGCTAGCTAGTACTCTTTGGCGTGTCTTTCAATTATGTGAGTAATTTTGTAACTTTCTAAACAAATGGAAAGGTATTTTTGTGTGGAACTCGCAGATGTGGCGCTCCAAATCGGACCTATAAAATCGAATCAATCTGACATCCGGACGCTAGATGTCCGCAGTGTTCAGAATTTCATGCTGGCTGCTGCCTGTATGTTTTTGTCACGTGACAGGAAAAACACTGTTGGAACTGCTATCATATCAGGAAGCGTTGTCTTATTATTTTTGTGTGACTTTGGAGAAGAAAGAGAAAGCAAGCAGTCTCATACTGACAGGAGACATTATTTGTTTTGTTTGTAGTTTTAGCGATAGCAACTCTGCGGCGTATTTTAGCAAAGACTACCAAATTGTTCAGTAGCCTATACTTTGATGCATCGTGAGCTGGTCAGTTTAGTATCACAGCTAGCTGCGCCAGTGAGTTTCACAACAGAAGTACACACAGCTAGCTAGCATAGCTGGCTGCGCTATTATGAGAGCTGCCAAAAGCTAGCTAGCATCTCATGTTGACGTTATCTATCTACCCAGTCACAACCTTGTCTCCAGTGCATTGTGCACTCTAGTGACCACAATGGCATTTTGACAACTACTTTTGTTTTTTTGAATCGTTGTGTTTTGATGCTGCTGATGGGGAGGACTGTCCGACACCAGTGTCAGCCCGGGGAACTATTATGTTAGGTTTTGAATAACAAGCCAAGTTGAAGTTACTGTTTATATTTTGTTGACAAGGACACTTTCAGTTGTCAGCTAACAGACTGGTTAGCTGGAGTGTTTGAAAATGGAATTTGATTATCAGAACGACTAAAAGACACATTGATATATGCAGCAAAATGGTAAGTTGTCACATTTTGATAATGCCTTGTTAGTATTTTAGAATGACAGGACCAATTCTCCCAGTGCTACCTAACATTAGACATCTCAGTAAGCGAAACTGTCTCATCGATTGTTTAGTCTCACATGACTTTCATCTTAACGTTACAACTTACAAGGGGGGAAAGTTACATTTGAGATGAGAAAGTTTTCAGTATGTTATGAAACATTGGGGCACACAACACATTTCACGCTCTAGTTGTTCTTTAGCTAACTTAGCTAACGTTACTAGGTGTTGCACCAGATAGTGACTAGCATAGCTAGCTTACTATGAACTGAAAGTCACCACGTCAAAGTGGTGGTCTATCAACGTTTAGTTCCCCTTTCAAGGAGATATTTAACAAGAAATGAGGTTCGTTTTTGCAACTCAGTGCTGGTTTGATCACAGTTACATGCTAAACTTATTGTCATAACGCTCATTTTGTTGGCAAGCTATGGTAAGTTCGAGTAACATGATGTTAGCTTAGCTGTGCAGCTAGCTACATTTTAGTATGTCAAATTCAAGCTTATTCAACGCGTATCTAATTTGATGTTCCGATGTGCTTAAATTGGTCTTTCATTTGTATCAGTGATTTATTTTATTCATTTTCCTACCCATATACGACAGAACATGCTAGGCATTGACTGCTTTGTCTAACGTCTATAATGCTATCGATAACTGTTACTTTGCTTCAAAAGTGTTTGTGTTCATTGCATCCTGTCTGTTGCCAGCGTCGTCTCATATTTTACTGTTGTGCACATGAACTGCAGGCCAATCCGGGCATATTAACTTGTCTATGGTTTGTCCGATATCTTTACAAAGATCAGGTGAAATCTACAAATGCTAAGCAATGTCTTGTTTGCTGTTTGTGTTGCTCAACTCAGACTCCAGACTCATGGTGTGAACGCTGACCCCTCCACTCTCTAACTCTCCCCTTCCAACAACAACTCATAATGTTGGAGGGACTTGTTGCCTGGGTACTGAATACATACCTTGGCAAATATGTCAGTAACTTGAACACTGACCAGCTCTCCATCGCCCTTCTGAAAGGTATGGTACCTAAATAATGGGACTTGGTCAGTAGTTCTTTTTCAGCCTCCAGTGTTACTAGGCCGGCCCTCACTATGTTGTTGCTTTTTGCAGGGGCGGTGGAGCTGGAAAATCTACCCTTGCGGAAGGATGCTCTGAGGGAGTTTGATTTGCCCTTTGAGGTCAAAGCAGGTCTGTGAGATTTATTTTCCCACAATGGTTGCACACCTGCTTCTTTGTCTCTGTAGTCCTTATGGCATATTGATATGTTGGAATTAATGAGTTAATGATTCTGGGTTTTGATTCTCAATATATTAGGCATAAAAATTGACACCATACAAACTCATCTGCTGAATATTCAAACTGTAACTATAGAATTGCTGTTATCAGTACAGCTTGATTACACTTTGTGCATCTCTACATGATTCATTTTGCAGTCACCACATGAAGATAAGTTGACTTCAGTCATGAGAATTAGTGTCTGCATAGATGCATTACAGTTGAATGTAAACATTCTTGTTTGGCAAGAAAAGAATATGACGTTCTTGTTTTGCCTTATCTCACATGCAGTATTTGACTAGCTTCTCTCTAGCACAGACTATCACCAGAGCATTCAATGCGACATATTATTTATCACTGGACTCTGTGCTTGTAATAGGCTTCATTGGGAAGATCACCCTGCAGATCCCATTCTACCGGCCGCACAGTGAGCCATGGGTCATCTCCATGTCGCAGCTGAACCTGATTATTGGGCCCGCCCGCCCTCAGGAATTTGACGAGGAAGAGGAGAAGGAGGTGGAGCGTGAGCGCAAGAAACAGCTGCTCAAGGCACTGGAGGACAAGTGGAAGGTGGGAGGAAAACTGGCTCGACCCGTCAATTAGAAGAAAAGCACAAGCATAAAATGCTGTTTGCGCTATGGCAGTGAGCCATGATGTTTCTGTCTGGGGAGATTTGTGTTACTGCTAAGTGTCACAATAAATCTGCAAACTCATAATTGCACAGTACTACCACATGCCACATTTGTTGATAATGATAATGATGATGAATCTCTTTAATAACAATGATGAATCTCTGTAATAATAATGCATCTTTCCTGAATTTGTCAATTATGTTTTGCTATTATATATGCACTGTTACATTGAAATGGGGTGGCATGACCTGGTAAACGGGTTTCATTATTTCATTTGAGGCTATTTGAAATGTGTTCTTTACTGCAGAGCGAGTGTGAGCAGAAAGGGGAATCATACTGGTACTCGGTCACTGCCTCGGTGGTCACCAGAATAGTGGAAAACATTGAGGTAAGCCATGCATTTGCAGCAAGATGGATTACGTACCCACTAGTGTATTGCAGTGTTTACTGTTTGGAGTTGATCTCCATAAATCTCTTAAATACTGTTTTTTTTTATTTGGGATTTATAGTTTGGGGCAAATAATTAACATGATAGATATAATCCTCAAATACTGACCCCACACAGATGATACAGAATCCACTGCACAGCGCTACACATTTTTAGTCCACGGATGCTGATCCTTGACCCAGAAACTCCTTATGTGTCTACTGCCAAGAATTCTGCTTTTCTTAAATTGTCTTAAAAAGCAAAATCACTTATTTTTTATCTTCTTAGTGGGGATATTCAGTGTACATTGTGAAAGTGTGTAGCATGTCCAAAGTTGCTCTTCTGTGTTGCTGACAACTTTGTTTCTTTTTAGCTAAACATTCAAGGTGTTCATCTAAGATTTGAAGATAACTATTCCAACCCAGAGAAACCATTTGCATTTGGAGTGTGCATCAAGAATGTCTCTGCTCAGAATTCACCCTCAGAACGGGTGAGCCTCCAGTCTTGCCTCAGAAATAATGCACATAAGTCTGAAACTTAAGTCATCTTTGAGCACCAGCATTTGTTATGTATTCCTGAAGAGTTGAATGGAGATTGTTCTGTCCACAGGCTCAGAAGCTCATGCGACAGAAGCAGCTGGAGATCGAGGACTTCAGCGTCTACTGGGATACCAGCAGCACCATGCTAGGTGACCTGCCCACTACTGAGATTCAGGTATGCATCTGTACAGTTGGAGGAACGGATTTGTTTTGTGTCGTCATGCTGTTTGCTTGATTGACTTGTGAATGGATTTGATATATCCCCTGAAATAGAGCCTACCCCTTTTGTAGGTTAGTGTTATTCATTTATACTACCGGTAACTATACTATAGGGCAATTCTGCGCCAAACTGTCACATCCATAATGCCAACACAATGCCGTGGTATTTAGTTGGCGTTATGGATGTGGCAGTTTTTGCGTGGAATTGCCCTATAGTAAAGTTAAACTAATTTATACTATTTTCTTTTTTACTTATTGATCAGATGTACTTCCCTATTATGAAACTGTGTTGTAATTCTCCGAGCATAATGCTTTAATAATTATAGTATTACAATATCTTTCTGCCCTGAAAATAACTCTTATTTCTGATTATATGCATGCAAACGTTTGTACGTAGCTGTAGTTTTGATATTTGTGCTCTTGGTCATTTTTGTCTATATGCTTTCAAGTGTTGTGTAAATCAGCATTATCAGGCCTGATCGTGGCAGTCGCCTCTATCCTCCCCCATCATGTTGTCTCCTCGCACCCACGCAGGAGACCATGACCGAATGCATGCAGAGCCGAGAGCACCAGTACATCTTCGAGCCTGTGTGTGCCTCCGTGCTGCTGCGGAGGAACGCGTCCAAAGAACCGCTCCGCTCCCGCCACACCCCTCGCATCCACGGCCAAGTGCAGCTAGAGCCCCTGGCTCTCAAGCTGTCCCAGGTACAACACCTAACAGACGGGATTGATTCATGTCTAAATCATGTTATGAATAATGCTTATGAGGTGGATTTAGTTCTGAATTGAATAGTACTAGAAATACTGAAGGTGCTGAGAGATTGTGTCCTCCACAACCACAGGTTCAGTACCAGCAGATCATGGCCTTCTTGAAGGAGCTGGACCGCAGGGAGAGGGAAATGCTGTTTCGCAAATGGAGGCCTAAAGTCCCCATCACAGGAAAGTGAGTTGATTTTGTTATATGAATAGAGATTCCAAAAAGATGCATCAGTTCAGCTCCTCAGTCTGAGATGGCTCTTAGCCTAATTATTGTCCTCATCACAGAAAGTATTGAATTGTTGTAAAGGACTGACAGACTTTTAGACACCACTTACACTATGTCAGTAAATGGTCTTGTTCCTCACCCCAAAGTGCTTTTAACCTCCGTCTCTCCAGCTGCCGACAGTGGTGGATGTTTGCCATCAACGCCAACCTGAGCACCATCCGGGAGCAGAGACGGCGCCATAACTGGAACTTCGCTCTGCATAGGGCACGGGATGCCCTACTCTACACTACTCTTTATGTCCAGCGGCTTAAGGGCCTCCCTCTGAGCCCGCAGCAGGAGGTAGGAGCCTTTACTTCCAAACACACTCGCCTTCAGGAGTAGGGTTTAACACTTCTAATAACAGGTTTAACATTTCTAGAACCAAAATAGAAAAACAGACCTTATTTCTTCATTCATTCATTCATTCATTCATTCATTCATTCTTTATGTATTCTCAGAAGTTCATTGAGGGTAGTCCTCATTTTCACTGATGCCAAGTTTGCAATCACAATTAAACTACAACAAAAGAAATAGTACACAATAGTTGGAGTGAAATGTACAAATAAGCCAAAACAAAATAAGCAATAAAAATACATAACATTTTAAAGGGGGATGGGAAACACAATTATTTAAAATAGTTACAAAATAATGGAAGGTTTTTGCAAGGTTTACAGACATATGTGCAAATTATTATTGTATGTTTGTTTATGTTTATAGAAACATGTTGCATGCAAATGACTATGTTTTTATGTGGTTGAACATTATTTCATGTCTTTGGGTCCCTATTCATATTCATTTCCTCTTTGTCCAGGACGAACTAGACAGGATGGAGGAGGAGCAGACCCTGGAGGAGCTGCAGAGCCTGAGAGAGATCGTCCACGACCGGTTCCGTAAACAGGAGGAGATTGCAGAGGCAAGCCAAGAAGACTTTAAAGAGCATTAGCATAAATGGCCTTAAGGCCACAGACAGCTTTCAAATGTTAAAGAGAGAACTGCCCGACTATCACAGGGAATGTCCTGAAATACTGCAGTTGTCCAAGTATTACATGAGTGTCCGGTTTTCTACACCTCTAGCAATCGTTCCCTTTAGAATTATAAGGTTCTATCTGACATTTTTGTCAAAATTGAGTTATTGACATTCTTATTATGTGACCATTTAAGAAGGTGAGGTGAAGTGTTTCTTGTAGTTACATTTTTGGACATTATATCTAAAGAGGTTTGTTCCACTTATTAGTATAACTCTATGGAACTCTAAAACTTTCAAGCACAATATCTCAGAACTACTCAGAATATGGATATAACCTTATAATTCCAAGGGGAAGAGTTGTGTTGTTATCATTATTCTCAGTTATATATATAGTATGTGAAAATATGCAGAAATTACTTTCGTGCAACCACTGCAATTGCATTGCCACAAGCCTGATACTGATAATATGGATCATTGTTAGGTAGATCTGAAAATTTGCCCCAAATGGTGTGTATTGATTTATATATTAAATATATTCTGTGTTGTTCCTCTCCATTTCATCTGCCCCATCCAAAACAGAGTTTAAGAGAGCCCATCTCAGATCCGGGTTGCTCATCTCCGACGGGCTCCATACCCAAGAGTGGGAGCTCTGGGATGATCCAGTACCTGCAGTCCTGGTTCCCTGGCTGGGGAGGCTGGTACGGAGACTCGCAGGGCCCAGAAAGCGGGCCAGACGGCCAGGGAATAGCTCCAGATGACCTTCTGCCAGGCCCTGGCTCATGGGATATACTAGGTCAGCCTGTTTAATGGCAGCTCTGGTTAATTTATGAGGTCTACAGTATGTCTGTCTAGCTCATTTGGTGGAACTCAGAAAGGATTTTAAGGAGGAGTTCTGTCACTACTTTGGCTAAAGATGCCAACAGCTGATGGCCTTCCAGTTTATAATGTTGAACCCCTGCTGTGGATGAATAAATAAATAAATGACTGCATAGAAAGCTTTTTGGGAAGCCCAAAGGCCGTCAAATGTATTTCACATCTTCAGGGATTCCACTGAGCTTACTGTTTGTCAATAATAGATGTAAAGCTAAGCTATACCACATCACTTTTAATTATGGAAGAAAATGTTCACAAGCAAGAATGAATGTGTGGAAACTAAAATATCTGTTTTTTTTTGCAGCTGACCCAGATGAGCTGTTTGACCCATTGGAAGATTCCCAGACTCTCAACACTTTCACAAGGAGGGATCATCTCTTTGCCCGGCTGGACTTTTTGCTCGAGAAGGCCTCTGTGACACTCTTACATCAAGAAAAGACCGCTTTGGCATCTAAAGAGAGTGGTGTCATTCAACTGGAATTTTCAGGTATTAGAGTCTGTTGTTATGCTTACAAGAAGAGTTCTTAGTCTGTAATTACTGTGTTTGTAGGGTTGTGGATTTGAGCTGTGTTGTTGGTTTTACAGGTGTCAAGATTGGTGTGGAGTCTCTTCCCCGCTCTGAGTCCTCCTGTCTCACTGTCAAGCTGGGAGGCCTGTTTCTGAGAGACCTGACCACCCATGACACAATCTTCCCTGTCCTTGTCTCTCCTAAAACAGTAAGAGCTTAGAAGTTGCAAGTATTGTTTCATATTATTTAAGGGAATGTCTTTTATATAGATATAGTCAATAGTGTACTACCTCATATGGACTTTTTTGTACTGCCATAAAAATGGTTATGGCTTCTCTACACGTTTTTTGTGGTTTTTAATATATAGTTATTTCTCCTCAAGGATAAAGTTGTTGTGGCTATAAATCAACCTTTTGGACAGCCTTCAAGTACAGATTCAGGTTAGTGCTTCAGGAAAAAATGGAGTTGCTTCTATATTGTATGATGAAAGAGTATTGACTTTGCAGACTTCGAAGGCAAATGATTCTGCAAACTCAATGTCTTAATGGGATGTCTTATTTGACTGTCTACCCTCTTTGTCACAGGCTTGTATGTTTGCCCTATATTTTAGACAAATGGAACATTGTGGTTTAAAAAAGCACATTGTATCTTGTTTCATGCTGTTACATATAGCTCCCAGCGCGGAGTCCTCGGCTGCTCCTGTCTTTGAGATGATCTATGAACGCAACCCCGTCAGATGTAAATATGAGCGTCGGTTAGAGGTCAACACCAGCCCTCTAAACATCATTTATAACCCCCAGGCCATTAAAAAGGTGGCTGACTTCTTCTACAAGGGCAGGGTACATACCTCAGGTACTGTATGATTAAATCCTACATTAACACCATACTCCTGATGTCTATTTCTAGTCTTGGCCATGGGAGTGATTGTGCTACTGTTTTTTTTTGGCTCAGGGTTTGGATACCAGTCAGAGTTGGAGCTGAGAGTAGCAGAGGCTGCCAGACGGCAGTACAACAAGCTGAAGATGCAAACCAAAGCAGAAATCAGGCAGACTATTGATCAGCTGCTTGTCGGCGAGTTCATTGTACGTAGGGATCTATACATAAATATTTGTGTGAAATGAGTATGAATAGGTGAAAAATGGGCTTTTTGCTTATTTGCATCTCTCAAACGTTTGACCTTGCCTTTACAGGAGAACGGCAAACGATGGACAATGAAGCTGGATATATGTGCCCCACAAGTGATCTTTCCTGATGACTTTCAGTCAGGAGATCCCATGTTGGTGGTTGTTGATCTTGGTCGCATCCTCCTGACTAATTCACAAGGTATGTGGTCAATTTACAGAACTGAGAGCACTCATATTGTGTGACAATAGCTATGCTGTGTGACTGTAATGTACTTTCAGCTTCTCAGCTTCTTATTTAAGTTCCTCCTTCTTCCTAACAGAGGATTCAAAACCAAAAGTGAAGATTACACAGTCAGATGGAGATGACTTGAGTGATGAGGAGTATCAGACGCCGCTAGCGACGCCACCAGAGTCCCCTCCCCCAGAACCAGAAGCTGAGTTCAAAGACCGCGTCAAGAGCCCAGAACTGCCCAGTTTCTCGTCACCCGAAGCTGCCCAGGCCTACAGCAGGAAACTGTACGAAAAGTACTCCCTGTCCTTCAAAGACCTTCAGATCATGGTGGGCCGCTACAAGGACAACTGGAAGCACCTGCAGGAGAACGAAGTCGGCCCGACACACGTGGTGGAGAAGTTCAACGTGCTGCTGCAGCTTGAGCAGAGGCTCCGCTACACCTCGGACCCCCAGCTACCCGGAGCGGTTCTCTCAGGGACCCTCCCTGACCTCAAGGTGCACATCAACCTGGAGAAGATGACCGCACTGAGGAGCTGCCTGACTCGCCTGGGCAGCACGACAGCCGAGGAGGAGAAGGGCTACAGCAAGGGAGAGAGCCTCAAATCTCCTGACCCTTTGACACTGCGTCATGAGAAGATCTTTCAGAGGGAGGACAGCTCCTGGAAACTGCAGGGGTCTGCCAAAAACCTCACTCAGAGTGTAATGACCCTGGAGCAGCATACGAGGGAAGTATTGGTGGAATCCAGGCTGCTTTTAGCAGAGTTCAACATCAACTATATGCAGCTGGGTGTTGAGAGTGGTGGGCGGTATATCTCTGTGCTGAAAGTCTTTGGCACAAACGCCCATTTTGTAAAACGGCCTTACGATGCTGAGGTGTCCCTCACGGTTCACGGGCTCCTTCTGGTGGACACCCTACAAACCTATGGGTCGGACTTTGACCTTTTGGTGGCCTCCCACAAGCATCTAAGTTTTGATGTGCCTACCGGTAGTCTCCGAGAGAGCCAGCCGACGTCCCCTGTCTCTCCTGATGGAAGGTCCCCCGAGCCTTCAGACCTCCATCGGGAGTCATCGGGATTGCCTTTTGAGAAAGTGTCTCCCATGAGTTCCTTTTTCAAGGACCAGGAGGCGCTCATAAAACTGGAGTACCAGTTTGTTAGCTCAGACTGCCCCTCTATGAACCTGGACAGCTCCCTTCAGGTGACCTCCATGCAGGTGAATAACTTGGATATCATTCTCAATCCAGAAACCATGGTGGAATTGCTCAAGTTCCTCCAGCAGTCATTCCCAAAGGAAGAAAGCACATGTTCGCCCTCGACACAACAAATATCACCACTGCCTAATGGAGAGGGCCAAGACGAAACCTTTCAGTCCACTTATGAGCAAAACATCGAGTTCACCGTGGAGATTCACCGATTGAACCTATTGCTGCTACGGACAGTCTCTACAGGTACTGTTCTGGGTGGAGAAAAGAAAGGCATGAAAATAGCAACTGCCAGTATCAATGAAACTAAAGTCAACGTTTCCATGGGAAGCAGATTGGATGTCAATGGTTCCCTTGGGTGCATTCAATTGGTGGACCTAACTCAGGAAGGTGGTAGAGGCCAGTTTGTGGTCAGTATTGGGAATGTAGAAGAGATTCCTACTTCCGAGAGTATGGCTTTCTTCTCCAATCCAGGAATGGCGCCATCAGAAGCTCTAAATTTCCGTCTTCTGGAGAAGTCTCAAGGGGAGTGCTCCTTACAGCTCCAGATGGCTTCCTTGCACTACAACCACTCAGCTAAATTCCTGAAAGAGCTCAGTCTATCAGCCAATGAGGTGGAGGACAACTTCCGCTCTATGCTGAAGACCGCTGCTTCTAAAGTATCCACGGTGCTCGCAAACAAAACTGCTGAGTATACTGGAATGGTGTCACTCTTTGAAACCCCATCCAGGAGATCCAGAACTCAAAGTCAGAGTAACTGGCAGCTGGATCTCTTTGATGATGAGGAAGATTTAACACTGCCAGAGGAAGAGCCAAGCTTGGATTCTTTTTTGGTGAAGCTAACATTAAACATCAGCATTGAGTCACCTGTTGTGTCCATTCCCAGAAAACCTGGTCACTCAGAGCTTCTTGTCGGACATCTTGGGAGTATAACAATCCAGAATTTCATAGCAGGACAGGACTCCGAAGGGGAACGATTACAAGTGGAAGTGAAAGACATCAGGCTGTACTCGCTCAACACCTGTCACCTGATGCAACGAAAGGGACTGCGAAGTGATGTCTGCTCCAACTCTAGTTTCTCTCCATCACATAACGAAAGTCTCAATCAGGATGAGCCCCAGTTCACTCGACATGACTTCTTTGAGGTACTAAGTAGGGGAAAAGGTGAGTTTGTTTAATGATTACCTAACATTCAGATTGTTGATTTGCAAAGGATTGCACATAGTGCATTAGCACTGAGGGCATCTGTGAGAGAATAAACTAGGCTGCCAGTGCGTTAAAAAAAATAATTCACATATTTAATTAAACTTGTGTTGATCCTAGCCCTGACATTCCATTACTGGTGACATTCCATTCCTTGATATTTTTTTTAGCATTCCATATTTTGAAAGACACCACCATACAGTTCACCCTGGAGAAGGTCCCCATAGACGTAGACAGCCAGTTCACCTATCTGTCTTGTGATGACTCATTTCATAGCACTGGATTACTCAGAGTGGAGGGCAAATTTGTCAACGCTGTCCAGGTATGGTTGCTTTTAGTACTTAAATCAGTTTTGCATGATTTCAGTAATGTTTAATAAACATATTTTCATGAAACATTTTTCATTTCATTTGTATTCTCTCTGTTACTCTACAGGTTTGTCTGTGCAAGCCAGTTTATGAGCAGGTTCTCCAGACTCTGGATAACCTCTCACTTATCGAAGACCAGCGGGCAACACCGAGCCAGCCACCAACCCCACCCCCTCCTACCCCATCTTCCACCAAGCCACACCGCTTCCCAGACCCCCAGGGGGGGCTTTTTGCACGTGACCCTCCCCACATGAACCTGTCTTACTCCTCTTTGTCCTCCTCCCTCTCCACCCCGCTCCCTCTCCAGAACCACAGTCCTCCACTACAGCCGCCTTCGTTCACCCAGGTGAGGGCCACCTTCTGCGTGGCCGAGCTCCAGGTGCAGCTCAGCGCTGACCTCTCCCAAGGCTCCCAGGGTTTGGTCAGCCTCCGGTTCCAGGACCTGGAGGGGGAGTTCACCAAAGACCACCCTCACGTGCTTTCAGTCCAGCTCGCTCTGCGCTCCTTGCTCATGGAGGATCTGCTAGAACAGAACCCCGAATCCAAGCACAAGCACCTCATCGTGTCCCGAGGGGCCCCCAAACCTTCCACCTTCACCCCCAAGGAGTACCTCTCCCAGTCCTGCCCCTCCTCGTCCAACGCTCTGTACCCCGAAATGCCCCGCTCACTGCCAGCCCACATGGAGGAGGCTCAAAATGTCTTCCAGTTCTACCAGAGGCACCCCAGCGCACCTTCGCCCGCCACCCGCAAGAAGAAGGACCCCACCTGCCCCAGCACACCCCCACCCTCCCCGTCGCGGAACACCCCCTCTCCGCACCCTCCGCCAGATTTCGACGAATCGCTGGTGCACATCAACGTGCTGATGGTGGACAAGCGTCACCCGGAGTTCCAGACTCGCTACGGGAGCATCGGGCGCAGCATTGACGTCGACTTCAACTGCCTGGACGTGCTCATCACCCTGCAGACCTGGGTGGTGATCTTGGACTTCTTTGGGATTGGCTCCACAGCTAACAACCACGCTGTGAAGCTGCCGCCCAACTCTCCCCAGCCGATGCCAGGGCACCCCTTGGACAATGACTCCCCCAGTGACCTGACGGATATCTACCCTGAGATTAATGAAGAGGAACTGGAGGATAGGGTGAACACCAAGCTTGATCTTAAGGTAACTGTGGATTTGTATGTGAAAAAAAAGTGTTATTTTACAACAAATGTGTTTGAATTTAACATAAGTAGCTAGGTGGGCTGATATGTTTGTTACTCAGAAAGACTCCTATTTTTGTTATTCTTTACTGAAAATATTCTTCTGTGTCTTCCTGGACAGGTCCACGCATTGTCTCTTGTGCTCAACAAGAAAACGACTGAGCTTGCAAAAGCCAGTGTCTCCAAATTGTTCACTCACATGGAAATGATTGGTTAGTATTGCTATATTTTGCTTATAATTGCTATTGCTACATGATGCTTAGGTCTTTAATACAGCAGATGAATGTAAGCATAATGGATACTTTGGATGAAATATGATATGATAAAATATTATAACCATAATGCAACCTTGTTGGTTGTAATCTGTGTGTATGTGAATGTGATGTGGCTTTGTTCTCACTCCTTTGGGTGGAATGTGATGTGTGCTCTACAGATGGAGATCTGGCCCTGCAGGGCAGTCTGGGCAGCCTGTCTCTGAGTGACTTAACCCCTCATGGAGATCTCTACAGAGAGCGTTTCACAACGCGGGGCGGAGAGGCTCTCGTCTACAACATCCACAAGTACTTCCTGTCCTCTTGTTTTTGTTCTTACTGGAGTCCATTATCTTAATGGGGAAATAAATGGGTTTCCTCAGAATGGCTTTCAGGGTCATATAAAAAGAATGGTGTGGTTCACTGGACTCATCTTGTACAAACAGAATGACGTTTGGACCCACTGTGATTATTAACAAGATTATTTTTAATTCATACTCATACGTTGTATTTTATACGTATGTATTTTTTATTATTATACGTATGTATTTATTATGTATTTTGTGTGGTATCTTATTCTCTGAACTGCCTGTCTCCTAAAGGTATGGTGAGCCTGATCCATATCTGCATCGGGAGTGCGACATCAAGGTGTCTCTCCAGATGGCCTCGGTGCAGTACGTTCACACCCAGCGCTTCCAGGCAGAAGTGGTGGCCTTCATCCAGCACTTCACCCAGCTCCAGGACGTCCTGGGCAGGCAGAGGGCTGCGGTCGAGGGCCAGGCGGTGAGTAGACTCCTGGGGGTAGGGACAGGAAGTTTCTTGAGTGTGTATCTTTTCTTAGCCACTAGGGGATGCATGCAGAATCATTTTATGTCTGTATATGAAGCTGTGTTTTGTTTTTATTTTTATTAAATGATTTAGCCGGTGTGTTCACCTTGAGTCATTGTAAGCCTACAGTATGACAAGACACTGGAAAGTTTTGACCTTGTGACAAAGGCATTAGCCTATAGCAGGAACCTTTTATGCTAATTATAATTATATGATAACACATTCTTTGTTTTCTTTGTGACCTCGCAGACAGGCATGTTGGTAATCTCTATTGGGGCAGCTTTGTTCTCTTTGTACAGACAGACAGACACAAAGACATTCCTATTTGTCTGACTTTGTTATTAGTGTCGCAGAGACCAGCTAAAAATGTGCTACTGTCAGAATTTATTTATATTGTAGGACTTTTGTGATGTAGGCTGTCTTTACTCTATTGTAGACTGCTGACTCTTTCTTCATACAGTTTAAGCCCCTCAATCATAAAATTAGGGAATATGGACATATCAGTCATATGACTGATTATACAGTCATATGAAATTATACAGTGGACAATCCCACTAATGGTACGTTCGTGTTTGTTTAATCATTTGCTTATATTTACCTATTGTAGAGAGCAAGAGCTTCCTGTGGTCCAAGCGCTTGTTGTGAGCTTCCTGTGGTCAGAGTGCTTGTTGTTTAAAAATAGCCAGCACTGGTCCAGGTGCTTTTCAGACTATTATAGCCCCCACCCGCTGTGAAGGCATAGTTTGACCTGAGAAGTTGTCAGCTCCCATTTCCTCTGACCGACGGGGGTGGTTCTTTGAATGTGTGAAAGTGTCCTTGAGGCATGATGGGGAGGGACACTGAGCTGGCCTGTCCAACTGGTCCCCTAATCTCAAGATACCGGCCTCTAGGGCGAGTGAGTGGTTCGGTAGCGGCACATTACAAAGGCTTAATGCCCCCTTTGCTCTCGATTGATTTCACTTTTGAGTTTCAACTTTGATCGCATCGAAAAGGGCAACGGTAATCTACTTATGCAGCCTTCTCTCTCTGCTCAATCCTGCAGCCTTCCAGTACTGTGCAATCTCTAAACTGCTTAGTGAGTCACTGCACAGCTCCTCGCAGGTGTCTGTCTCTTTGCATTGTTATTAGATCGGTAGTGCGATGCAACGCTTAGAGCACTTGATTTTCATCTACACACTTCAGACATCTCTCAGCAAACAGTGTTGCCGATAGATAGATGGATAGATAAATAGATAGATAGATGAATGGATGAATGGATGGATGGATGGATGGATGGATGAATGGATACTTTGTTGATCCCCAAGGGGAAATTCAAGGTCTCAGTCGCATACAGACATCACACACAACATGCACTTACAGCAGAAATGGTAAATATAAGTATAAACATATAACAAAACTCCACTGTACAATAGAGACAGGAGGAGATAAGAAAAACTAAATACTAAATATACTATATAAATTAAATAAAAAAATCCACAGTGTGCTTGAGGGTGATCAAGCATGAGATGCTTGCAGTGACAGGACCGGGACTGGCCTGTAGTTCTGTGCATGGTAAGGTGCTCAAGAGAGTGAGTGTCATGGTGAAGGTGCAAAAAGTAGTCCAACAGTAGTCCTATAGTTCTGTGTGCATGGTAAGGTGCTCAAGAGAGTGAGTGTCATGGTGAAGGTGCAAAAAGTAGTCCAACAGTAGTGCAACAGTGCAATAATAAGGTCATGGGCATGCTCACTGGGGACGAGCTCGCGAGCATGAGCTTGTTTCAAATTTCCCACTAGAGAAATTTTGCAGTGTTGGAGTCTAAAACCCTGTTATCAAACTTGGAGAGAAACAAGAAACTTTCCCTCTTACCCTCTTTTTCCACCGATTCTAAAATACACTTACAAGTGTTATCTCTACCTACCCTGTTAACACCTCCCTACCTGACCAAAAGTGCACTTGCTGTCAGTTTCATGAAAGTTCCTCCTGATAGTTGTGGTACAAGCAGCAGCAGCAGCAGCAGCATCCGATACCACATACCGGGGTCTAGTACCCACGAGGACCCAGGTTTGAGTCAGGCCTGAGGTCATTCTTGATCCCACACTCCATCTCTCTCCCATTAATTTCCTGTCTACTCTTTACTGTCCTGGCAGTAACGGCTTGAGAAGCCCCAAAATATATATTTTTTGTTTGTTTTTTTTAAAAACCACCTCAGTACAGGCCCTGACCCCTGAACTCTAACCTGACCTCTTCCCTCCCCTCCCTCTCCCTGACAGGTGCGTGAGCGTCCCCAGCGAGCATCGCGCGTGCTGCTGGACATCGAGGCAGGCGCGCCGGTGCTGCTGATCCCCGAGAGCTCGCGCTCGCCCCGCCTGATCGTGGCCAACCTGGGCCAGCTGCGCGTGCACAACAGCTTCCTGTCCGCGGGCACCCATGGCACCTTCTCTCTCAGAGACAAGGTAGAGAAACTTACCATGGCACATGCCTTTTTCCCCTCTCTGGTGAGTCCTGCCCATCCAAGCCGCTATGCTACGCTATGCCACGCACCACACCACACCACAGCACTGCACTGCACTGCACTGCACTGCACCACGCTCGTGCAAACCCGCCAGAGATTGGCATTCATGGAGCAGTTTCTTTTTAGTTTTAATATGTACTAAAGAAATGAGTACATATATGCAACATATGGTTCATTACCAAGGTATGGGAAATGGGAACAAAATGGCGGGAATAAACCGGCATCAATAAACAGGACACAGTTGCTGTAAGCATTCCTGTTTTCCTGACATTTGTATACTATGTATGATATCAGAAGGAAAGTGCTTCATGGATGCAGCCCGTCGTTATTTTCTGACTGGGGCATGGCCTCGTAACAGCCACACTGGTGTGGTGTGGTGTGGTGTGAAGGAGGTTTGTAATTCACTCACCAATTATGTGCTATTCTTAGCATGCATGCCACTCATTTAGTCCATCATTTTAATCCTGCTAGTTCTATTTTTGTCGTCCAGTAATTATCCAGTGTATAATATTGTTGCTATGTGTGTGTGTCCATATATAGTGTTGTTAACATTCATAATAGTTGTATTTTTGTTTTTTTTTGTGAAGAATTTGATATTGCATGCAAATTCATACAAGGACCCAGCCTACTATAAGGTATCAGGGTGTGTCCACTTTTGTTGGTTGACCTGGACTGTTTCTTTCTCTCTTCTGATTGGTCATTAATCTCTTCTCTTCTCTGCATGCTTCTCTTTCTATGACTTAACTATACATGTAAGTTCATAATTGTATTGTATTGTATGAGGGTACACTGGTTCATCTGTATATGACTAGGATGAGCAATTTGGGGAAATTATGTAATTCTTTTTTAAGATCGCAATTTGATTTGTGATATACTGTAAGTTAAGCTCAAGATTCACTATATAATACATTTAAAACATGATTTGAAGCATTACCAATTAAGGTAACAATGACATTTGAACTGCTCTATCTGTAAATCCGAGGATGAAAACAAAAACATTGAAATTACTTCCAAATATAGCTTTATGATTGGCCACATCTGATTAGTTAGCATGTGCCTCAGGGTACCTCAGACTGATGAGCGTGACTGTCTGTCACACAAAGACGGCATTCATTTAAAAACATAACACGTGACACTATTGACCATGGGGTCAGAGTTAGTGGCACAATTAATTGCATCTTTTGTGATTTGCTAATTTGATTAGTTCAGATTGTGACTTCAATTTCGATTCATCTTTCAGCCATAATGCATGATGATGTTACAGCTTATGCAAAGACTGCTCAGAAAAGCTTGTGAATTGTCAGAGACTTTACAATACACATATCTTTCTGTGCCTCTGTGTAATTGGTCATTTCATTTTCTCTGCTAATACTTCGATATGTGGTCTTTTAGGCCCCCAGCGTCGACTTCAAAGCAGGGCTGCCTGGAAGGCGTTAGGGTTAGGTATAGCAGCGCTGCCTTGAAGTCGATGGTGGGAACCCAAAAGACCATCAAGCTAATATTTTCTCTACATAGTGTTGCACACATAAGGAATGCTTTGCCATATTTCATAATTCAAGATGTATATCACACATTTCGTACAATGTGTGTGCATAATATGTACATAATATGTACATTTTCAAATATGCACATGTTCTGTAAAACATGCCAGTGTGCTTAAATGTCAGCCTTTGATGTTGGCAATGTACCTACCGCATGAGTGAACGGCTGGACTGAAAGTGCTGCTCTCGTTTGAAGGACCGTGTAAAGAGCACTCCGCCAGCAGGGGGCGCCAGTAAGCCTAGTGAGGAGGAGTCTGCAGAGAAGGGGAAATCCTCCAGCAGCTCAGCCTCGGCCTCTACCTCAGGCTCAGGCTCAGGCTCAGGCCCCAGCTCAGGGTTCACCCTGGGCCGCCCGCAGGCTGCCAAAGGGAGGATGCCCGACATCTCCCTAAACCCAGGTGAGTCACAACACAACAGCCCTCCCTTCCTCCTCCTCCACCTCCACCCCCCCCCCCCCCACATATCTGGAAAAAGTCCTTCACTGGAATTTCTTTTAAGAAAGAAAAAAAAAAGTATTAAAAAGTAAAAGTATTATGTCTGGCGACTATTATAAAAAATTGTTATCTCTCTGTCCCTAACCATAATCATAGTACATAATAATATCGGAACTCCCCCTTTTACCGCCGGTCCCGTATTTCTGCCGTCTTGCGTCTATGTGTCACTTAATATCCATTTCTATCCCAACCAAGACGGCAAATACCTAAATAAACACAACCACCAACACCATAGGTGTATCTAAATTAGCTATGTACCAAAAATTACATTTTACCGTGACTCGAAGAGCTGTAAACAGTGTTGTAAGGCTGCGTGTACACATCCGCTTGGAGCTCCAGTGGAATTTTAATTTCATGACGAGAATTCTTGGTCTAACCGTTCATGTGCCGTTGAAACGGCGTAAATAGGCGACCCATCAGGCCAGCACTATAACTGGCGTGGTAAACAAAATCGGATATTTCAGGCAGTAAATGCTCCCGTTAAGAACCAAACCAGATTTTGTTCAAATCTACACACCTATGGTTACTGAAAAATGTAAGGTTCATTTAGCAAATGTTATTTTGAAGTGTTAAACATTGTTGTTTTACAATTTTCGAACAAAAGTGGTGATAATTGGGGGTGTTACAATACCTAAGTGTTGTTAGCAGTGTCTTCCTGCAGTCCAATGCTGTTCTGAGTGTGTGTCGTGCTGCTAAATCTTCTCTATCTGTGGGTGTGCTCCCCCCCCCTGCAGAGGAGCATGTGTGCCTGTTGGACTGCATCTCTCTGGACCTGCAGGAGATGGACATTTTCTCAGCGGAGCGTCTTCCGTGCGAGCCGTGGGACAGTGCGGGCAAGCGGCCGGACACTGACTTGTTTTTCACCTCCTACACGGTGCGGCGCAGCGGGAGCAGTCTGCTGCAGGAACGCTGCCACCTACGGCTCAAGGTGGAGCGCAACCTGGACAGGTGAGCCTCCAATATCCAGACCTCTCTCTGTCTCTCTCTCTGTCTCTCTCTCTGTCTCTCTCTCTGTCTCTGTGTGTGAGAGAAGGGGAGTCTGAGCTTGTATTAATAGTTAGTGTTTAATAAATCTCTGAGGTCACGTATGCATCAGAAAAGTCTGTGCACCACTAGACAACCTTTCATTCATACACAGCCATATTTATATCAAAGAAAAGCAGAACAAACTGGGGTTGGTCAAAGATGTGTGTTTTCAGAGAGGATCTAACCATCATTAGTTTCAATTCTGCATGTCTGAAACATATGCTGATTCAGTGATATGAAAAGCTAAATAGTTGATATGGAAGGTTAAAGACGGGCAGAAAGGTTGAAAGGTTACCGACAGGTATAAGAAAAAAGGTTACAGACAGATCATGTTGTCCTTTATAAAACAAATTTCCCTTACAGTATGATGTATGATGACACCACCTAAGTATCAGTGGCATCAGTGCTCAAACATTCCTCTTTAATATCACTCTTTCTTTCTCTTCCTCTATGTCTTAACTCTTCTATCTTTCTTAGGGAGTTAAGTCACGCGGTACCCGACATGTCCATCCACGGCAGCCTGTCGTCGGTCCACTGTTCTCTGGACCTGGAGCGGTACCAGCTGATCCGCGGCCTGCTGGAACTGAACCTGGGCGAGCCCGTGGAGGAGTTCCTGCGGCCGTACAACCTGCAGGACCCCAGCAACTACGTAAGACACTCTCAAATAGATCATATCTGCAGGGCAGTACAACCTGCAGGACCCCAGCAACTACGTAAGACACTCACAGGGCAGTACAACCTGCAGGACCCCAGCAACTACGTAAGACACTCTCAAATAGATCATATCTCCCCAGCAACTACGTCAGACACTCTCAAATAGATCATATCTACAGGGCAGTACAACCTGCAGGATCCCAGCAACTACGTAAGACACTCTCAAATAGATCATATCTACAGGGCAGCTAGGGAGGAAATGCCATTCGTCAGACTAGAATCTTATCTGTGTGGAGGCAAGCTTCACACAATTAAGTAGGAGTGGTCAAATAGAGTAAAAATGTAGTTAGTTTGTTTGTTTGTTTGTTTGCTTAAAGTAGAGCTGAATTTTGTTTTACATGTAATTCATTATTTTGAGTTTCTCTCTGGTATTCCTGTGATATTGTATTAAAGTTGAATTAAAGTAGTCCCTAAAGGCCTTGTTGATGATGTGTGTTGTGCTTGTGACGTGTAGACGGTGCTGAGTGGTGATGTGTATACCAGCCTCTCCTTCCTGGTGGACATGATGAACGTCAGTCTGGAGCTGTTGGACAGCCCCAAATCCACCGGGCACAAAAAGTCTCTAGCCAGGTGGGTGGCCACTGCGAAAGGGAAAGCTTTTGTACTTGCATGTCTTTACTTGACTTTTTGTTGTATTTCACTTCAGCAGTTTTGGTGAAAAAAATCCTGTAGCAATGCAATGTAATTGTAATTTAATATTAATGTAATTATTCAATTCAATTTAATTGTTTAGTTTGTTAATTTGTTTATTTCTATTTCATCTGGTCATAAATCCATCTTCTTTTTCCTGTATCCGTTTTCTCTCCAGGTTTGACTTCATGAAGTCCAAGCTGCTCTTTGAGACGTTCTCCAACGGCTCCAAGTCGGTGAACCTGGTGTCCCACTCTCTGCTGGCCTACGACACGCGCTACGGCGGCTCCACGGCGAGGCCGAGTGGCAGCGAGAGCAAGCACAACGTGTTCGACTGCATCCTGCAGCCCTCCAAGACCGGCAGCAACCGAGCTTCCCTGCAGCTGGAGCTGCACTACAGGTAGCTGGAGCTGATGGGATGCTGGGCTGGACGGATGTCAGGGTGGACCACAGCGCGGGTGGTTCACGTGAATTGTGAACACGTCAACATTTGTCATATGCTTCATCTTAATGCTTATGCCTGTTCTCTAATACATGTTTACAATGTTTTACTTTATGACTTACTACCTCAGAATTAGATTTGTGAAGATCTGAAAAGTCATGCAAACATGACTTGGATATGTATCTTAGCAGGTTATAATATCTATGATATGATCATAGCAGAATCATTGATACAATTTGTGCATGATGTGTTTCTATGGACCCTTTCAAGAGAGTTCCATTATCAGCATCATAGTTGGCCCCACAAGACTTCCGTTTTAACATTCCATATGTTATCTTAATGCAGAGGAAGTAGATTGGGGCCCAAATAGAACGTTCAAGCATTGTTTTTGTTTACCTTGTTGAAAGGGTCCATATAATGATATGATGTGGTGCTACTACCTACCTACAGGTCAACACGGGACTCCTCCTGCTTCACCGTGGTGCTGAACAACCTGCGTGTGTTCCTCATCTTTGATTGGCTGCAGCTGGTGCGGGACTTCCTGCGCATGCCTGTGGAGAAGGGCTCGGCGCCGCCACGGCAACGCTGGCCCAGCGGTGGGAGCGACTCCAGTGGCACGAGCGGTGCAGTCATGCCCAAAACGGTCAAAAGTGGCGTGGTGACCAAGAGGTCCACAGTGCCCGTCACTCAGGACCGTTACCTGGAGGTCAAGATCAATGTTACAGGTATAGTTAAATAGGAGCTCTCTAAGTTGGGTCAGAACGCAAGATAATGATGGAAGTAAAGGTTCTGGAATCTGGATTCTAAGTGGCATGTTTGTTCACTTTACCTAAAATATAACCAACAGCAGAATAGCATACACACATTTGTACAGTAAGATTTATGTGAGCCATGCTTGCATTTTATGACTTCTAAGACTGTTTCTTGTGTCTTTGGTTTTCTTCAGGAACTGAGTTTGTGGTAGTGGAAGATTCCTCCTGTCTGGACACTAACGCCATCATTCTGAAAGGCACCACTGTACTGACCTACAAGCCTCGTTTTCTGGATCGACCCTTTTCTGGTAGCCTAGCTGGCATTGAGGTGACTGTGCCCTCATACTCACAAATCAATACCCTCTAATGCCTATTCCACAGCCACAACCCCTTGTCAGTGATCCGAGCCGGACTTGGGGTCAGGGGCGATTCTAGACCTAGAGCTTCGCTGGGGCACAGGCCCCCAACTCCCAATACATTTTTTTTCTTTTTTAAACGTGCGTGCAATATGAAATAAATGGCTAGCCTTGTTTCTCTCCTTCTCCTCCTCCCCCTGCCTGGTACTGGACTGCCCAGTTTGTGCTCTTTCTCCCCTCTCTTCTCCTTCTCTTCGACCTTCTTCTTCTCCTCATCCTTCTCCTCCTTCTCCTCCTCCAGCACTCTCTCCCTCAATTGTTGTAGCAGCCACTATCCAGCAACATCCAAACACATAGGCATAAGTAGACCTATACTCACTGCATGAATTAATAGGCTTTCCTACTAACACAAGGGAAGCTTATTTTTTAGTCAAAATTGAGATATACTTCCCTCCCCGGCAAGGGTCCTATAGTCATCCTGGCAATACTGCAGTTCTTTGTAGCTTAAATAGCCTACTAAAGCCTTCATACTGACTTTTGGTGATAATTTGCAAATGTAGCCTATATTATACTATATTATAGGCTACTCTGATCTGATACTCTGTGTAGATTATTATAGGCTACATTTGCAAATGCAGCAAACTTATTTAAGTTTGCCATGAAACCATTGATCAAATAACAGCACTGGCTATTACCAGCATAAATGTTAATGTTAACGTTGATCTCTCCTCACTGTTCTTCCCTCTGCCTCTGTTAAGGAAAAACTTTCTGATGTCCATCTCTGAATAGCTGAATAGTTTATCAGAAGGCTATGTTTAGTTTTACAGTAGGACAGCTTCACAAACCGTAGGCTATAGGCTACTTTTACAGGCTGTGTATGTGTGTGTGTACAACAAGACACTCGGAAGAATCATGCAAACGATTTTCATTGGTTGTTGTGTTCAATCTTACCCAGCTACAGAAGTGCTATTTCCTGATTGGCTATTATGGCCCCTTTCTTTATTTCCTTGTTTTTTTTTATTTTTTTATTGGCTGGTAAGTGACAGACTCGAGTCATGACTAAAGCAGGCACGGAGATGAGCTCATGAATGCCGTTTCCAGCTAGAGCCGCGCTAGAATTTTACTGGGGCACTGGAGACTTTTACTAAGGCACGTGCCCCACTGAATAAGGTCTAGTGACGCCCCTGCTTGGGGTACTTCCGATTTTGTATTAAGTTTCTGTATAGAAAACAATCTGTGATTTAAGCAATGGCATTGAGAGAGTGTATGTTGAAAGGCTGTAAAATAAAGTGTGTGTGTGTGTGTGTGTGTGTGTGTCTGTCCAGGTGTTCTCATGTCGACTGGGTAGTGAGCAGGAGACGGCCTTGTCCATCATCGACCCGGTGAACGTACAGATGGAGCTGTGTGGCAGCCCCACCTACCAGAGCAGCTCTGGCCTGCTCGACGCCTTCAACATCGAGGACTTCCCCCCGCTTCTGGAGGTCAGGAGGACTGTGGCGTCTACACACACACACACACACATACACACACACACACACACACACACACACACACATACACACACACACACACACACACACACACACACACACACACACACACACACACACACAGACACACACAACTAAACTGCACAAATCAAATGCAAACTTTCTAGAAGAGAGACATTCTGCCTTGTTAGAAAAAATTGTTTATGTGATTTGATGGAAATCAATATATAAGTTTTAAACTAGCCTCTGCCTGGCCCTTTGTAGATCCAGTTCCCAGCCCTGGACATCCGCCTGTCCTATAACGACGTGCAGCTCTTCTTGGCTATTGCCAAGTCCCTTCCCTCCGCTGGCTCCCCCAGTCCCAGTGACCCGGCCGCTGCCTCCCTGCCCGGCACGTCCACCGCTACCACTGACCCCCCTGCCAAGCCAAAGGACTCCTTCAGGCACAAAACTGAGATGCTGCTGGGTAAGAAGATCAAGATAGATTGATGATTAATTAATGATGATTAATCGATTGATTAAGTGTGGTTCTCTGTATATACCGGTGCATCTTGTCACCATCTGGGAAAAAAAAGAAAAGTCCTTCCTTGTCATTTTGATTCTTTATGAATGGCAAAAAGGATTTTTGCTTTCTTCAGAGACATGTTTTGCCTGCATTCTAAGACGCTGTTTATGGTGTGTATGCTGTGTTGTGTGGTGTGGTGTGTTCTTCAGAGGGTCAGCTGAATCGCCTACAAGACCTGGGCTTCAGGAAGGAGGATTGCAAACGGGCTCTCATCCACTGCAAAGGTGACCAGCAGCAACATAATGACCTACTTCACCATAGAGCCAGTTAGCCACTGTACTCGTTTGACTCATTGTGCACTATAAACATTGCTTAGAGCAAGAAATGCAGAACTGTATACTACTGTGTGTGTATGTGTGTCTGTGTCTGTTTGTGTGTCTCTGTTTGTGTCTGCAAGGTTAAGTTTTTGTATGTGGTCATCTTTGTTTTTATCAAAGATAAAGGTTACTTTATCTTAAGTATGTAAATGTATGTTTATGTGCATGCGTGTGCATGCATACATTGTTTATGGATGTGTGCTTATGACTGTGCCTGTAACCGTGTGTGTGTGTGTGTGTGTGTGTGACTGCAGGCCAGCTGGACCAGGCAGCAACTTGGCTCCTGGAGAACGCTGAGAGCACGCTGGGGCGGGTGCGGGACGACTCGGACCCCAGCAGCCACTCGGCGCCGCCGCTCTCGGGCATCGAGGTGAAGGCCGAGAGTGTGTGCATCTGCTTCATCGACGACTGCCTGGACTGTGACGTCCCACTGGCTGAGCTCACCTTCTCACGTAAGACAGACAACATACATTAGGGCTGTCACAATGTCAATCCTGATGTTACACTATAATATACATTAGGGCTGTTACAATGTCAATCCTGATGTTACACTATAATATACATTAGGGCTGTCACAATGTCAATCCTGATGTTACACTATAATATACATTAGGGCTGTTACAATGTCAATCCTGATGTTACACTATAATATGCATTAGGGCTGTTACAATGTCAGATATGCACTAAACAATTGTCATGACATGATGATCGATATAGAAAATTTGAACAAAATAATAAGTAAAATCATCAGCTATCAGTCAAATTCATCTTTTTTCATGTTTTGGCAAATTAATTGCACTAAAAATAGGACTGCAGTGAGATGGAGATTCTGTAGCTGTTGCAGTGAATACTGTTGAATACTATTGACTTAAAGCATTCCTGGATCTACATCCTTATGCATGCTTCCTGCCAGGACTTTTACGGGCTTTTCCCAAATCACGGAAGTAACGTCGACGCAGCGGTATTGTAGCAGATAGTGGCATCCATCAGGGAAGTGTTATTTAAATAAACTCCTGGTGTATTTACAAACTTTTCAATGCCTCGTTTTATGAGTAAAGAACATAGTTGTACTACTGTAGAGGTTTCGTACCATTCAGGGCATTATTAGTGGGGTAATTTACGAGATGAAAGTTGGTTCCATTACGACTGCAGAAACTCATTTGTTTCTGACAGCGCTACTCGACCAGGGTTCGACCAAGGGAAAACAGGTTCTGGGAGGGTGTTTGGCTCGGGGTCATGGTGCAAAGGACCCTAGGGTGAAATTACTCCGAACCATCGCTTTAATAAAAACAGTAGCAAACAAGCTAACATTTTATGTGTGATTTTATGTATTACTCAACCTGAGCTTTGGTCATCAGCCCCTAAAATCAGCTACCTCCAGGCCCCCTCGTGTGTGTGTGTGTGTAACTTTCTGCGCCCCCTTCTCCCCTCACTACAGGGCTGTATGTGCTGCAGAGGATCGGCTCGACGCAGGAGGGCAACGCCAGCTTCACCCTGTCTGGAGATTACTACAACAGAGAGCTGTCAGGTGGGTTATGTTTGGAGCTGGAGAGCGCCGAGCCTCAGCACACTACCAAACCGCCGCGTGATTTATGTGGAGACGGAGGCTTGGCACACACCTGCCATTACACATCTTTGCACAACATTTCATGACTCTCCTGATTTACCGTTGCTGTGTATGTTTGCAGTAATGTGTGTGAGTGTGTGTGTGTGCGTGTGTGTGTTTTTGTTTGTCTGGGCTTAAGAGATGTGTGTTTGTGTGTCTGTTTGCCTGTCTGTCTCTGTTTATTCAAATGTGATGCATTGCTCTGCGTGTGTGTGTCTCTATGTATTTACCCTTTCCTCTGTCTGTTGCTTGTGTGTATATATGCGTTTTGTTTATATACTTTTCTTTTGCCCTTTCCTCTGCATGTGTGTGTGTGTGTATTTGACTGTGTGCTTCCCCCCCCACCTCATCTATCTATCTGTGTGTGTGTGTGTGTGTGTGTGTGTGTGTGTGTGTGTGTGCGCGTGTACGTGTGTGTAGGCTGGGAGCCCTTCATCGAGCCCTGGCCGTGCTTCCTCACCTGGCAGCAGCAGGCGGCCGGCCGTCTCCATCCCCCGCGCCTCAAGCTCGGGGTGCGAGCCAAGCAGAGGCTGGACGTCAACATCACCTCCGTCCTGCTGGGTAAGGGCTAGCCTGGCGGCCGCTGCCGCCACCATGTCTGGGCAGTGCCCCCGCTCCACACAGCCCCGCTCTTGTTGTCTCTGGAGGTTTGAGTCCATATTTATGAAGCCTCTGGCGCTTTTCTCACCCCTCTGTTAACCTTGTTCCCCCCCCGCCCCTCAAACCCCCAACCTTGACCCAACAGAGCAGTACAGCACCACCAAGACGTCCTGGCTGGCCGATTACTGCAAGGAGGAAGACGCGCCTGCTCCTCAGAGCTCGGCCTCTGTTTCCTGGATGGGCTCCTCTGTGGATCCCCCCTCTTTTGGCCAGAGTAAGTACCCAGGATGCTGGCTCCTAGAAACTCCAGCCCCTGTTGAGATGTGTCATTGCAGTTACAAGTCACAGTCATGAGTGTTTACTGGTGAGGGAACGTGATGAGAAAGCTCTGGTGAAGTTGAGTTATGCTGGGAAAATGGACATGCTTTTGCCTCAGCTACTCTCTGAGTTAACAAGTTAGACTTTTACTCCTATGCTTGTGTTTAAAATGGCAAATGTGGGTGGTCGACATTATATTTTATTGTAATTTATACTGTAATTTAACAATTTTATTTTGGTCCCTTTAAAAAGACAATTGTACTTTTGCCGCAATTAGGAAGATCAATAAGAAGTTAGTGTCAGTACTATCAGACATGTAATAAAGTAAGTATTTAAACTAAAGTTATCATTGAAGTGATAAAGTGTATCTAGTCAGTGGTGTGATGAGCACAGTCGCAGCCTCTCCCTTTCTTCTGATCTGTCATGACACTGTCTCTCCCTCAGACCCCCCCCCCCGTCTCTCTCTCTCCAACCTTGGCTGCATGTCTCTCTCCAGTCTAACTGTCTCTCTTGTCAGGTGTTCCTCTTGCCCACCTTAGAACTAGAAGCACTGCCAGCTTGACTTGCCTCGAGCAGCAGATTCATGCACGAGGTACTGTTCTTAGCCAGAGTAGGCTAGCTGCTAATGTTCAAGAACTCTGTCATCTGTGTATGGTGCTGGCTGGCTGGCTGGATAAGTGCAGGGGTGGGCTTTCCTCTGCCTTACGGCTCAATTTGAGTTTTTCTTTTCTCATTTTATCTTTTATTTTTCTATTATTATTTTTTTAAAAGCTTCTTTTTGTTCTTGTGTTCTGTGTTATCACTTCCTGTGCCCATGAACCCATGTACTGACCTCACTTTCTGTGCCCATGAACCCATGTACTGACCTCACTTCCTAACACGTCCATGGGATAACCGTCTTCAGTTCTTAAGAAGTTAATTTATTTAATCGCTACGATCCTGAAGGAACAGAAGTCACTTGTTTTTAGTAGTCAGTGAATCCCCATGTGTCCCTCTGGTGAAGCATTGATGTTCAATGTGGATGTAAAAATGACATTACACTTAACTCTCCCAAAAATGACATAGACAACCTCAATTGACATCATGCTAAGTTCGGAGGCACTTACCCACACACAAATGCATCACCAGCATCCCATGAAGCATTGCACTGGCCAGTCACATTGTTGTCGGTGCAGTGAGGTGCTAAAGAATCCATCCCCATGTGGTATTCTTGGAAGAAACGGCACTAGTTAAGAAAAAGATAAAGGAAATTGTCACTTTTTGCTGTCATGCACTGTTTGAAAGGCAAATGGACAATTCCTGGTTTCATTTTCCTTTTGACGTACTGGTATTTTTTGCCATCACCGCGCTGCAGCTTGTCAATAGTTGTCTGGTGCTTGTTTGTATGATGTGAAATGTGAGCCTCTAGCCATATGGCTGTATTTGTTGTTTAATGCCTGATTCTTCTCTGTGGATATGTCCAGCGGACGTCAAGCTGTCCAAGAGGAGGCAGCCTTTCATCCCTTATGCCCTGAGGAACCACACCGGCTGCACCATGTGGTTCGCCACGCTCACCACCACACCTACCAGGTCAGGAACCCCCAGATCAAAATGACTCGCATTTAAAGGCCAGTGTACACCAAGTCGATGGTTGATGGTCGACGACTGATGTAATGCGGGGGCCAGTTAATGAGTGTCTGTGGCCCAAATCAGTACAGTCTGTGCCGAATGGTCAACACTGATGGACCTCTGTCAGCTTATTTGCAGCCGATTCAACATGTAGACTTCTCAGTGTACGAAGAAAATCGGAAATGCCAACGTTTTGCTCTGCATAGTTTTGTCCTCTGTCTTCGAGTGGTTCGGTACTTGAAGACGGCACACTGATATTTGCTACCCCAGAGCTAACTTACAATGCAACTTGCCATAGGTAGTTAGCTTCAATTAACAACCGGATCTCCTTATATGGGCAAAGATGGCAGCTTTGGTTCTTTTTTGTAGGCAAACTTCAGAGGTCTATTCCACTCATAAATGAGATGTCTACCCAAGCTGAATGTCTACCACTGGTGGTCTTAATAGACGTGGTTACAGTAGTGGTGTGTTTTCTCTGTGTGGACACAGGGTGGCGCTGTCCCACAGCGGCAGCGTGGACTCCATCTCTGATGTGCAGGGCCCCGGCACAGATGACACGCACAACGTGAGCCAGTGGAGAGAGGTGCTTCCTGGAGAGGAGATCCCCTTCGAGTTCGAGGCCCGGGAGAAACTCAGACACAGGTGAACACCCGCTGATAGTTTCACAGCAATGCTGTAACCATGACTGTTTGTGTCCTTGAATTGTTCTCATTCCATTGGCGAAATATACTGTATGTGACTGTATGTATGTTTGTAAAAAAAACACTGATTTCTGTGATAGTTTGAGCATTTTGCAGCAATGATCAGCAAGTCATTGCCCTGACTGTGTTTGTGTCTTTGAATTGTTCTAGTTGTGTTGGTAAAGTGTGTGTGTGTGTGTGTGTGTGTGTGTGTGTGTGTGTGTGTGTGTGTGTGTGTGTGTGTGCTTAATATAAAGTGTTCTTGGTTGTGTTCTCCATCCTGGGCAAGTGCAGCCATTAAGTCCCCTGGTTTGCTTTCTACTGTTTCTGCATTGCTATTTTGTTTAGCCTGGGCATAAATAAGTGCTAAAACTGTGTGTGTGTGTGTGTATTGCAGGCACACCCATGAACTGAAGCTGCACCAGCTCCTGGTCCGTGTTGGGGGCTGGGAGCAGGTCAAGCCTGTCTCCGTGGACAAAGTCGGGGTGTTTTTTCCGCTACGCCAACCCTGACCGCAACAACCCGTCAAACACAGTAAGTGTGAAGCTTCCTGATGACTTTGGACCACTTCCTCGCTAATGAATCATGTCAGGCCGCAACCTTTATGCCACATGAAATCATTCCTGTGAAACTCAACATTGACTGCCTGCTGTGTGGAGACCTGTTTACTGCTTCGATGCTAAATTCAGCCTTGATCTGTCTTCTGTAGGTGGGCAGCCCAATCAGCAGAACCAACATTATACACCCACACGTTTATGTAAGTCGTGTGTGCACATCTGCATCTGTGCATGCATTTGTTTTTGTGTCTGTGTGTGTGTGTGTGTGTGTGTGTGTGTGTGTGTGTGTGTGTGTGTGTGTCGAAAGGGAGGATAAAAGGTCTGAAAATGTCTGCATGGCCATGTTATTAATTCCCTCTTCATTTAATTCCTACTTATTCATCTTTTGTGAACATGAGGCTCTGGGCTTATTAGTGACTACAATTTTGTCAGTGGTTTAGAGGTGCTGCAGACATCTGCACAATCATCATCATCAGTCTCTCCTATCTTAATTAGCCCTTATTCATCTCTTCAGTCATTAGTTCCCATTCACCACTTGGGAAGATGAAGCTGTTTGTGCTTGTCTGTCTGACTCACTGTAATTCTGTGTGTGTTTTCTCTGCCTCCGTGCCCATGTGTGTGTGTATGTGTGTCTCTCTCTGTCTGTCTCTTTCTCTTTCTCTTTCTCTGTTTATATTTGTGTGTGTGTGTGTGTGTGTGTGTGTAGTTCTCAGCTCTGCCCCCTGTGCGGGTGGTCTTCTCCATCACCATGGAGGGCAGTGCTCGTAAGGTCATCACGGTGCAGTCTGCACTCACTGTCAAGAACCGGCTGGAGGTGCCCATGGAGGTCCGCCTGGACAGCCCCTCAGCTCCAGACAGTGAGTCCACTCGACCCAAACCACTTGACCCAAACACTCGACCCAAGCACTCCCACCCACACACACTGAGCGGGGCAGTTTAGATCAAAACAGAGTCCACATGCTGTTCCTTCACTGTGTGTCTTCTTTATTAATCATGCTTCTCTATGTGTCTATGTCTTGGGCGGTGGTAGTGTAGTGGTTAAGGAGCTGGGCTAGCGTGCAGTAGCCTGAAAGTTATCGGTTCAATTCCCGCCTTCCTCCATTGTGCCCTTGAGCAAGGCACTTAACCCCAAGTTGCTCTGGGGACAATGTGATCCCTTGTAATATAGCTAACATATGTAAGTCACTTTGGTCAAGAAGTGTCTGCTAAATGTAATGTAATGTAAATGTGTGATTGCTGCTCAATTATGCTTCATTAAGGGCTGTGTGTGAGTGCTCAAGGCCTGAACTGATCCCCCCCCCCCCCTCCCACACACACACACACACACACAACTCACACACACACATACTACACAGACACACACACATACTACGCACACACACTACACACACACACTACACACTACACACACACACTACAGGCCGTCTGGCCTGTGCCTAAGGGCTAAGCTGGCCCAGTCGCCCACGCCAGACTTCTCCTGGCCTCACCTCTGCTATGACGGACAGTTTCTGACACCGAGGGCTCACGTCTGCCCTCTGACTCTGCTGGCCTGTAAGGGAGCTGAGTTACCGGTAGCCTCTGTGCTAATCCGCAGAGAGGGACTGGGAAATGTATATGGAAGTCCCACTAAGCTCCCACTGGACATAATCTATAGGGGCTGCGATGTGATGTGTCTTTCAAAGGGGGAAGAAACCTGCCTTTTTTTTGTAAGGTGATCTAGGGGAAGAAACAAAGAAGCTAAAGACTGAATGGTTCTAGAAAATACTTTAAAGGTCATGAACAAATAGGAGGGAACTTGAATTAGTTGATGTAGTTGTAGTTTTCACTTAGCCCCCTCTCTCTCTCTCTCTCTCTCTCTCTCTCTCTCTTTCTCTTTCTCTTTCTCTTTCTCTTTCTCTTTCTCTCTTCTCTTTCTCTTTCTCTCTCTCTCTCTCTCTCTCTCTCTCCTCTCTCTCTCTCTCTCTCTCTCTCTCTCTCTCTCTCTCCTTCTGTCCCACCACACCTTTTTCACTTCACTCCACTCCCTCTCCCACTTCCTCTCTTTCTCCTCTCGTTCTTTCTCTTTCTCTGTACTCTCTCCCTGATTCCCCGTTTCCCTC